>NC_057854.1:102904825-103222418 GCF_015237465.2 Chelonia mydas
GCTGCTTGTGGTCAGTTTGGGAAGGGGGAATTTCTCTCTTCTGGATGCTGCATACAGGTTAGCACCCTGGTAGTTCTGCTTTATGTGGCCCACTATTCCCCATCCATTTGGTAGGTAGGTAGAGTTTATTTAGGAAGGAGATCTACTGATCCCTCTCCGTGTGATCTAAACATTTGTAGCTCTGCTTAGT
The DNA here is from genome assembly GCF_015237465.2 of Chelonia mydas. Classification (NCBI taxonomy): domain Eukaryota; kingdom Metazoa; phylum Chordata; order Testudines; family Cheloniidae; genus Chelonia; species Chelonia mydas. The sequence goes on from NC_057854.1 coordinate 102,905,016, forward strand.
ACAAACTTTATACAAGCCTTATTTAAACACCCTTAACCATTCTGTGACCTAGCAGTGACCTGCTGAAGCAAGTTTGATGAATCTATATATGGAGCATGAATTTTGTGTTATAAATTGGGTGGTATCCATAGTATTTTGAGCCTTAGTATAAATATTTGGGGTGTTGTAATGGGGCAGGGAGGAAGCAGGTTATGAGAAACTGTAGCTGTTTCTTAGGCAAGTCAAGCTTGGATGAAATTTGACAAGACCTTAATTACGACTGAGAGACTTAATTTTTTCATGATTTTCAAATCCTGGCACTGTCACTGTGCTGGCAGCAAATCAAACACTAAGTTAGTTTGTGTTAAATGCATGCTTGGAACAGAAGATAAAGTCCTAGATAAGCATTCAACTGTAGGAACTTCTTAAACTGAACGGCGGGGGGAGAACACGGAGCCAAATATAGGTCTCTTCGGCGTTACCTGATCCAGATTTGAGCAACAAAGGGAAACAGAAAATGACCTGTCTTGTAGGGTGTCCGTTTTTCAGCATGATCAAGACCCTCCATTTGCAGCAAGAGAATACTGCTATGTTGTGGTCGAAGCGGAATGCCTATAACTCTGCCAAATAGGTTAGATGACTACCCAGCAGCCATTAAAAAGACATTCGCCAAATAGCAGAAGATGAGAGGATGGCATACTTTGAGTAGGTGGCGTTTGCAGAGGGGAGTGGGATATGGGTCATAGGGTGTTGACTGTGGGGTTACTAGGGTTTGTACCTGTAGCAGGTAAGTGTTGTGTTATTGGGCAGGCAGCAACATTATATGTTGGGAGCCCGGGACAGGTGCTTAAATAGAGAATTAAATAAATAGAACAAGCAAAAGCTGTATCCTTTAACCAACACTCCCTAATTCCAGAGCTCCTCATCCCTATAGCAACCACCCTCTCATCAAATTCCCGCCCCGAGGAGTGAGGGCAGTGGGAGCTGGAGCCATGACAGCCTGGTGGGTCCCCAGCCTTGCTGCTGGTCTGTCTGAATCAGGAGGGGTTGCCCCTTGCGTTAGGCTTGGATGGTTCTCCCACTGGCTTACAGAACATGAAGGAACTGTGGGTAGCTGCAGGTTTTCCTAGCTCTAATGTAAATATTCCCAAATAACTCTGCCTCTGTGGCCAATTCTTCTCTCTAGCCGTGTTTAATTTCCAGCTAAGCTTATGATAAATATTTTGTATAGCGTTTCTAGTTTATTTTACATAGAGCTGCTGCCTTGACAGCTAGAATCTAAACTGACACTTAAGGCTCTAACGCCAGATTAACTTGGCAGATGCCGGCATATTAAATGGTCTTATTTGCTATGAAAATATAGGACCTGAATTGAGCTCACTCTTCTCCTTAGCATCACTTCAGTAGCAGACAGGAGATGGCAGGGTACGATGCTCCTCAGGGTCTCTGGTTTGGATTGGCACCTTGTATGCATAGAAGCTTCAGAGATTCTCAGCCTAGGTTGCCTGTTTGTTTCCCGGTCCAGTGTCTCTATGCGGAGGCTGGAGACCAAGCCCTCAGCCTGGCTTTCCACCAAGGGTGTGGAACGTACTGGCTTTCTGTCCACTAGTGGCCAGACTGTGACCAAGCTTCACTGAGAGAGGTCAGGCAGCAACCGTAGTTCCATGTCCCGGTGCAGGGGTCCAGTTATGACCTGGTTCCCAAGAGAACGTGAATCACCCCATTCATACTCATCACAAAACCACCAACACTGTTCAGTAGCGGCTGCCCGGGGCCAGAAATGCCACCCACTCAAAATGGAGGCTGCTTTGACAGCGGTGCATGCAAGAAGCTTGCATCCAGAGCAGTCACACCCTTGCCTTCACACATGTTAAAGTAACTCACATTACCCATTCCTGGGCCCAGATTCAAACCACAGTTATACCTGTGTAAAGTAAGTAGCTCTCTTAAGTTAGTGAAGTTCCTCTGGATTTACACCAGTTAACTGATGATGCCCTGCCCCAAGGTCCCTGTAAAGCAAGCGTTTTAAGGCAGCATTTATAGCTAATAATTGGTCTGAAAGTTTGGGTTTTTTTTTTTAATTATAAAGAACTTTATTTCACGTCCTTTTAACTCATTCAAAAAATAAACTGGAAGGAGCTGGCAGTGAAACTGAGGAGCTGGCCAAGTACCGCAGACCGAAGATGTGGTAAAACATTAACACTCTGGAGTTTATCCTGGGGATTTATGTGGCACAGCTGTGCCAGAATGGATTCGTGTGGCGTTAGGGGCCAGTCGGTTAGTTAATACACTGCCCCCTTGGCTCTCTGCATAGATCTCAACACCATGCTCAGTCCTGAGTGGAAGTGAGAGACAAAGGGAGCCTGGTCTAGCCTTCCTATTTTTGAAATTGGATGTTACCAAATTAGCTGATTTTATTGACCACGTGGACTGGGTTTTAGTCGATCCAAATGGCTGAGGTCTGCTGAACAGGTCTGTTTTCTCCCCCTGGTTCTGAAGTGAAAGCAGGCCTCCTTGACACTTAATCAGATTCGAATGTGGGGTTTGGCCTTGCTTTAAAGAGACTGGCAGTGAATAGCTGGTTTTGATGCCATTTATTAAAAACCTCTGGTAGAATTTGTCTCGGAAAGCCTTTGTGAGGGTTGGCAAACGCACAAGGGTTTTATGCAGTTAATGTATTTTAATCTCTCTCTCTCTCGTCGCTAATTGTAACCCTTTCAGCCGTCTGCCGCCTGCTTCAGGGGGATGGGAGGCCCCGGGGAGGCTTCCATTGAAACAGGTTCTTAACAGGGCTCTGGCGACACGGGCAAAGTGAGCATCCTCCCTGGGGAGGGAGGCCAGGGCTGTGATCGAGGTGCACAGGACTGCGAGTTGGGTTCTTGAGTACCACACCCGGCTCCAACATAGGCATACGGGGTGACCCTGGGCAAGTCAATTAACCTTCCTATGCGCAGGGAGGAGAGGAAGTAAATACACTTCGCGGATCATTCATTTTGCCTTCCAGCTCCCCTCCCTGCTGCTCCACCGCGGAGGTAGGTTAGGATTGTTGGCCAGGACTTCCCAAGGTGACTGGTGATTTTGGGTGCCCAGCATGAGACACCGTAAACGGGCCTGATTTTTTGAAGATGGGTGCTCAGCACTTTGTTCCAGGGGGGCCCTTAAAAAGTGCCTCAAGTTGGGCCTGCAGAATCACAAGTCTCTTCTGCAAATGTTGGCCTGTAATCCTTACCTGCCTCCCCAGGTGTGTGGGGGCGCTGCAAGGCGAAAGGCCAAATACCTTGTTTGTGAAGTGCAGGGAGTTACTTTGCTGGGAGGCTCTGTCATTCCCAAGTATGGCTGGTCATTTCCTTTGGTAGCTTTCTTGTGCAAAGAGCTCCCTGACAGACACTGGGATTTCTTAGCTACCATCTTAATTTCAAAAGCAGATGGATGAATGTACAATCTTCTCTCCACAACTTCACGCCCCTTTGCGTGAAGCACCCTCCTTGCCAGGCACTGAAAGACCTTCCTTCCCTGAAATCCCCATTTCTCACTCCTTGTTTTCTCTGGCTGATCTTGTCTTTCATTTTCATGTCTGAGACTTAATTATTTGTCCTGTTCCTTTCTAAACTGGGGGAGTGGGGAGAGAGAATATTCTTGGCATGAGGGGCCCTGTTGTCAGAGGCGTTTGCAATGTGCCGTGTAGACCTGCCGAGCCTTGATCACAAACAACAGGGCATATTTATTCCTCTGCTTCTGGCTCCTTAGAATTGGTGGTGCTCTTGGTTTTAAGAGCCACCAGGCCTTTTCCCAGTTGACCCGGGAGATGAGAGTGTGTTCTCTAGTTAACAAATGAGCGTTTTGGTTAGGCAGTGCAGCTCAGTAATGTTAACTCCTACCTGTGTCTGTGAATATGAAGGGTTCGACACAGTGTGGTTGACAGGCAGAACATTTGTAGCTGTAGAACAGAAATTCCATTGAAGCTCGGTTCCCCAGCTCTGAGAGGGATGTAATTCATTGAACAAACAAACATGGGTTTAAAGTTCACGGAGAGGCAGACAATGCTGCCAAGCTGTACATGTAAGCCACCTTTTCTTGACAGAGGGTCAGTCCCCTGCATTGTTTGTTCCAGCCCTTTTGAAAAGCGTGTTTTTCCTGTGATAGCTGAAAGCAACCTAGCTGGTTGAGAGACTGAACAGGAACCTACATGGTGTTAAAATATATCCTTGTCGGGGAAACGGAACGTACTGGCCAGTTCCTCTTAATCCCAACGCATGTGGGTTGTACCAGTCGCCTAAATAAGACCACACCGGGCATGCAGGGCTTACTTGTGTGAGTAAGTGTTGGCATGATTGGGCCCTGTATCCTTCGGGAAATTCAGAGATGACAGTTGGAAGAATGGATATGGCACAAAATTGCTCTACTTTTCTCTTTAGACTCGGCTGTTAAATGAAGCTGCTGACGGCCTGTTTGCGTGTTTGGGTGTTCAACGTGTGTCTGCGCAGATAGTCATTTCAGAGTATAGCCACCCGCTTGGCATCTGTCCGAGCAGAGCTGTTTGTAGCTTTCCAATGGGGAGTGTATGTTACAGGTCCTCTTCAGCCGGCGGGGACAATAGCAACAGGCACATACTGAGGAAGATTCATTCTGGAGCAGCATCTGTGTATTTTGTTTTGGATCATATAAGCTGAACACCCCGGAGATAGGACCTGGTGATTATAGAGTGGTGTGCAGGGGCGGAGAGGGGCATCAGTTCCGCAGAGCTGGCAGTTGGACCCAAGGTGTAACTGATGAGCATGTCGTTGTCCTGGAATGAGGCAGGATGATGCAGCATCCTACCTATCGAGGTATCGCTGCTCCCCTCCAATCGGCCCTCTGCCAACTCGTTCAGTTCTCGGACACCTTTGTGGTTTCTCCCAGGCTGGGCCACGTGCTTGGCAGGCGCTCCCCAGAAACCCACAAAGTATCCATCAGCATCCATCTTCAAATGCCGCCTCAAAACTCCTTCACCCTGGCTCCTACCAAACCTTGGCCACAGTTAAGCTGCTGATAGGCAGAGATGACTGCCCGTCGTGCTGACCGATATTGTCTCATTCGTTCCCTGGGCTTCCCCGTCCGTCTGCATGTGTCCATCCGTCCTTCCTTGCCTTATGTTTAGATTATAAGCTCCTTGGGGCAGGAACTGTCTGTTCTGTTTCTTCAGCACCTGGCAGGGTGGGGCTCCGGTCCATGACTACGGCTCCTCGGAGCTACAATAATACAAATAATAATGCAGTCCGTAGACTCAGTCCTCACCAAATAGTGACATTTTGGGTGATGGTTTTTGGAATGCACAGACGCTTGCTGGTATTCATTCCATCAGCATTCCAGAGCGCAATTGTGTTGGTGGCCATTTGCAAAGCTAAAATTGCCTCTCTTGATTTTTTCCCCCTCTCTCCCAGGATTCCACCTGAGCGGGACAGTAACGGAGCCGGCAACGGCGACAGAACCAGAGATGACCTACAAAGTCGCCATCAGCTTCGACCGCTGCAAGATCACTTCCGTGACGTGCGGCTGCGGGAACAAGGACATTTTCTACTGCGCACACGTGGTGGCGCTCTCGCTGTACAGGATCCGCAAGCCAGAGCAGGTCAAACTCCGTCTTCCCATCTCAGAGACCCTTTTCCAGATGAACAGGGACCAGCTACAAAAGTTTGTTCAGTATTTAATCACAGAACACCACACCGAGGTACTGCCGACTGCCCAGAAACTGGCAGATGACATCCTGTCCTCCAACTCTGAGATCAACCAAACGCATGGTAATTCTTACTGCTTGTTTGATGACTTGCAGCATAGGCGCCAACTTCTGCCCCTGCCAGTGAGTGCTCGACCCCCCTCTGCCTCCACCTCTGCCCTGCCGCCATTCCAACCCCTTCCCCAAAGTCCCCAACCCAACTCCCCCCCCCGCCCCTATTCCGACTCCTTCCCCAAATCCCCGCCCCACCTCTTCCCCGCCTCCTCCCCTGAACACGCCACGTTCCCGCTTCTCCCGCTCCCTCCAAGCATGCCGCCAAACAGCTATTTGGCGGTGGCAAGGCAGGAAGTGCTGGGAGGTAGGCGGAAGAGCAGGGACGTGGCATGCTCAGGGGAGACGGCGGAGGAGGAGAGGGGGGTGGGGGGGGGAGCTTGGCTGCTGGTGGGTGTAGAGTACCCACAAATTTTTCCCCGTGGGTGCTCCAGCCCCGGAGCACCCACAGAGTCGGCGCCTATGACTTGCAGTAATATCTTTAGGCTCAGGGGCTGGCGATAGAGATTGCACAGGAGTGGACGCGGCCTTGCCTGTCTGCTCTGCTCAGAGAGAGATGAAAGGGAACAAATTAAATTGACATCCAAGTGCCTGAGTTAGTATCACATCGGCATTCCACATTTGTATCTGCTTTGGTCTCTGTTGTTGGCTGCATGTTTATTCATTGACCAGTGAATCCCACAGACGAGATACAACCAAAGGTCACAGATGATGTGCGATAAATAGCACAGAATAGAGGGGGAGGGGAGAGACAAAGGCAGGGGAGGGCTGCATGTGGTTGTCTCCTCTAAGGAGTCCTTGGTGGGCTAAAGCGCAGCACAGGACAGGGAGTCAGGAGAACGGTTTGATTCCCGGCTCTGCTCTGGCCAACTCACAAACCGTGGGAAGTCTTGGCAAACGCTCACTCTTCCCACCCCCGACTCTGCTCCCCCAGCGTTAGCAGTGTGCAGAGCCCTGGTGCAGCACCCAGGGAACCGTGCCAGCCCAGAGCTGCATTAGAAGACGCAGTATTGCAAACGCTGGGTCTAGCAGCGCTTCAAACGTTGCGATCTCCAAGGGAGCTAACCCTGTGGGAGCCAAGTGTTGATGAGGCTTTAATCTCTCCGTGCCTCAATTTGCCAAGCTTAAAATGAGGATTCCAGTCCCACCCTACTTCAGCAGGGGTGTGGGAGTTTGTGAGGCTCAGTTCACGTTTGTAATGTGCTTTGAGATCCTCCTCTGGAAGGTGCTGGATAGGTGAGTATTAGTCATGATGCTATTGGTCCAGCGATCTGAGCGCAAGATTTAGTGCCAGGATCTCATTCGTTCTAATCCAGCTTCTGACGTGGCCTTGAGCCAGATACTTATGGCCAGGTTTTTCAGAGGCAGAGCATCTTCAGCTCCCTTTGACTTTAGTGGGGTCTCGGGATGCTCTGCACCTCTGACAAACAGACCGGGAGTCACTGTGTCTAATCCTCCAGCGGTAAAGAGGAGATGATACTTCTCTGCTGCATAAGGGTATTGTGAGGATGAACATGCGTAAAGTGCTGTGAAGATGGAAAGTCCAGTATAAGGGTAAGTAGGATCAAAACTGGTCTGAATCCCTGTGTAGAGCAAAGTTAGCGTTTAAGCAAAAAATGGTGGCAACTCTCTTCTCGCTCTGAACCACACCGCTGGGGTGTAGCTGGCGTGAGAGCCATTCGTAGCACTTCTTCCTCCAGAGTAGGAAGAGCCCGAAGACCCTGTACGAGGGCAATTCGTTTGTTGGTATAGTCAGCAGATAGCAGCCAAAATCGTGTTGATTCCAAGTCTTGTAAAAACACAGATGCTGTTTTTTAGTTAGTGTCTATATTTTAAAGTTTGGAGTGGGGAAATAGTCTTTTAAAAAATCCTCTCTCTATATATACTAACAAATTACCTTGATCTGACAAAGCAACACATGCTTACTAAATGTAGGTGTGTGATTAGCTATCCAAAGATTCATGAATGAATTAGCTCTAATGCCAAAACTTAAATACTACATATCTTCATCCTTGGAGATGACACAGACACGCTTCCAGGAGGATAGAGAAAGGTCCATAATGCTTTGACAGACCCTAAATCAGTCGATCTCTCCCACTGCACCATGATTCAAAACAGGGCTCAAAGAACTTAAGATAAATCATCAGTCCCCCCAGATGACTCGTAGTCTAAAGGGCCCAGTAGAAAATGTTAGTGTTCTAAGGCGCCTGTTGTCCAGGTTTTAGCTTGTGAATCGGATCAGTATTGCAAACTTTTATTAGTACGCAATGCACTCTGGATGCCACCAATAAAGCCCAGCAGTAATGCAGTAATACGGAAAGTGCATCTTGAGCAACAAGGCCTAAGGCAAGGAACGCAGGAGGTTCTGCAGCCTCCATCTGAAGGGGTTACGTGTACCAGAGAGCGAGTATACCAGGGTCCTCCAACGGCTGAAGCTGGAAGCAATCTGAAGTAGGCCTAGTCTGTTTTTTCCCTTGCCTTCCCCTGCACTTCCTTGCCCAGACCTGTGCTATCCCAGGACAATCTCTCTGTATTCTTGAAGCTGGGTGAAAATTTGTAGATTTATTTTTAACTCACCCACGTCTCTGGGGAGTTAATTCAGTTTCCCTGAAAGTTCCATCATATGGCTACACTTTAAATGGTACTTTTAAGACGTATTCCCTAATCCTCCCTGTCGTTCCTGGTTTTGTCTGACTGAAACCCTCCGGGTGCCAAGATTTAGTCCTCCTCATGGTCAGAGGAGGCTTTCAGCATGTCGGCTCTTCAGCCCGAATCAGTCTGAGGTTACTTCATCTTGGAGAAGGGGCTGTCTTCCCTGAAATCCCACCTTTCTGTGACGAGAGAACCTTCAAACGTCAGATCAGTGTTAAATCTTCCCTACCTGGCTCCACTCACAGAAGAGGCTGCTTTTTGTAGTGGTGCGTGTATCGATCAGGTCGCCCTGGGTGGCCAGCCCCTGTGATTCACCCTCACTAATGGGCCTCGGTCTGAGCTGTAAACCCTTCAGCGCTGTGAGTCATGCGGGAGCAGCATCGTCTAGTGATTAGTGCAAGCAGCTGGGAATTAGGTGCGTTCTGACTTGCTGGGTGAGCGTAGGCCCGTCACGTAACCTTGGGGAAGTCTCACTCTCATGCCCCGTTTATAAAATAGGGATGATAATGTTCACGTGCCTCCCCGAGTTCCTCAGCACATTCGGAGCAGTGAGCGGGGAGCGTCGTGTGCAGCCAGTGGTGTCTGGCAGCCCATTTGGGTGTGTTAGTATTAGGGCTTGATGTTCCTGTTACTGTAAGGGACCTGCGGTGGTTAATTTCCACACAGGGCTTAGATCTGCTCTGTGGTATGTAGTTATACTGATCTGCTTCTTTACCTATTATTATCCGAGATTCTAGTCAGAAGTATTGTTACTAACAAATACTAAAATGTATGTATTTGTTATTAATAATACTTCTGACTAGAATCTGGGATAATAATAGGTAAAGAAGCAGATCAGTATAACTACATACCACAGTTTTGATAACAATCAAATCCCCTCCCTAGCGGGACAGATGGGATCTCGAGCAGTCCAGGGAAGTAGCTTAACAATGACGAGCCTTGGCACGGTGAGGTTCCATCGAACTGGGGCTGCTGAAGGTGCCCCCATATCATCCCTATCAGTCACTGTCGGTCTGCTTCACTACGTCAGGCGTGGGCTTGAACGGAACCTTGCAAAGAGGCAGAGGCTCATAATGAAAGTGTCTCACCCTTTTAACCCATCCGTGTTCTGAGTCTTCTCTGGCAGTTTTAATAAGGTGACCACAGAGACTTTCATTATGAGCATTTTCCCCCAGGGGGAGTCTCGTGGGCTTGTAGTAAAGGTCAGTGTGACCCCCGACGTGGCAGAAAATGGTGGGCTTGCTGTCATTAACGCTGCAGATCAAACTCGGTTTCTTGTCCTTTTTCCTTGGCAGTCTGCCTCAGGCGGTAACGGCCCTCATGCAGCCGGCAGCAGCCAGGGAGAGCTGCTAAAGGGGCAGACCAAACTAGTTGTGGCCGTTTCTGCTGCGGTACAAACTAAAGCTACTGGAAGTCTTCCTCTCCCCTTCAGCCCCCATGCCCACTGCTTTCCGTGTTGGGAGGGTTTCTTATCATTCTGGCAAGCTGCCTGCCCTCTTCCTCCCCGTCTGGGTGAGCTGATGGACCGATTCCCAGCTCCTGAGAGCTCATGGAACTTGAATTTGTGCTTTTCACAGAGGGGACGATGGTTTTGGTTGGCGCTGTACAGAACACGAGATCATGGTTCTGCCCCAAGGCAGTCTGAGATGACAGAGGTAGGTAACAAGAAAGCAGATGCAGGAGGGAGAGCCATTTTGTTTTGGGCGGGGGGGGAGGGGTTCTCTAGCGGTGGTTCCTCAAGTGGAGGGATATAGCTGGTGCCACACGAGAGAAGTGTGTCTTTGAGGAGGTAACGGAGGGGGAAAGATTAGGAGAATCTTTATACTGGGCTGGGGAAGTGTGTTACAGGTGAAAGGGGATTGCGGGAGAAGGCCATGAAGCGGTGAAGCGTCAGGATTCATTCTCAGGGTAAAGGGGCTCAGGGACGCAGTAGTGGGACATGGAGGCCAGAGGGCTCGGAATAGTAGCGGTGGAACTCTGGCAACACTGGCCAGTTTTCACTACTGCAGCAAGATGAAGATGTGAGCAGCAGCAGAAGCATTGGCTGCCAGTCAGGCTGCAGACTCAGGAAGGCAGCTCTGCATGAGTTTGTTTGGTTCACATTTGGATGCTAGCTCTGAAAAAGATTTGAGCGTCATCGTGGCTCATCCGCTGAACATGAGCACCCAGTGTCACGCTGTGACCAAAAGAGCTAATGCCGTCTTGGGAGGCATAAACAGGGGACTCTTGAGTAGGAGTGGAGAGGTTATTTTACCTGTCTACATGGCACTGGTGCTACTGCTGCTGGAATCCTGTGTCTGGTTCTGGTGCCCACAGTTCATGAAGGATGTTGATAAATGGAGAAGGGTCAGAAAAGAGCCTGGAGAATGATCAAAGGATTAGAAAATCTGCCTTCTAGCAATAGACACAAAGAGCTCAATCTACTAGCTTCACAAAGAGAAAGGTAAGGGGAGACTTGATCATAGTCTCTGAGTACTTACATGGTGAACAAATATTTAATAACAGGCTCTTCAGTGTAGCCGGGAAAGGTCTAACACCGACCCAATGGCTGGAAGTTGAAGCTAGACAAATTCAGACTGGAAATAGGGCATCGGTTTTTAATGATGAGAGTAATTAACCGTTGGAACAATTTACCAAGGGTCGAGGTGGATTCTCCATCACTGACGATTTTTCAGTCAAGACTGGATGCTTTTCTAAAAGCTCTGCTCTAGGAATTATTGTGGGGCGATTTTTTGGCCTATGTTATACAGGGGGTCAGACTAGATCATCACCGTGGTCCCTGCTGGCCTTGGAATCTACGTATCTATAAGCACCTCAGTGTATTTAGACTGAAAGAGCAGGTCTGGTTCTTCAAGCCCTGCCAGAAGGTTGGGGTTTGGATCAGCACTTGTTAGTCGGGGGAAAAAATAGGGGAGGAGCTAGATGGCATAAACAGATCTTTCTCATTTCAGCTTCCCCCCTCGCAGCTCTGACCACATCAGCCCTTGGTCAGATCCCTCCCATTGCCTTCTGCATGAAGCTTAAGCTTCTCATCCTGACCTTCAAGCCTCTGTCCCATGTCACTAGTCTTCGGGCTAGAAGGCAGAGGGCGAATGTTTCAAGCCACACATGGTGTTAGTCTAGCTGGCAACATTGCCCCTGCAGAGCCAGGCCCTAGGAGAGGGGCGGTATGGGGCACACCTCTCCCTGGAGCGTTCCATTTACACACATCTGTCCCTCGAGGGGTCTGTCAGGTCGGCTCTGGGTTAGCCTGTGGGGCGGTGAAACCCTCCCTCTTCCTTCAGTTGATGGATGTAGCGTGTGCCTAGTCATGTAGCTAGGCGATGGCATCTGCAGTGGTGGGATGCAGTTCTTGTAGCCCACCCTGAGCCTAGTCCGCAGGCATTCATCCACAATGTGTGTCATCATCTGTGTTGAGCTGCCCCTGCACCAAGGGCTGTCACGAAGGCCCCAGAGACACTAGTTGGCTGCACAGAGACCTTGCCTGGTCCAGAACCTGTTCAACAGGGGCCGTGGGCGATGGGGCAGGTCAAAACCAGGTGGACAGATTGTGAGGCCAGCGGCGAGGGACTGACTGGGGATAAGAGATCCATTCCTCTCGCCAGAGCGTTTTCCGCCCAAACATCCTGGCGTGGCGGACGAGAGTATAATGGGCGACGTGACAGCAGACGTGCAGCTGGTGGTTTAAAAAGGTCACTGTGCAGCCGCAGGCTTGGGTGGGCGTGTACGTTCTCCAGTAGCTTGCCAGTGGCGACCTCTCGCCTGATGTGAGGTGGAGCCATATTGCTCAGAACTGGGAGCCATGGGAGTGGAGTCGGACGCAGGGTGCCGGAGATGGTGCGCATGGTGGCACGTAACTGCGTGCATGAGCTGTGTGGGTTTGGGGGCAGTTACCCATCCTGTTTAAACATGGTTCCAGCTAACACAGCTAGAGCAGCTGCACCATCAATTATTTTGCTATTGCTGGTAGGAGGGGAGCTTCCCAGACTACTGGTATGACCTGATTCAGTTTCAGTTACCGTATTCGATTTGTATGCTGGGTCACTTGTCTAAATCCTCAGACTTCCTTAGCAAACCTCATCTGATCTCCTTTAGTTTAAAAAGAGAGAGAGGAGGTTTGAGAGACCCATCAAAAGACACGACCCTTCATGTCTCCACTTCTCTGCTATTTTTATCTCTAGTTATAGGTCATTTGCTTTCCTGGTGCCTGTTCTTCCCCTGGAGTTTTTGTCTGGGTGGCTTTCATTCGCTTCTGTTTTCTCTCCAAACGTCAGAGAAGCAGCCCAGTGGCTTTCCGTAAGGCCCCATGTGCAATCCTAAGACATTCCTCAGGGGCTTTGCGGCTGGCTTTGAGATCTGCTTCAGGATTTCTTCCTGAGCTGTCAGGTCCTAGGGCAAGGGCCTCAAGACACTTTTGACCTCCCACAAAGCTTCCAGTCAGTCCGTGGGAGGCTGGTTGGGAAGCCCCGAAGCAGAAGTCCTGAGCACCCGAGGTAGAAGCCAAGACTCAGACTATGTCTCAGTGCAGATCTACAGCAGCAGCCTTGTGGTTCTGTTTGGCTCCTCATGGCTGGAGAAAGTGCTGCCTTCCTAGCCTTTGTTCGTTTTTGCTCCATTTCCAGCTTTTTTAAAAAAAAAAAATCTTTTCCTTCTCTTTTTACCCAGTTTTTTTTTATTTGCCTCTTCCCCCTCCCTCCCCTTTTTTTTATCACTTGCCTATTAAATCTCTCCCATCCCAAGTACCGATGTGGCCCAGGGCATCTCTCCCACACAGGCACAGCCAGATGTCAATCTCATTCAAACAGCAGCTCCGTCTCTTTATGATGTGCCGTAACTGTTTAGTTCCAAGCTTGTGACTTTTGCAAAGAGAAGGAAGGAGGGGAGGGGCTGAGGTCTGCTGCAGTCCTTTGCATTCTGCAAAACACTCTGACCAGGCAGCTGGAGCAACGGGGGCCGCAGCATGTGTCTTTGAGATACTACAACGATGAGGAATGTTTAAATCCCTAGACAAATACATTTGAAAGCAGGGAGTTGGGAGAGGAAACCAGCCTGGAAACCCAGTGGATCATCAGATGTCCCAGAAGCGACGCCAGTGAGCCCCAAGACAGCACGATCTCTGATCCATACCTAGATCTACTCTCTGAACCTCCATGATACCATGTTTTCTGCTTTATGCCCTTTATTCCTCCCCTGCCCGTTCCTCTCCTGGCCAAAGCAACCCCTTTCTCACGTCTCTTTTTGTGACAGCTTCTGCATTTGGTTAGCTTCTGCATTTGGTTAGTGAACATGCTTCCTGGGCAGGCACATTGCTGTGGAACTAGGCAGGGGTTATCGGCCTTTCTTTCACACCTTTGACCTTCTTTGGGTGAAGGACTCCCTGCCACCTGCAGCCAGTCAGAGAGCGTTGCAGGTGGCAGGCACAACCTCAGAGGAACGCCATAAGAATCACATTAGGAAGCACCCATCGGAGAACTTGGCCATGCTCAAGCACTTGGGGTATCGAGACGAGGGCCCTGTGGCCATTGCAGATTAGCCAGGAAATGTTGGAATATTCACTGGCGCTCTGCTTTTCTCCCGTCCACCTGCCATGTGAATGACTCTCTTCCCTGTAATCATGTGAACAGAGCTAGGTTCCAGCTGTGCTCCACAGCCAAACACCGTGGAAATTTGGCCACTTACTTCCGAGACGGAATTGGGTTTTCTTTAGATCTGGCAACTGATTTCTTAATCATTTATTTCATCTTCTCTTTAACCAATTTGAAAGCTTTGATTCTCTAGTTTAGCTTTGTTTCCCATAAAGAGACCTCTGTACGTGGAGGGAAATTCTTAAGCGTTGAGGCTGGAGGAATGGATGGGACTGTTCGGCTGGCACTAAGTGGACCAATTTCATGTGCAACTGTACTTCCGAAATCTGTGTGATGGGTTTGCACCCTTTCCATGTGTGGTGGTGGTTCCTTAAATCTTGATCTTGTAGGAAATCTGTCAAGCGTATCTGAAAACAGGGTTTTTAGAACAGGAATGTTGCTATAGTACCTAAGCAGCATTTTAAGCAGACTCGAGACCGACTTTCCATGCTGTTCCCTGCTAACTTGGAGGCCGGACACAAAACCGCCCTTCGGTTTTACTTACGTCACCACATTCTACTGGCTAGGTTACTGCAGTGTTAAAATTGGCAATATACAATTGAGTGTTTCTATCATTAATATTTAAACATCTCACAAATCCCATTATTTACTCTTAAATGTTTGTCTATTTCCCCAGTGTAATCGGTAAGACGTTATCTGCTCTTCCCGGTCGTCTGTGTAGGAGTCTGATATTACAAACATCCTCTATGAATCTTTTATATTAATGCAAAATAAATTCACAAGTAATAACTAGATATTTGTTTTGAAGTGCAGGAAGTATGTTACTGTTCAACCAAAATCTAAAAATTGGATGTGAAAACTGGGTGACTCGTTACGGTGACGGGGGACAATGTTACATACAAAATACACTCACCTGCTTCTTTCTTGCCATCAGGTTTTTGTTTACTTATAGCAGTGACCATTATAACCGATCGCCGGATGGAAATCATGGCCGTGCTATTCATGACCCCCGGATCATTCCATATTTTTAAACAATCCTCTTGTTCATTACTCTTGGGTTTAAACTTTTTCAGAGGCGCTGAGTGTCCACAGCTCCCAGCGATGTCACTTACCACTCATCACCATACCTCGCACATCTATACAGCCCTTTGATGTAAAGAGCCATATCAGAGCTATGTATTATTATTATTTAAATTTGCAAAGGAGATCAGTATCAACCCCATTTTGCAGGTGGGGAAACTGAGGCATGGAAGTGAAGTGACTTGCCCAAGGTCAGCCAGCAAGCCAGTGGCAGAGCCCGGCATGGAACCCAGGTCTCCTGAGTCCCAATCCAATGTCCGGTCCGTTAGTCCACACTGTTTCCCTAGGAACATGGGAATTGTCAGACTAGATTGGACCCAAAGTCCGGGATACTGTCTCCAACAGTGGCCAGTGCCAAATGCTTCAGAGAACGGTATAGGAATGCCACAGTAGGCTGATGTGGGTACTCTGCTCCCTAAGTAGGTCTCTTCCTAATCCCTTGGTTTAGGTCCTGAAGTATGAGTTTTTATATCCTTCAACACTTTTTTTGATTAGCATTATCTATTGCAACTCTGGATATAATATGGACATCCAATCTGTCTTTGATCTTGCTAAATACTTGGCCTCATTGACTTCCTCTGGCAATGAATTCCACAGTTCAATTGCACATCATATGAAAAAGTATTTCCCTTTATCAATTTTAAGTCTTTCACCTTTCCGTTTCCTTGATCGCCCCCTTGTTCTTGTGTTAGGAGACATTGGGTATGTCTACATTGGGATAAAAGCCCCGCGGCTGGCCCGGGTCAGCTGACTTGGGCTCGTGGGTTAAATGTAGACATTCAGGCTCAGGATGGGACTGTCCACCCTTGCACAGTCCTGGAGCCTGGGCTCCAGCCTGAGCCCAAACATCTAAACAGCAATTTTTCAGCCCCCGATCCTGAGCCTCGTGAGCCCAAGCCAGCTGACTGAGGCCAGCTGCGGATTTTTTATCCCCGTGTAGACATACCCGTTAAGAGCAGTGAGTGCTCAGAACATTACAAACCAGGTCACAAGAGGAAGGTACGGTCCAATGGTTAGACATGGGAGACCCAGGTTCAGGTCCGTGCTCTGCCTCAGACTTCTTGGATGACCTTGAGCAAGTCACTTGGTCTCTCTGTGTCTCTGTGAAATGGGATAGCGGCAATTTTCCACCTCTGTCCAGGGGTGGTGTTTGGATAAATACATTGCATGCGGGAGGTGCTCAGGTACTGTGGTGATGGAGTCCAGAAAAGTGCCTAAGATAGTCAGATCGGTCAGAGGTCCCTGGGGCTCTGGGTAATCACACCAATCTCTCTCTCTCTCTCTTTCATTAGTGTGGAAGAGGAGCTAGCCAGGAATACAGACAAAAGATTTTTAAACTCCAGCCAAAAGGGTCTCGGTCCCTTGGGCCTGTTCCTTCAACCAAAGTTGTAGGGTTGGGCCATTGGTGTGGGTGGAATCAGGATCAGCCTTTTGTCTCCAGTTTAACATCAGGCGCACCACACGGATGCCTTTGGACTTAGCTAGTGTCTGTTCATTTCCTTCCTGCTGTTTTAAATTCTGCCCCAATGATTTTGTCCCTTCGATTATAAATTATGCTGCTTAGGAAATAGCAATCAGTGTCTTCCTTTGGTAAGGTACAGTGTATTCCTAGGGCTTGGCTGGAAAGTCCCTCACACATTGATTACTAGCAAGAATTAAAGGAGGTTTTTAAAAGGGTGTATAAAAGACAAGTAATTACATCTTATTGGGTCAAATGTGTTCGATGTCTCATCCGACAGGTGGCAAAGTGGCTTAGTTTTGTTGCCGTCTCCTCAGAAGCAGTTATCGGGCTCCACCAGAAGTATTAGAATTGGACTTTAGAGGGGTTGTTTTCGATCCGTTGACGTAGCAACATGGACTGTATCTCATTGTTTTCAAAGAGGGCCCCTCTGGGAGTGGAGTGCTCTCAGCCTCTCTCAGGACTGGGCCCATTGCACGGCCGGGAAGCTGACTGCATGGGGTGCCAGTCTAGTTCCTAGAGGTGGAGAACTGCAGGAAACTCTCCGTGGCCCAGCTACGGCCAGCCGGTCGGGACAGTAGAGATGTGCTTTCCTGGCCCCATTCCTGCAGAGTGGAGAACACGTCATACAGCTTTAATTGGAAACATTTTAGCCATTGCTTTCCCTCTGCTGCCCGTGCGGTGTCCTGCTGTTCCAGCGCTGACCCCCTTGCTCACTCCAGAGTGATGATAAGCATGAGAGCAGTAGGGTAAAGTTCAGCGGAGCATGCTCCAGGCACACTGATTTTTTATTGTCACCATTTTTCGCTGAGGAATTTCTGTTGAGCCCTTTTGCTCTACGGAACCAAAACAGTCTCGCCCAGGGAGTCGGAGTGTTTTGTTATCTAATGTCAAGCATCCAGATGCAGAGATGCTGATAATTTTTACAAAGTAGCAGCATTGTTCGGCTGCTCACAAAGCTGCCTTTGAAGAATGTGAAAGGTTTTAAAATACTCTATATTTTTGGTTAGCGCAAATCGACAGCGGCACCGAGATGCAAAATGTTTTTTAATTTAACAGGAGGGCTGCACAGCTGAGTGCTTCGGAATAAATATTGCTTTGTGCTCGACAGACACAAACTGCATTTTATCTAGTGGCTTGTGAGAAAAAAAAATCCTGTCAACTGGGTCTTTCATCTCTAAGCTTGGCTCCTTTTGACTTTGCAAGGAATGTCTTGGAAGCTGCCATATTCGGGTATCTTCCATGCAGACTGTGCTAGGCATATCGGCTAGGCTGCCAGCTGCTGTTCGACACCAGCTCACTGCCTGTAGCCTAGTTAGTGTGAGCCTACGTCACTACCGGGCAAACTAGTTGAAACAATAGTAAAGAATAAAATTGTCAGACACATAGAAGAACATAAATTGTTGGGCAAAAGTCAACATGGTTTCTGTAAAGGGAGATTGTGTCATACTAATCGATTAGGGTTCTTTAAGGGGGTCAACAAACCTGTAGACAAGGGGGATCCAGTGGACATAGTGTACTTAGATTTCCAGAAAGCCTTCGTTGACAAGGTCCCTCACCAAAGGCTCTTACGTAAATTAAGTTGTCATGGGATAAGAGGGAAGATCCTTTCATGGATTTGAGAACTGGTTAAAAGACAGGGTACAAAGGGTAGGAATAAATGGTAAATTTTCAGAATGGAGAGGGTAACTAGTGGTGTTCCTCCAGGGTCAGTCCTAAGACCAGTCCTATTCAACTTATTCATAAATGATCTGGAGAAAGGGGTAAACAGTGAGGTGGCAAAGTTTGCAGACGATACTAAACTGCTCAAGATAGTTATTTACTCGTTCCCATAATATAAGAATTAGGGGCCACTAAATGAAATTAATGGGTAGCAGGTTTAAAACAAATCAAAGGAAGTTCTTCACACAGCGCATAGTCAACCTGTGGAACTCCTTGCCTGAGAAGGTTGTGAAGGCTAGGACTATAACAGGGTTTAAAAGACAACTGGATAAATTCATGGAGTTTAAGTCCATTAATGGCTATTAGCCAGGATGGGTAAGGAACGGTGTCCCTAGCCTCTGTTTGTCAGAGGGTGGAGATGGATGGCAGGAGAGAGATTGTTTGATCATTATCTGTTAGGTTCACTCCCTCTGGGGCACCTGGCATTGGCCACTGTCGGTAGACAGGATACTGGGCTGGATGGACCTTTGGTTTGACCCAGTAAGGCCAGTCTTATGTTCTTAAGGGGCATTCATTGATTGTGGGTATGAATGTAGCAAAACAGATAGAAGAATTTGAAATACAAAAAGGAGAACGAGAGAGGTGTGAAGGGAAAACCAGATCCTTCTCTTTCTTTCTCTAAGACGCTACTATTTTTCCCTTTGAAATAACCTGATTCAGCTGTAAGAAAATATGGCTCGACCCCCGCAAACCTCGCTCACACAAGCAGATCTGCTAAAGTCGTTGGGGCCACGCGTGAGCGTGAGGACTGCTTGTCTGAGGAAGGTTTGCAACAATCGGGGCAAACAGAAATCTCCAAACACTAGGAAGAGCCAGAGGAAAACCTCAGTTGTCTGCTGTAGTGACGTTGTCCGCATCCTCTTTGTATTTAAAAGAAACCAGACTCACTCCTTATCTTTTCTTTAACCTTGCTTGGCAGAGGAGCATGGGGGGCAAGTTGTGTTCATTTTATCCCTCTCCACCACCAGTTTGGTTTGTTATCTTGGGCCCTGATCCTGCCAGTGGATCCACACAGAACGCCTCCTGGCCCAGGACTCACTTGAATATAATTGCAAAATGAGGGCGTTGAAGTGTGAATTAAGCCCTAAGATGGCTAACCCCGAACATTCCCAAATCCTTTGACTTCTCCCATGGGGTCTCTTCTCACCTTTCACTCATTTTGAACAACATAAACTTGATGCACTGGGGAGTCCACTTCCACTCCTAGTCAGTGATCTATTTGCATCCCCTCGCCTAGGTTGGTGACAGAAAAGGCTATCACAAGCATTCGCTGACAATTACAAAACGAATCATGAAAAGCTCTTGGTGGTGGTAGGGCCTATAGAGGGCTTGATGCTCCCTTCTCTCTCTTTGTTAACAAACGCCATGTTTTAGGCCTCACGCCGGCAGGCAGCATCTCCTGTAAGTCGTTGCACCTCTTCCACGGGGGAAGCGTGCGAGGGGAGATCGCCCAGGTCTAGCGTCTGCAGCTGTAAACGTGATCGCCTCCCTTTCCACAGGTGCACCAGACCCCACCGCTGGGGCCAGCATCAACGATGAAAACTGCTGGCATTTGGACGAGGAGCAAGTGCGAGAACAAGTGAAGCTGTTCCTGTCTCAGGGAGGGTACTACGGCTCTGGGAAGCAGCTCAACTCCATGTTCGCTAAGGTGAGCTGTGGGTTACTCTTTTCCTTGTGAAATTCTCTGGTGCTCGTCCCCATGTGAGGCTTCTCCACCTCCACCCTGCAGGCAACCGGCTTCCCGCTGCGCCTCACCCTGTGCTCAGCTGGGAATTGTTGTGCGGGGGGTTGGACTTTCAAAGGCACAGCTCCCTTCTACAGATTGACCCTCTATTGACACAGCATGTTGCCGTCCAGCGCCACCATGTACTGTCCATTCCACGCCATGATCTCCGCACTAGGCTGCCCGGCTCAATGAAGTGGCTTCCTCCTTGCTCCCAGGTCCCCTGCCAGCGCGGGATGTGGGAGGGCTGCCAAGCTGTGCATCCAGGAGCAATACAAGTGAACGCTTGTGGATGGTTGCGTGTGCTTGCAAAGGCAGGTTGCACCGTTAGCTCAGCTCCCATCATTAAGTGTCGCCTCAAGCTCTTTAATGAGTCAGATCCTAATAAAACAGCAGTTCTGTAGCCTGGGATGGACATGCCACGTCAAACGGTTCTGAGGGCTGGGCTTGTCCGAGCCCTTCGAAAGAATCTTGGGAAGTTACTGTCCCTCTAGTAGCCTGGATGGGCGACCACGAGTTGCCTAGAGCAGTGGGTCTCAACCAGGGGTATGCAGACTCCTGGGGGTACACAGATCAACTCATCTAGATACTTGCCTAGTTTTACAACAGGCCTCATAAAAAACACTAGCAAAGTCAGTACAAACTACAATTTCATACAGACACTGACTTGTTTATACTGCTCTATATACTATACACTGAAATGTAAGTACAATATTTCTATTCCAATTGATTTATAGTATAATTATATTGTAAAAATGAGGAAGTCAGCAGTTTTTCAGGAACAGTGTGCTGTGACACTTCAGTATTTTTGTGTTGGATTTTGTAAGCAAGTCATTTTTAAGCGAGGCAAAACTTCAGGTTCACAAGACATCAGGCTCCTGAAAGGGGGACGTGGTCTGGAAAGGTTGAGAGCCACTGGCCTAGAGGTAGCTTGGCATCCTACTATGCTGCTGGCTAATGTGATCCAGTTGAGATGGAGCGTGTCTACGAAGAGCCTGAACGTGTCTTTAAAAACCTTCTCCTCTCCAGCTTCCCCCTCCCATCTCTAACTTTAGGATTTCTCCTGACCTCTTCCTCCCTCCCCGCTTCAGGTCCGTGAGATGCTGCGCATGAGAGATTCCAACGGAGCCAGGATGCTGACGTTAATAACAGAGCAGTTCATGGCAGATCCCCGGCTCTCCCTCTGGAGGCAGCAGGGAACGGGCATGACGGACAAATGCAGGCAGCTCTGGGATGAGCTGGGTAAGTTTCCCATCTTGCAAAGAAAGGCGGGGCTGCCAGTTTGTCAGATCACTTGTGCTGGGAAGGGCGGGAAAGAGCTCATCTTAGCAGAGCAGCCTGAAAGACCATAAGTACCCAGCACTTTGACTCTGCACAGCTGGCTCCCACAGCTGCAGAAGGTGCATAGGCAGTAGGGGGAAGGGTGAGTTTCGTAGCAATCGATCAGATCGATATTAATTTCTTTTTCCTTCTGATTTAGCTTCTCAGCTTTAGAAATAACCAACCAGCCCACCCTTTCTCTACCCAGGAGATGGAAGCGGTATGCGCACAGATGGACTGCTAGGCTGCAGGTCACTGTGTTGACAGCAGCTTGGCTAAATGTCCGCCAAGGGAAGTCAGTGAGCTGCAAGTCCTAGAGGCTGCTGTGGGAACAACTTGGCTTGTGGCTTAGCAATGGGAGTAGGGAAGGAAGTTTGGCTGGCTGGCTAGAAATCTCTGAGTAGACTTTGGTTTGGGGCTGGCAACTTTGGCAGGGGGTGTCATGTCCCTCTCCCTCTAGCCGTCTGCCTGTTGGATCTCTCTGCTTAGCCTTCGGCAGGGAAACCCGTTCAAAGGTTCACGCGGTGGCTGAGGTCAGAGGAGCTTTTGGGGGGTCCGCACCATTTGATGCCATGGGCCGGAAATAGTGTTACTCACTAACTCTAATCTGCAAGGAGAGAGGCGGCTTCCTCAGCTTTGTCCAGGGGAGCAAAACTTTTACCCATGACAGGCAGTGGGGACAGATCACCAGTGGGTGCAGGAGGGCGTGACGCGGGGTTAACCAGGGTGACTCACTGCCAGCTGCTCACAGCAGGAGGCAGCCTCGTCTGTGTTCACAGGGGTGGGAGGGATTGTCCCCAAGCTGCGGGCTACACAGATGCTCCACTCCGGGGGCTGTTGCAAGCCCCCGCCCTTTCCCACAGCAAGCGAGCTGTTTACACCCCTGACTTTGTTACACTCGAGTGCCCAGTCCCTTGTCTTTTGGACAGCTGCAGTGTACCCGATCCGTGGAAGCAGAGCACCCCCATTTACCAGCTTCCCTCTCCTTAGCACCAGGCACTTAGACGGGTCCACACGAAAACCAAATTGCAGTTTGTTTAACAAAGCTTGAGTTCCAGATCCAAATAAAAGCAAGTGGAAGGAACTGGTTACAAGTGAAGGAAAAACCTAAGTTGCAGTCTAGAGCCTGTACAAGTTACTTTCCTACCTAATAAAGTATTTGTCCCCCGTGATCAGTCCTCGCAGGGCTGGTCAGTCACAGAGGCGACATTCTGCCGGAGGTGAAGCAGGCGGTTGTGATTCACCCCAGGCACCTTGGATAACCTTGACAAGCCTCACCAAGGGTAGCAAAGGTGGCACCTGTCTTTTCAAAGAGGTGCTGCCGTGATCCTGGCAGATCAACTGGCCTGAAGCAGTGATTGAAGTGGAAGAAGACACCCAGCCGAATGTGATGTACTGGGGACAAACAGCCCGATTTCCGGGAAGGAAAACCCTGCTGCTCTGATTGAGAATTCTGGCCATGTCAGCAAAAGAGGGGGTAAAAGAGAATCTGCCGGCAGCTATTAGGCTTTTCAAAGGGTCTTTAACGTAGGCCAGCATGGAGCCTCGTGAGGAAACTTAACTAGTTACAGGGTGAAGTGTGAAGTTCTCTGGGGATTCCTTGGATGATTAGTGGTGAAGCAGCAACTGAGATCAGGGTCCTATTGTGGTAGGTGCTGCCCAAGCACAAAGTTCCCGCCCTCAAGAGCTGTTAAGCTAACTAGGCAAGACACCCCTCAGGGTGGGAGAGGTAGGGGTGCAGAGGGTACGTCTGCACCGCACAGAAAAACCGGGGCACCGAGTCTCAGAGCCCAGGACAATTGACATGGCTCGAGGGGCTGGGGCTGCTGGGCTAAAATTAGCAAGGTAGACATCCCCGCCCGGGCTCTGAACCCTGGCGAGGAGGGAAAGTCTCGGAGTCTGGGCTCCAGCCCAAGCAGGAACATCTACGCTGCTATTTTTAGTTCCACAGCCCCAGCCCAGGTCAATCGAGACTCGGTGCTGCTGGTTTTTCTTTGCAATGTAGACATACGCACAGGGAGGGGAAGGGTCTTGCCCAGAGTCACCCAGCCAGGTCACTTGGCCAGGAATTGGTCTCCTGAGTCCTAGCTGAGTGTCCAAGCCACCGGACTGCAGCTTTGTAGACTAGTGAAGAGTCAGAAAACGGAGTTGAACTAAACGGTCCATTTTCAGCATGGCAGAGGGCTAGTAGTGGGGTGCCCCAGCATGGTAGGGGGGGCCTGGCACTGTGGTATTTATTAGTGCTCTGGGAAGGAGGTGAGCACGTTTGCAGATGACACAATGGCTGAGGCTAGCCAAAACGAGAGAAGCATCTGAGGAACATCAGAGAGACCCACCAAGGCTAGATCGGTGTGATAGTAGCTGAAATACAATGCCAGCAAATGCAAGGGAATGCACATTGGAAAGAAACATTTGAATGACTCCTACACATTGCTGGATTCTCACCTGGAAAAATCCAGGGATCATTGGGGATGGCTCAGTGTGTGCTCAGTGGTCAAAAAGGCATACAACCGGACAGGAAGAAGAAACTTTGGAATCAAACTGAATACAGCAAATATTATAATGGTATTCTATAAATCCATGGTATAGCCTCCCCTGGAATACTGTCTTCAGACCGAGTCACCTTTCAAAAGAAGACAGTGGAAATAGTGAGTGTTCAGAGATTGGTGATGAAAATTATTAGCGATGTGGAGAGACTTCTGTCTGGCTTAGTGAAGGGAGGAATGAGAGGAGATGTGATGGAGATGTACCAAATAGTGGATGGTTTGTAAATCGGGCCCTGCTCTTTACTCATTCTCCTAATACAAGAGCCAGGGGATATACAGGGAAATTTGAAAGATAACAAATTGTAAGCTGATAAAAGGAAATGTGTATTTGTTTTTATGCAATGCAGTTAATCTGTGGAACCCACTGCTGCAAGAGATGATTGAGACCCAGAGTTTAGTGAGATTAAGATTAGGGTTTGCCATATGTGAGACAGTGGTGAAAACACTTGGGTCCTGTCTATACTTGCGCTTACACCAGTGTTAGCACCAGTGCAATTCTACCTGTGGTAGAGAATGACACACCTTCAACATAAAGCCATAAGATGTAATAAGGTGGCAGCCCTGTACCTGTCTGATTAAATAAACTGGACTACTCATCACCTGGCTTTGTGGTATGAAAAAGAAAGCAGGCCCTTTAAAAATAATGTTTTTGGACACACTTAATAACAAATAATTATTTGTACAAACCTTGTTTACGACTGGAAAAAGACCAGCCTTAAACTAGATTGTGGATTTATACTGGGTGAAAAGTGAAGGGCTTGGCTGGATTTCGTAGTTTAAATACCCCTCAAAGGCATAATTTACTTATATCTAGATTGCAAACTGAGCCTGATTTAAAGTGGTGGGCTCCGAGCCAGAGGAAAGACCCGATCTGGGGTTGTCTGAGAGCTGTGTCGCTCTGGAGGGTTTGCAACAATGCATTAGTATTTGAGATTAAATCCCCATCATGAGAAATAGCAAACAGCTGAACTGCAGCCTTACCTTAATCTGCCTGGAGACGCGTTTATTCATTCCCCCCCCCACCCCACCCCGTTTGTTTACAATAGGGCATTTCCCCGGGTCTGGGAGGGGAGGGGTGTTGTAGGAAATTGGAGAAGTTCTTTGATTCTTTGCAAACTAAGCTGTAGAATATCCGTCCGTGTGTCCTTTTCAGGGAGGTGACCAGAGAGATTTAGGGCTGGAGGAAGCTCTAATAGCCCCCTTCCTCCCATCACCCAGTTGAAATCATTGTCTAGGGGCTCAGTGTAACCATGCTAGGCACATTTCCTTATCGTTCAAATGGAGGGTTATGTAGCAGTAGAGTGGACAATGCAACTAAATGCAAATCAGCATATCTGTAGGAGAAGGGGATATGTAGACTAAAACCCAGCCCTCTAAACCCAAGCTCCGGGAATGGTCTTGTCAGCTGATGTCAATTGACCAAAGGGCAGGTAAAACCTTTTTCCATTTCCCAGATAACATCCTGTCGGATTCATCCCAGTCTATCAAGTGACACGTCCGCTTAGCACAACCTGCCGGGTCCTCACACCACTGCAAGCGGAGAACTCTAGGCGAGTGGAGGTTTTGGACTGAGGGATCAGAGTTAAAATATCTCCCAAAGGTCCCACAAACTACCCGGCAAAGCAGCGAGGACTCCCAACACCTCAGACTCGTGGATTAGTTTGAGCCAAGACTCAGGGTGTGTCACACTGCGGTGTAGACACTTCCTACATTGATGGAAAGGATTTTTCCACTGATGTAACTAGTCTCCAAACTCAGGCAGACTCATAAGAACTTAATCATGTCCACACTGGATCAGACCAACCTGGGGCGTTGGGGAGCTGTTTGCATCACACCCATCTAGCCCAGCAGCCTGTCTCTGACAGCGGCCAGCGCCAGGGAATGAATAGAACAGGGCGATTTCCAGTGATCCATCCAGTCCCAGCCTCTGGCAGTCGGAGGTTTAGGGACACCCAGAGCATGGGGGTGGGGCCCTGACCACCTTGGCTAATAGCCATTGATGGACCTGTCCTCCATGAACGTATCTCATTCTTTTTTGAACCCAGTGATACTTTTGGCCTTCACAGCATCCCCTGGCAACGAGTCGAGCTGCCTGAACCAGAGACCTAACGAAGACTCGATTCAAAGCCTGGGGGTCTGGTTTGTAAAGTTGCGGAGCAGTCGCAGCTCCTATTTGATTTCAGCATTTGCAGGGGCTGCCCAGCGCCATTTGCAGGCCTGCTGAGTTACCAATGTTTCCAGCCTGAGAACTAGTTCCCATTCGTTCTTTATGAGATGCGTAGCTTAGAGACATGGCTCCTTCCTCTTAGGGCAGCCGTTGAGCGCAACCTCCAGCAAGAGCCATGGTGTCGAATCGTAGAATATCGGGGTTGGAAGGGCCTCAGGAGGTCGTCTAGTCCAACCCCTTGCTCAAAGCAGGAGCTATCCCCAATTTTTGCCCCAGATCCCTAAATGGCCCCCTCAAGGATTGAACTCACAACCCTGGGGTTAGCAGGCCAATGCTCAAACCACTGAGCTATCCCTCCCCCTGAAGGAGGAGCTGTTCTTGAACTCAGTTCTCACAGGCCACCAGTCCTGGCAGGCCAGTGTCCACGTAACCAGCACCGGCACCCCCCACCCACCCCCCGGCAGCACTGATCAGCGTTGGCAGTCGCCATCTCAGCTGACACACCAGTGGCTCACTGGGCCGCCGACTCGATTGAGTCTGGTGCCCGTTGAGGTGGTTTCTGCACATGTGCTGCAGAGGCTGAGCGAGCCGGTCCTGGAGCCCTGGTCAGTGCGTGTCCAGAGAGCCCAGCTGCCTCCGATGGCCTAAGCACTCAGCAAATCAGGAGGTGCTTTGTGAAACATTTGCCTTTGTGCATGGTAGCAGGAGGAGTGCAGATTGGTTCTCCCGCAGCCAGCCACCTAGCCAAACCAGAGTGATAGCACTGCCTTATGTTACCATACGGTCAGAACTGGGCACTGTCTGTAGGAGCATCCTGCTGGTTAAGAGAATGGAGCGACCTCTCTCTCAGTCCTTCCCCTGGGGCCAGGCAGGACACAGCCCCCTCAACCAGGGCCACAGATGTTAAAATGATTTTGGCCAAGAGGGCAAAGTGTCAACATCTGCATTCATTTCTCTTCACTCCAGTTCATGTCTTACCCAAGCGCCGTCACCTCAAGCCTATTGGACAGCTGGGCTTTGAGTTGCTAATTAATCCTTGGGGGAGGATTGCAGGCTGAATAACGGGGATCTGGTCCAGCATGCAGCAGAGGGGCTGTGATCTGCGAGCTGCACAGCTCTCGGATGCTGACTGCTGGCTGGCAGGTTGCCATTGATGCGGAGCACTGAGCTACCAATGTGATACCGACACCGAAGTCAGATAGGACCCAGGAGAAGATGCTCCAGAGAGCCTCTGTCCCCTGCTGACATCCAGTGCTTAAAATCAGATGAAGACATGACCTGAGGGGAAGTGGTGAGGCTGCAGCCGGGAACCATGTGACTAACTTGACTTGCATGCATTCCACACACTGGAGTGTCTGAGACAGCTGGGAAAGCCCAAGGCTGGGGTAGCTCCAGGCCTGCTGGATTTCTCTGAGATCAGTGCTAACTTGTTGCATTAATAAGAACATTGTTCACCCAGAACTGCCATACAGACCACGTGCGGAAAGGGATGCAGGCAACACTTTGGCCTCCTTGGCCTGGCACATCAGTAGAAGCATCTGTGAGATGCGGTCTCCTCTGGGGTAGAGTGTAGCAGCTGTTCTGCAGTGGACAACAATGCTGCGCCACAGGGTAGGACGGGAAGGGACAGAAAATATTGTATCCGGTTGACTCTGCAAGGGAGACGTGTGTAGGAATGTAATTACCCCAGGTGGGGTTGACAGCAGGGTTTTGCCCTCTTTTATACCTCTGCAATACCATTCCAGTCAGTGGGGGTGCAAGTGTGTACAGAGAGCAACATTTGGCTCTGCTGGGAGCCAGGGCTAACAGCCCTGGTCTAATGAAACATGTCATTTGATCTTAACGGTCACAAACGCTCACAGCTTTGGTTTTGCATCTCATCTCAAAGACAGCATCTGCAGCCTCTTAGCGCTGTGCTGGGGCGTCGGTTCGATAGCAACTCAGGGAAGAGCACCACCGGCCTGTATCGCTACCATCACCACCCTCGTTTTTTCTTTTGCCGGGGCAAGTGGGCTCCTGTCCAGCCTGTGAGCTTTCCGAGTGTCACAGCCCTGGAGAACTTTGCCTCCAGGACACAAACTCCAAGTGTCTGTGCTGAAGCCTGGGGACTTTGGGGGATTAAAACAAAAATAAATCAAATCTCCTTTTTGAATAGTTGAATGCAAATGGCCCGAAGAACAGTGGCAGCTGAAATCCTGCTCTAGCTTTAAACCAGTGGGAACGTGTGCAGGATCAGAATCCAGTTGCTCTGTGGAGAGGCAGACTCACCGGCTTGCAGGGTGGTTTTGAGCTTGCTTTGATGTGTAGTTCAAACAGTAGATTTGTCCTGGCAGACAGAAGTCCTGTTGAACAGACAGACAGGCTCCCCCACCTCTTGAGGTTATAATTTAGCTTCATTATGGAGGAGTTTTACTGGAATTTTTTTTTTTTAAAGCTTCTAAATCTGCCTTCTGGGTTCTGTAGATTTCCCTGCAATGGGCTGTTGATGCTGATCCCAGCTTTCATTGCTGGTAGGAGGATGGAGGTGTTAGCTAAGCCAGCTAGCTGAGGCCAGATCACGCTGAATCATTTTTCCATGCGCATGTGGGTTTGTGTGTCGTTTTCTCTTCCCCATAGGGGCCCTGTGGGTGTGCGTTGTGTTAAATCCGCACTGCAAGCTGGAAGAGAAATCCTGCTGGCTCCGGCAGCTCCGGAAGTGGGGCGACATGGACGTGTGCCCGTTGGAGGACGGCAGTTACGGCAACGAGCTTCCCAACATCACCAACGCGCTGACGCAGAGCTCAAATCACAGCCAAGGTGAGTCAGGACTGCCCAGCTGGGAGGGCTTCACTGAGCCGTCTCCAGCAGGATCTCATCAGATGTGTTTCCCCTGGTTCACCTGCAGTTGGCATCAGCCGGATATAAAGGTAACAGAGGTACAGGCAAGATAAAAATCTCACTACAGAAAATTCCTTGTCCTGCGTTGAATTGTTTTTTGCCTGTATCAATGCACTGTACAAAAAATAGCCATACAGGCTGAGTGCAGCGTGATAGCTGCGCTAGAATGGGTACATGCTTTAAAGTACGAGTGATGGGATTTTTGAGAACTCATTAGCCTCAACTCCACTTCCATTGAAGTCAATGGGCATTTTACCATTGACTTTGTTAGGAGTGGAGTTGGGCCAGTGGCAAATGCGTTTGAAAGTCTCCTCCCAGAACAAATGTCCTAGAGGAGAGAGTTCTACCAGCTGCGGGCAGAGGGCACAGGAGCCCGATGTCTGGTCTGGATGCTGCCCAAGATACACACTAAGTCGGATGCAGGCTGCAACATAAACCTTGACTTCAACTTGGAAGAGGCTCATTTTGCTTCCTGCTCTGTGCTCAGACCCTGAAACGAGGCTGGTCAGTTTCACAGCCCGTTCCCATGTTCAAGTAGGAAGCTGCTGTAGAAATTTTCAGTAGAAAATATTGTCTTCACTGGCATTAATTTTAAATGTTCATGAAAAAGTTCTGTTCTGTTCTACCTGGTTGTGAAAGAACCTAAAGATTTGACCTAAACTCCTTGACAGTGTCCCTTTAATGCCGCCAGCGCTCTGTGAATTTAGATTCAAGGGAGCAGTTGAAAAAGTGAGACAGGAATCCACTTCTGTGTGAATGTAAATGAAGTTGAGCTCTGAAACCCTTGATGTAATATTTCCACAAGTGGGAGGAATTAGCTGATGCTGTAGAGACCTTGCCAGTCACCATTTTTTAAACCAGTTGTTTAATCTGACTTAATGCTCTTATATTTAGATTTTCGCTTGTGCCTTTCAGTAGCTAAGTTATTAACCTGGGCTACTGAGTGCAGAGCACGAATCAAGCAGCTTATTTGTGGGAATGTTCATTAGCACTAAAAGATTTTCTCAGACCCTGGCGAAGCGCTCGATCCCTGTAATTGTAATCACCTTTTTTTTCTTTGCTCAAAATAGACCTTAATTGAAACATGCGGTTCTAGCGATGTCTGCATCTGCTGCTCTGTAATTGGTCTCTGTGTATTTGATGCAGCCAATATGGAAAGGGGGGAGGGAAGCAGCGATGTTGCGAAGTAAGCTTCCCTTTTCTGGGTGTAATTAGTTTTTAAGCCTTCCCCACTAATCATGAAGTCCCCCAGCTGACACCCCACCAGCCCGTTCCAGCTAAGCTCAGAACCAGATGTGCTCTCAACTTGCTAGACCTTCGTGTCTTAAATGCACTTTGTCAAGGACCATCTTAATTTAAAACAGGCTTAGCGACACTTGGCGTTACCCTGGGGAGCAACCTGGCCTCCTGATCTGCGCACAGACCTCAGAGTCAGGACTCCTGCGTGTGGTTCCCACCTCTGCTGCTGTCTCACTGGGTGACCTGGGCGAGTCCCGCGAGCTCGCTGGGCCAGATTTGGAAAGGTATCAAAAGCTGCAGATGGGTACCCAATGGAGTGTCAAAAGCAGCGAAGTATCTGTCTGCATCTTTAGGCACCCAAATACCTTCCAAAATGTGGCCCGCGGTTTCCCCAACATTAAAATAGGGCTGATAGATTCCAAGGCCAGAGGGGACCGTTGGGATCATTTTGTCTGACCTCCTGTAGATCACAAAGCATTGACCCACCTCCCAGCAGGGTTAGGAGGTTCATGCATGTAAAACACTTGGAAGATGTAAATTGCAAGAACCCCAACGGTTGCCATGAGGTTTTAGTGTTTTGATTCCCGTAAGATAATGTGTTTGTAACCTAAACTGATTCCTGAAATATTCCTCCGAAACCAGTTCTGCGGCCTAGACGTGCTCTGGCTCTCTGGGGATGAGCGTGCGTTTATTTTCCAGCTCTGCCCATTCCACTTCAGAAGTCAATCTGAGGGCTAGTTGCCTTTGTTTCCTGATGGAAGCAAGTTCGGTCTGTTTATCTAGCCTGCCATAAGCTGCACGGTGCTCTCCCCCTCGCCGGTACTTCCCAGCATTCCTCCTCTGACCCCCAGCAGCCCTAGCCAGGAAGGGATGTAGCATGACAGAAATTGAAGCCTGGAACAGCCAGACCTGCCAAAATCCCTCTTTCATCAGGGAAGAGCTTGCTACCAGTGCTTGGATTGGTCCCCAGCGTCACTTCTGTCTTGTGGTGAAACAGATCTCTGTTACAGGTCATGGTGATCACTGAAATAGACGGATCCCTTGCTGATTCCCTGTTCTGTTCATTCCCTCTGGGGCATCTGGCACTGGCCACTGTTGGAAGACAGGAGACTGGGCTAGATGGACCTTTGGTCTGACCCAGTAGGGCCGTTCTTAGTGTCAGGACTGGGATTCAGACTCAGATATTTTTGGTTCCAGACTCGTGATCAGACCATTGCGTTCCACTGCCGACTGTGGTGTGGCCCAGAGCTTGTGACTTCAGGTGGAGGCTTTGTAGTGGGTTCGGTCCTACAATAGGATGTGCTGGTTTGATCCAAGCAGTCTTCAGCTTGGCTAAAAGGAGCGGTTGACGTGCTAGGCCATGTAGCTTCCATCTGTATTAAAGATGAAGGGGGCTGCAGACTGGGGCAGAACCCAAGGAGCTGCCACAAACCTTCCGAATGGGCTCTGGCCCCTTCTGGCCTGACACGCTGCTGGCGTCTCCTCGAGCGGGGTGGCATGTGGTTCAGGAAGCTGGTCTGCCCCCATTTCCGGCAGCTCCGCGGAGCCTGTGGCCGAAGAGCGGACGAGCTCTTGCCGAGAGGAGAGTAGAGCCATCTGATGGGGGCTCTGTTTGTGCACAGAGCCGAGTGGAGGGTGGAGTGGAGCCCCTCGGAGCTGAGTGCTGGGGC
The DNA here is from genome assembly GCF_015237465.2 of Chelonia mydas. Classification (NCBI taxonomy): domain Eukaryota; kingdom Metazoa; phylum Chordata; order Testudines; family Cheloniidae; genus Chelonia; species Chelonia mydas. Next base: position 102,936,799 of record NC_057854.1, read on the forward strand.
GGCGAAGGTTTGTTAGCTGGGTGGTGCGCTGTTCTGAAGGCCGGGGAGTTGAACCGGCCGCTGAGCGGGGGACGCTGAGTACTCTTTTCTTTGCAGACTCCCTGGCAAGGCCGAGACGGACAGTGTTCACCCGCGCCATCGAGGGCTGCGACCTGCACTGGCAGGACAGCCACTTGCAGCGGATAATCAGCAGCGACTTCTACGTGTCCCCTTCGTACCAGCGGGAGGGTGAGAGCCTCCTCTTCAATTCGCAAGGACAGCCGCTGTGGCTAGGTAACCCATCCCCCTTCGACCGTCTGCGCTCTGTGTGTGTCGCTGGGGGCCTGAGTGTAATGCCTTCTGCAATCGCCCCGAGCATGGGGACCCCAAGGGCCCTGCTCTGAGGGCTGGGGACGGGTGTGGAAGAGGATGTGCAGCTTGAGTTGCTGTCAGTGCCATGCCCATCCCCTGGCATCTGGGCACCTGGATCTCCATTGCGAGCAGTGGAACGAAGCTTCCACCATTCCCTGAAAGCCGCTGCAGGGGAAGCCAGTCTGGTTCATTTCCTTGTGCACTGCAAGGCTCCTGGAGAGAGACCAGACTGGCATGGCCCCCAGCACGGTGGGACCCTGGCCAGATCTCATCTCTGGCACTTAGCTAGAAACATCCTTTTCCCAAACCTCACTGGCTCTGGCCTGGGTGAGGTTCGTTAGCTCAGCATCTCCGTCCAGTGCAGCTGCCACCGGGGGTGTGGTGTGGAGATGGCCTGCCAGCTAGTGGACTTGTACGCTTTGACCATAAAGATCCTGGGTGAAATCATGGCCATGTTAATGTCAAAACTCCCATTGACTTCACTGGAGCCTGGATTCCACCGCAGGATATTGAAACGGTCTTGACATTGGATAAGCAGCTAGGATAGCCTAGAGAGTACCGCCAGGACGTGCCATGCCTCGCGAGCAGCATGTGGCAGAAAATGGCACATGCTTTCGATGGCGTGCATTTGGTTTGTTTTATTGCCGGACGGATCACCCCAGACTCTGAGCCCTGCTGCCCTGGTCCTTCCCGACATTCCTCCCAGCTCCTGCAGTCCAAATTCTACGTATCCATCTGCTCCCAGGGCTCAGGAGTAGGGTGAGTGCCCTGGCCTCCAGGGAGCGTCCAGTGCAGAGTTCTGGTGGTGACATCGTTCGTCAGCAGGGCTCCCATGGAGTCGACCCCATCACCAGGCTTAGGACAGGTTTTCATCACCTCTGCTTTGGGTGTAAATTGTTGTTCTCCCTCGCAGGCATGTGGGGCTCTGTGACCCATAGCAATTGAGCGGTTTTGTTAAATGCCAGTGCTCGTGAGAGTCAGGCCTCACTTGTGACCTACAGATCTGAAACCAGCTCGTCATCTTGAATACTGTGTCTGGTTCTGGTCAGTCGATCTCAAAACTGAGCGCAGAGATGGGAGGAGGGGCAGAGATGGGTGACAGAATGGGTGATCAGAGCCCTGAAAAGACTTGTGTGTGCAGGGAGAGACTGCAGAAATGAGGCCTGTGTAGTGCAGAGAGATGAGTAAGGGGGGGAAAGGCAGCACAATATCAAACTGTGGCTGGGATAGAGAGGGTAAATCGGGCTCCCCGTTTGCCCTGTCCCATATCACAAGATCAAGGAAATGAAACAATTCAATGAAACAGGCCCAAGACATAAGTTAAAGACAACCCACATAGTTAACCTGTGGAACTCACTGCCACAAGGCTACCAGCGAGGCCAAGAGCTCCATAGAGAATAAATACATACATTGGTGTTTATAAAGATCATCACAACATTCCCGGCTAGAGAGGGTGAAAAGGCTCTACGGCCTGATATGCTTTGGAGCATAAACTAGCCATGAACTGACCGAGTTAAGGAAACACCATTGTGAGGAGTTTTTTCCCATAACTGTCTCACTGCAGGGCTCTTTGCACCCTGCTCGGAAGCAGGGGGGCCCCGCTATTGTTAGGGACAGAACGCTGGACTAAGAGGGCCGCAGTTCCTCGAGACCTCGCCTATCAGAGATTGGATAATGGACTCCTCTTGCTTCACGCTAGTCTCGTAAAAGGACTTAACGAAGCACATTCTTGTCCTGATTATTTTTTTTAATAGCACTATTGCCTTGATTTTCCATTTTACATTCTCACAGCCTCTTTCTGGAGGGTTTCCCAATGCCACGGAAAGCATCTGATTTGTCAGCAACATTTTAATGATGAATTCAGAGAGAAAGCAAATATTTCACCCATTTAGCAAATAAACAGTAGAGGAAGCCAGTAAGAAATTCTTCTGCAAACCCTGCTGATTTTCACCTATTTTCACATGAGTGGGGGGTGCTCAGTGTAACGTATAAACCTGATTGGGATTTAGAGAGGGACTTTTGTGCAAAGACCCTCTGATGTTTCCTGGAAACAGACAATCCTGCTTCCACAATTTTAGATTTTCTTCATTTCCGATTTATTTTCTTGCTAGGGACATTGCAGGAAGACAAGGTTTTTGTTGCTCACCCTACAGTATGGTATGTCATCTGCTGCTGCTAATTTCTCACTCAGAGTCATAATCCTCTCCGCAGTCGCTTGTGACTTCAGGTGGGGAATAAGCAGCGGGAGCAGATGAATTTCTAAGCAACTGTGATTCTGTTTTTCATGCAACTGTTCCTAATAATAAACCACCGGGAAAGAGAACAAGAAAATACACAATCGCTACCACTGGTTCCAGCGAGGCATCCGGGAGGCAATTTAGAAGCCCAGATCGAAAGTCACGATGCAAAGCACGTGCCTGTGTGCAAAAGTTAGGAAAGCTGAAGAATTGTGAAAGGGGAGGAGAAGAGAGATCTCAGCTGAGAGGGTACACCTAAGAATTGTGAAAAGCAGAATCCTTTGTGGATAAATGTAATGCAAACCGGCAATGTTGGTTTGGCACTTAGATACTATGGTGCCTCCTAGATTAGATAAAGCAGAGCTTTGTTTCCTGGGGTACCATCCAGGGCAGGGTCTGGTTATTTATAGCTGCTGTTCCTAGAATGTGGCAGGAACTCCATTAATATTCTTGGCAAGCATCCCCGTATGGAGCGGTAGAGGGGCTGATGACGCTAAGGCAGAGATCGGGGGCTGGACTTCCAGGGAGAAAGCTCATCAGAAGCAAGCTGATGGTGCCGGGTGCTTTTCCTTCCTGCAGCAGAGCGCTGTGAATCTCTGTGCTCTTCAGGTTCACGAGTATGCTGCGTTTGACCTTGTTTTGCAGAGCACGTCCCTACAGCGTGTGCACGGGTTGATGCCCTGCGTTCCCATGGGTACCCCAAAGAAGCGCTCCGACTGACTGTTGCCATAATCAATACACTGAGATTGCAGCAGCAAAGGCAGCTGGAAATTTACAAACATCAGAAGAAAGGTATGGGCTGTTCCCAGACTGGCAGACCCAACCCTGGAATCAACCACTGTGGTTGGCCAGTGTACCTGGGGCAAATTACAGTGGCCCAGCCTCACTCAGATGCTGCTGAATGCCGAGAGCATGGATGCCACGGAGCTGATCTGTTCTCTGCCGGGCACTGCCAATGCTGCAGGGTGTTTGATGCAGAGCACTGCCCACCAGAACGCTAGCCCGGTGGGTCTGTTTGATCCCAGCAGCATTTGACACCAGGTTTTCAGATCTGAAAAATGCCCGAATAGCCTTTGATATTGGATAGCTTGGATTGCCGTGGCCTGGCCTTGACCCCAGAACGGCATGTCTGGGAGGGGGGGAAAGCGTTTGTAGACAGTCCTGTGCCTCCCAGAGACATTCCTGCTGGCGTTCCTGAGTCACGTGCTGCACCTGTGGGAGCAGCTCTGCGATCCCACTTCCCCTTGCGTGGAGCTGAGTCCTGCTGGGGTGACTAGTAACCATGGGTCACTGCTCAGGAGACCAGCCCCCAGGGTTTGTAAAATATGTGAACGAGCTGTTTATAGGGCTCCCGTTTATAGGCCTCTCGCACCATGTTTCTCAACTGTTTTGATACCAGGGACCAGCTGGCTGCCTTCCTTAGCTGTGTCCAGGAGCTCTCTGGGCCTGGTTGGTGAGAAACGCTGCTGGAGCACGCTGGTGCCGTTTCTCCCGTGCCTTCCCGCCAGGTTTCGTTCCCAACCTGCGCGGGCCGCTCGGAGAAAATGGAATGAGTCAGTGATCTGCTGCCGCGGCTTCAGGCCTTCCACTTGCCTCGAGAATCCTCAGCGTTTCTGTATCTTAACCCTCTGCTTCTGTGCCGTCCCCAGAATTGCTGCAGAGAGGAGCCACCACCATCACAAACCTGGAGGGCTGGGTCGGGCACCCTCTGAACCCCGTTGGCTGCTTGTTCCTCACCTTGACGGAGGCTTGTAGATTAGAAGAGGAAAATTGCCTTGAAATTTCAGGTATCCAAGTCTTTCCCCGTCCAGACCAGTGAGTTAAACTTCCAGAGCTCCAGCTTGTCAGCTGCTGAATCCAAGACAGAGCTAACGGCTCCCCTGCTGTTGTACGCTTCGGGTCTCCCTCTGTGTCGTCTCCTCAGACTCCCTCCTGGTTCTCCAGCCTCTTCTCATCCCACGGCTCAGTCTCGCTCGCTCCCAGCTCTCCTGTCTCTCCACTTGCAGAGGAAGAGAAGGTGCCGTGAGGTACCGCGACAGGCTCAGAGTTCAGTCTGTTTAGCCTGCCAGAAGGTTCAGGGGTGGGTTGATCACAGCCTGTAAGTACCTACGTGGGGAACAAATATCTAACAATGGGCTCTGCCGTCTAGCAGAGGAAGGTCTGACAGGATCCAGTGGCTGGGAGCTGAAGCGAGACAAACTCGGACGGGAAATAGGGCATCGGTTTTTAACAGTGAGAGTCATTAACCAGCTGAACAGTTTCCCCAGGGTTGCAGTGGAGTCTCCATCCCTGACCGTTTGTAAAGCCCGACGGGATGTTTCTCTAAAGGCTCTGCCCTGGAGTTATTTGGGGGCAGGTCTCTGGCCTGTGCTGTAGAGGAGGTCAGAGGAGATGGCACAACCATCCTGGCCTGGGAATCTGTGAACTGTCATGCGGAGAGGGAGAACGTGGCGCCACCGAGGGGCAGGGTGGCCGCAGGCTGCGGCAGTCAGCCGAGAGCGGAACAGCCACGCCCCAGAGTTGGGCGAGGTCGCCCCGGGACACGTGGCCCTTCTAGCACGTTGCGTGGAGTTGCTCCGTGGCACGTTGCACGTGTTCTAGTCCAACTTGGCTTGTTTCCCCATGGCTGGTAAAAGTGGGGAGGACGCTCATGGCCCGGCCTGTTGCGTTGGCACGTGGAGTCAGAACTGTGAGGGTCAGGCTGGGTTTTCCGTCGGTCAAACGAGCAACGCCAAGTCCTTCCCCAGCAGCCGAGCGCCGGGTCAGAAATGCAGGTCAGTGTCCTCCCACGCGGGCTCGCTCCTTTGGGCTCGATCTCTGCGGAACCGAGCGTAAGCAATGAGAGAACCCTGGCACAGGGTTTGGGGGCGGGGAAGAGGGGCGCTGGGCTTGGGTTTCATGCTGGGTTCTTTCCCAGGTCATTCTCATTTCTCACCCTAGCCACTGCCTTCCCCTCTAGATGCCGGCGACTCCAAGCCCCCAGTGTATCGGCATGTGCCTGTGGCGACGGGCTGCCAGGACAGCGGCGAGTCCTACCTGTCCCTGGCCTTGGAGGTGGCTCTGATGGGGATGGGGCAGCAGAGGGTGATGCCCGAGGGGCTGTATGCGCAGGATAAAGTGTGCCACAATGAAGAGCAGATCATCGCCCGGCTGCAGGAGCTGGAGCTGGAGGCGGTGCTGGTGCAGACCCTTCGGAAGCAGTGTATCTTGCTGCTGGAAGGTGAGGGGGAGCTGGGCTGCACTGAGCAGCTGGTGGTGGTGTTGAAAGGCCGGCCTGGGAGAAGACGCGTTCCCTTTGCTCACGGTACAGGAGCCCAGGGGACCGAAGAGCCGGATTACGGCGGAGGGTCGCCTGCTGGGCCAGGGCTTCAACAAGGCACCAGTAATAATCTGCTGCCAAGCCCCAATGTTACCAGGGTCATTCAGCCTGAGGCTGCCAGCCTGGTGTTTGAACCGTCCTTCAGTCCCTATGCAGCTGTGGGCCCCAAATTGTGGGGCACGCCCCCCAGGGGGGCACAGAGGAACGTTTGGGGGGCATGGTGGGGCCCGGGCCAGCCCCCGGGAAGGGGAGGGGAGGGAAGGGAAGGAGTGCAACCCAGCCCTGCTCCTGTCTCCCAGCCCCATTCCCAGCCCCACCTGCCCAGCTCCATCCCCAGCCCCGGTTTCACCTCCATTCCCGGCCCCACCCCCAGCCTTGGTTTTCGGCTTCACTCCCAGCCCCAGCTCCACCTCCATTCCCAGCCCCGGCCCTGGCTTCACTCCCAGCCCTGGCTCCACCTCCATTCCCAGCCCCGTTCCCAGCCCCACCCGCCCAGCTCCACCCCCAGACCCGGCTTCACCTCCGCTCCCAGCCCCGACTCCACCTCCATTCCCAGACTTGGGCCCTGGCTGCAGCTTCATTCCCAGCCCCACTTCCAGCCCCAGACCTGCCCTCAACTGCAGCCCCAGCCTTGGCCCCCTTACCCTGTCTGTGTCGCCCCGCTCCCGGCCCTGGCTCCCGATGTGGTGGCAGACAGGAGTAAGGGGGCATGACCCTGAAAAGTTTGGGGACCAGGCTGTACAGGATTATACCATTAGCTGGGTGCATGACTGGTAACTTCCTCCTGCCAGGCACGAGGGCCTATGGCCACCCTCAGCACCCCAGTCTAGGGGAACGGGCCAGGGACTGGCTTGTTCTTGCTGCTCAGATAACCCCGGAGTGCTCGCCTCGAAGGGACTGTGGAGATCGGTGCTGAGCGCATTCCCCAAGCCCCTGAGGAATTCAGACCCGAGAGGCTCTCCGTAGCCGGCTCTGGTCCCTGGTCCTAGCGTGGCTGGTGGGAAGCTGTCTGGCTGAGCGGCGCGGCCCCTGGCGGAGGCTCTGGTACAGTGGCTGACGTGGCTTTGCTGTCCTGCAGGTGGTCCCTTCAGCGGCCTGGGGGAAGTGATCCATCGGGAGAGTGTTCCCATGCACACCTTTGCGAAGTACCTGTTCTCCGCCTTGCTGCCTCACGACGCAGACCTGGCCTATAAGCTGGCGCTCCGGGCCATGAGGTTTGTGGGCATTTCTTCGCCTGGGGTTGGTTTTGATCCGATCTCAAGAACAGCGACGTCACGCACGATATTCCCCCCCTGCTTCTCTGACCCGAGTCTGGTCAGTATTGGTTTGCTCGGGAGCCGCTGCAGGGAGCTTGTGACGGCCAAGATTAGGTTCTGCTCATCTGAGAAAATGCTTACCCTGCAGCAGACGATTTCCTCCCATGGAAACCGCCCCATCTGCTGAGCTGGGCGAAGGTGCTGGGGAAAGGACCCGGGCACCGGCTGCATCCATCGGCGCGCCGGGTCCTTCCCCCGCATCTGCATCCTGCAGCGCCATCTCCCACGGCGCAAGGAGAGTGAAAGGCAGAGGAGATCTCAGGGCAGACTCTGCCCCCCAGCCCTGCTGGGCCTCCTCGCCTGGAAGCAGAGACCCTGTTCTCTGCATCCAGCTCCTTCTTTGAAGAGTGATTGAGAGGAGGGTCGAGAACAGAAAAGCCCAGCTAGGAGAGAGAGCAGTCAGAGCTGGGTACCCAGCTGACCCTGCACTGACGGTGGCAGGACAACTGGCAGAAAGGACCCTCCAGGGGCCAGCCCCCTGATGGGCAGGCTCCCGCTTTCTGCGCTGCCTGTCAGCCCCCGTCCTCCCCTGGCCCCAGGGATTTGATCTCGGCCGGCAGGTCTGCACTGGGATTTGTTCTACTCGTGGTTTTGGCCCTCGGAATTGCTGTTCCTGCTGGGTGTGTTACACAGCTAGACAAGCCCTCTCCTCTGGCTCCGTCCGCTCGCAGGCTGGAGTTTAGCATCAGACGGGTGAAGAGAGGGATGAACGTCAATGGAAAATTACTCCCCCGGAACTGAGTTTGTGGGACTCTCTCTTCTCCCAGCTGACACCTTGCCCTTGTGCTGGGGTCTCTGATCTGGGCTGGGACCTCCCTAGCTTTCACTGGAGGAGTAGGGGCAGGCCCTGCTTACACATCTTCTGCCTTTTGCTCCACTTGGCCTCCCTTCTTCCATAACCCGGCTGGTCTGGAATTCCCTTTCGGGCTGAACTACTGATGCATAACTTCGCCTTCCTGGAGACGGAGTAACCGGCACTGCATTGTCTTGGGCCAGCAGACAGTTTGCTGTCTGGTCCGAATGGTGGCTTGCAGACGTGGCTGCAAACTCTAGCTTAGCGGCTGTGGCGGTCCCGTCCCCTGGCAGCCGTTTACCTGCTAGAAGAGCAATGCCACATCTGTCACTTGTAGTCACGCCCAGTAGCACCTGGGTTTGGGTGCTGGGCGGGTGGGGGGACCCTGTGGTTTCCTGTCACCCGGAATGTCTACGGCTTTGGGATATTCACACGCGAGCAGGTAACCCAAATCCACTGCAGGGGCCTTGGAGAAATGTGGTGCTACTTCTGATCCCAGCCCTCCGGTTTAAGAGGAACCAGATGATTTGCCTGAAAGCTCCACTTAGCCCGAAGATGAAAGGAGCCCCAAGTGAGCTTTTCCAGCTTGTGTTTTCCTTGCAAGTTTATAAATCACTTGCCGGCTTTCGGCTCCCTTTCAAGTCTGTTTGAAATTGATCCTTGCGCCCATGTGTTCCACGTGCAGCCTCGGGAGTTGTCGCACGCCTGGAATGCAGCTTGGTGCTTTGAAAGAGCTCGCTGAACCCGCTGGTGCACCAGGCTGCCTGCAATCAGCCCTCCTCGTTGCCTGGGGGGAGCAAGCAGCGAAGGAAGGGGCAGGGCTTTGAGTTGGCAGAGAACCTCTGACTAGCCTTCTCCTGTCTCTCCTAGGCTGCCCGTGCTGGAGACGACCGCTCCCTCCGGAGACGTCACGCACCCTCACCACCTGGTGTCGGTCGTGCCCAGCAGGTACCCACGGTGGTTTACCCTGGGCCACTTGGAATCGCAACAGTGTGAACTGGCCTCCACCATGCTGACTGCAGCTAAAGGTGGGTGCGGGGCCCGTCTTGCACCTGAGCGGACGGTTTCGTGTCAGACTGGGTAGCAGAGCCGGCACCCTTAGCGGGGGGCTCTTTCAGATGAACTTGGCTGGAGCAGACAGACTCCAGAGGCATGTGGCAAACTCCCCCGTGATTTGGGAGGCAGGTGGGAGGGACCGTGAGCTGCTAGGGATCTGCGAGCGCAGTACTGGGAAGAGAATCACCCACGTGGCCTCCAGTGTGGCAGGGAGAGGGGAGTGGGACGTGGGACCATCTCGAAGGTGAGACCCCTCCTCCCCCATGGCTCACCCCAGGACTAGGAACACGGGCAGGTGAGGGAGATGCTGAAAAAGGAAATCTTAGAAGTCCTGTGTTGCTTGGGGCCGTGGTCCCAAATCCTTTTCCTGATCAGCCGTCCGTGATGGCTGTTTGCATTCCAGCGGTCGCGTTGTCAGGTTTGGCAGTCCATCCTGCGCTGGCCTCGTCCTCGCGGCCCAGGTAGCACTAGTGTGTGCAGTGCACAGCCAGGGGTGGCTGGGGGGTAGGTGTTGCTCAGTGCCAGGGGGCAGACGGGTTCAGTTTCTCCTGGGGCCCGACCTGGAATTGATGGAAAGATCCTTGTTGACTTCAGCGGGACTTGTCTCCAGTTCTCTGGCTGAGCGTGCTGGGGCGTGTCTCTCCCAGCTGGGTGAATGGCACTGACAGCCTCTGCTCGCGTGTCCTGTCCATTCTAAGAGGCTGGGGGCTGCAGTGCGAAGCCCAGGAAGGCAGAAGATACAAAGGAAGAACCTCAGGGCCTCTGAGGCACCCATCCTGGGAGTGAAGGGGAGGGGGGCTAGAAGGTGGGGGTGAGGGCGTCCATCTCTCTGCACTCAGTATGTTCTCTTTGTGTTGCTTCCTGCAAGCAGACAGCGAGCGTTGGGGTGATTTTTCTCCATGCGGTTTTGGAAGGTGGAAGCAGCGTGTGGGTTTCAGCAAGGTCGCACCGTACCTAAGCCACTGAGGGGTGGCGTGCACTGCCACCCCGTCGCTGGGGTCCCAGCTGCAGAAATTGTAAAACCGCTGGCCGGGATCTATTGAGCTGGGGCATGCTGACGAGACAGGAAGGCAAATGGGCTTTTTACTTCGTATTTATGAAATTTTCATTTGACAGGAAACCAGACCAACCCCCCAGGCCAGGCTGGACAGGGAAGCAAATAAATCGTGGTATCAGGCAGATGGGTGACAGGCCGTGATGTGCTTAGAGGGCTTGAAATCAGAGACAGTTGACAGGCTTCTGCTGTGTATCGATAACAGTGTCACTCAGTGCAGTAAAATCCCAGCTCCTAGCAGCCGTTCGGAACAGGAATGTTCTCCCGTTCCTTCACTAGCCTGGTGAAATGGCAGCCAACATCAGAACTATTTGCAGCCGTTCGTTTTCCCATCCCCTTCTTGCTTTTTCCGGTTTTTCCATTCTTAGGGCTCTGGTTTGCTCTCACCTCCCTGTGATCTCATGGAAAGCTGAGCCCAGTAAACGAGGGATTTTATTTATTTATTGTGCGTGTTCTCCTTTAGCCAGGTGGGATAATAAGTCCTCCACGAGGACAAAAAGGCCACTTGAGTTTGATTTTTGTTTTTCTTCCAGCTCCCACATTTTCCCCCCAAATGTTCAAATGCTGGAGCATGTCCGTATTCAATCCCGTTTCATTGCCGTCTTTCCGACACATGGCTTTCCGTTTTTACATCTGGTCGTCTGAGGAGGCTTGGCTCACGAGTCCCCGTCACTGCAGTGACTGCTGCAGAGGGGGCAGAAGATAGTTTTAATCATTTGTCATTTGAAATTTCTTTTTGTTTTCAAGTCCAGTTCTGCTCTGCACATTTTTAGTCACTTTTCATCATTCCTGGTGGATTGCATCTCCGAGCCTCCACGGCTAATGGGCTGTGTGCAGAAAAGAGATGTTTCTTTAACTGCCAGCCCTAGAAACTCGAGCTGGGACCCAAACAGGGTTCCTTCTGGGCTGTCGTCATCGCTAGTATGCTAGGTTTTGCGGTGAAATTGACCGCTGTGCAATCCCATTGTCTTTGCATTCTGCCCTCTGTTATCCATGTCATCCCCGGGGAAGGCTGATGAGGGGCCCCAGGCGTTACCAAAGGCAGAGCCTGACCCTGCAATTGACACGGAGTTTTCCTCCATCCAGGCAGGTGTGGGTGGAGAGCTCTTGCTGCAAATTTCCAACACTCAGCCCGAACTGGATCCAAAGCCCGGTGAAGCCAGCAGGTGTCTTTCCATTTACTTCAGCGAGTGGCAAGTTCTTCCTTGGTGCTCACGCTTGGACAGGGCTTATGGGACAAAAGAAGGGGTGTCACGAGTGGTGGGGGCATGTTCCAGCTGAGGGTAGAAACTGACAATGACGTCTGGCACATTCTTTGATGCAGCTCGGTTTACCTACAGGGAAGGTACGAAGTCCTGCTTCTCCAAACGCAAGAGAAGCCAGAGACAAAAGGAATCGTTTCTTAGCTTACTTCCCCCAAGCCGCCTTAGCCCACCCCAGAGCCAGAAAACTCTCTTTAGCCTTTTCCACGGGCCCATTGTGCTCCCAGCTGCTGCTTGGCTTTCTTGCTTTTGCCTCTGTCTCTCTGAGTCTGCCCCCAGCTGGTCTTTTTACACACGGGCCTGCCAAGCCCTCCCCCGGTGCTAGTTTCTGGACAGACTAGTTTATGAGTGGCCCCTTCACTGTCGCATGGCTATCTTATGTAACGGGCACATTCACAGGACTTTAGTTCAACCCATAGCCAGGCTGAACCCAGCAGCTCATAGCAGAAGATGGAAGGTGTTCCTGTGGCAAGTCACTTTCTTTCTTAGTGTATCTAAAGTTAAGAATTAACCACATCGGTTAATTGTATCGGGACTTTATTATCAGTAGGAGGCCCTTTATCTGGGCAGACTCTTGAATGGAAAAAATTCCGATTTCATGGCTGATGGTCAGGCCGTGGATAGACGAGCTAGAGCCTGAGATCAAAGCACAGAGGGAGGGGTTTGATTCATCTGTCCTAGGAACAGTTAAGGAGCAGTGATGAGGTTTGGTCACCTCTGAACGTATCTGTTTACAGCTGAAGGCAAATCCCACCAGCTCTTTCCACATGGAGTGAGCTGGGTACGTTCGGCCGAGTGTGGATAGGAAAAGCAGCTGAAGAGACCGTATTCCTTATGCAGAAATGTTCAGCTTTGAGATCTCTGATCCCAGGACCGTGGAATGAAGGATCGGGTTTGGAGCTGAGTGGGGTGGATGGAACCGTAGCTGGGAAAGGTGCATGAGCTACAAAAACAGTGAAAAGAAAACTCACCACATTGCAGCTCTTCCGGAGTTCACTGAACTTCCTGGAGTGGGGGCTGTACAGCATGTGAGGGGGGAACTCGCCCTAATGTTCTCCCGCCAGTGGTGTGTTGTGTCGTGCACCTGGAGTTGTGGTATCAGTGCGTGGAGGTTACTCCAGAGCGCTGTGTGCTTTCCGAGGCTAACAGAATACGAATGCGCTTGCCCTGTCTGTGAACGCGTTGGCCACCAAACAGCCGTAGCGTGCCACGGGCCGGGGAACGTTTCTAGTAGAAATGTGGGATGAAATGGAAAGGACATGGCGTTATGAAGTGACAGACGATGTAGCTGATCGTACATGGGATGGACTCGTACACACTGTGACACCCTGGGACTGGCTGTAAGGGTCCGGAGTGTGTTTCTGTTGTATCAGGGGTCTGTAGTTATCGGTGGCCACGCTGCAATATACATACTGGATCTTTTCGGATCCTTTCCCTCCCCTCCCCCATGACAGGAATTGGAGTGTAGTGAACAATTCTGCTGAGGAGGTAAGAACCGGAACAGACTCCAGTCTCTAGGCCACTGGTCCCCAAACCCCACCCCCACCCCCCAACCATCACTTACCAGTAATGGAATCTGGCTGCGCCCCTCCCCTGGAGTTGGGGCCGGGAGTGGAGCCACAGCTGGGGAAGGCCACAGTCAGAGCTGGGGGCTGGGCCACGCCCGGGAGCTGGGGGCTGAAGCTGGGGCTGGGGGCAGAGCAGGGCTGGGTGGCGCTCCATCCCAGCCCCTGCTGCGCCCCCACTAATGTTCCTCTGTGCCCCCCTGGGGGGGGCACCTCACAGTTCGGGGTCCATTGCTCTAGGCTGTGCCGATTCCCACGGGGCTAAAAGGAGCCCAGAGTAACAACTTGCCCTTGGTCCGGTCAGCGGTGGGGACCCCGAGGGCCTGTCTGCACAAACATTGACCTGGCAGCAGCCTGGGCGCGGGGGTGGCTCCTGAGGCTCATCACTAGTTCACTAATGTGCTTTGATCTTGTCCTCTATGAAACAGGAGTATCCAAGTGCATGAAAACTGTTAGTGTGCATTGGTGGGGTCTGTGCAGACAATTAGCGCGTGGGCAGCTGGTGCAGGGTAGAGTCACCCCCCAGCTGGCTGTGCGCTCCTGTCAGCAAGCCCTGCCCCAAGCCTGCGCAGCGAGCCGACACCCTTTTCACCAGCCGCGTTTCACAGAGAAATCCCACTTCCACGCTGTGTTGCGAACTGCACTGGCCCCTGTGCTCCCGCCAGCCGGAGCTCTCCAGCTCTGTTCGGAGAAGCCCCGTCAGGAGAGTCCATGATGCACTGGGTTTTGTGTGCGCTCTCTGGGCCCCACTCTGAGCGGGCTGAGCGAGAGACGATCAGGACAGACGGGACCATGATGGTCGCGTCACCTCGCCCCCCGCAGAGCCCGGTAGCCGCACAGAGGGCTGACCGTTCTGCAGCTGAGTGGCTGCAAACACAGAGGCAGTCTGAGCTGTGTGTGGCCTCACCCCTGGGAAATCACTGGGAATTAGGCACCTCCAGAGTTGGGAAGATGCGAATCGAAGTGGAAACAAACTGGAAGGAGCCTGGAGGGGGTGCGGGCCCTGGCGGGGCAGGGACTGACTTTCCGACCCGTCCCTCCTGTGCGTGCAGGTGACATGCTGAGGTTACGCACCGTCCTGGAAGCAATACAGAAGAACATCCACTCCTCGTCCTTGATCTTCAAGCTGGCCCAGGACGCCTTTAAGATCGCCACGCCCGCGGACAGCAACCCCGACACCACCCTGCTCAATGTGGCGCTTGAGCTGGGGCTGCAGGTAGGGGAGGAGGCCACAGAGAGGAGAAACGTGTCGTCTTCGGAGGCTAACCCAGCCGCTGCTTTGGGTGGCCCAGTTCTGAGGCAGTCTGGCTGGGTCCTTCCCCGGACAAGTGGGCAGCAGTGCCGAGGGCTGGAGGAAGACCTTGTTTGGAGGGTGTTGAACGGAACTGTCGTAGGGGTGCCTGCCCTGCAGTGTCCTCTGCTGGCTGAGTGTGGCACTGCAGGCTCCTCGCCTCAGTTTCCTTCCCTGAGGTTTTAGAGTAGCAGCCGTGTTAGTCTGTATTCGCAAAAAGAAAAGGAGGACTTGTGGCACCTTAGAGACTAACTGGTCAGTGCTGGAGATGGGACTTAGCCCTCCGGCCAGGTCACAAATGTAGCCCCTTCCAGGGGAGGAGCAGTCTGACTGAAAAGTCCCAACAAACCAAGTCCGTCAGCCCTTTGGGGGATTCCCCTCAGCTCGCCTGCTGGGCCCAGTTCCCCACCCCTTCCTGGGCTGCCTGTGAGAGTCTGTCCTCTGCAGCCCCCAGGCGGGTTCCCTTGGAGTGCTGCTCTCAGCCCCTGGCAGCTTTCCCAGCCCTGGGCCTCCTGCACAGTGTGGGTCAGGGCCTTCCTCCAGAGTCTGCCGGCTCCTTGTCGCTCCCCATCCCAGCCTGGGCTCCCTGAGCCCTGGGATGAGGCCCGGCTGTCCAGTCAGACCCTCCTGCCTCAGGCAGGGAAGCAGCTATTTAAGCTTGGCCAGGGTGGGGCTGGCCCCAGCGCCCCTCACTAAGGGGCCAGTCCCCATGTGGCAGTAACTATATAGTGTCAAACCGGGGCAAGCTTGGCAAATATTGGCAGTTTGGTTTGGAGCAATTCGCTGCCCCTCTGATGCCGCCTTTCCGTGGCCTAGGGCACGGGGCTGTCCTGGCTCCACTCCCAGCCGTGGCGAGTCTGGAGATGCATCGGGCACCATTTCGAGTAGGCATCCAATTGGCATGAGCCGTTCCGCCTGCAGGGCTGGGCCGGGAGTGAGGCCGGAGTTAGCGGCGCCCTGCGGGGGGAAGCAGGGATGAAGGGGAGGGCTCGTAACTCTTTTCTGTCTCCTAGGTCATGCGGATGACTCTGTCCACCCTGAATTGGAGACGAAGGGAGATGGTGCGGTGGCTGGTCACCTGTGCGACGGAAGTGGGTGGGTACCGCTGGTCACTGCAGCCCCGCCAGACGCTGTCCCGGCCCCCCAGGAGGGGCTGGGTCTCTGCTCCACTCCCTGTCCCTTTGACCAGTGCCTGCCCTTTCCCCCGGCAAAGGGCCGGGGAGGGGCTTGCTCAGGCGAGTCCACTGAGCGACGGGGTGGGACGTCAGTAGATTTCATGGCGTTTCGGGAGACGGGACCACTGAATTATGGCCCAGGCTGGAGAACCTGCCCCAGTCGCCCCTGTGCTGAGCCCAGCCAGTCGGGTCAGACAGACTGTCAGAGGCAGAGACCGGTGGGCACCAGTGCCCGTGGCCCCTGCAGTGGCAGGGCATTGAGTAGCTGAAACGTGCCCAGATGATCCTGGCAGGTGACCCACATCCTGTGCAGCAGAGGAATGCAACCTCCCCTCCCCCCGCCTTCTCCCCAAGCTTCCAGCCAACCTGCCCTGGGGGAAAATTCCTTCCTGACCCCAGATCTCGCCATCAGTCGGACCCTGAGCTGTCAGCACTCAGCCCTTGAGCGGAGGGCCGTGGTGGGAACTGTAGGACTCCTGGAGGGGAGCTTGTAACCCGTGGGGCCCTGGCGTTTGCTGGCTCCGGCTCCCATTCATGGGGACGCGGCTGTGCTCTTGCACTGTGTGGGATTCGAGCTTCGCTTCAGAACATTGGCCTGAAGCTCTGGAGCGATTTCTCTGTCTGCAGCGCATTGGCATCTGGTTGTCCCTGTATATCCAAGCCAGTGCACTCAACCCAGGCTCCCAGGTCCTCCCCGCCCAGGCTCTCAGGTCCCCCCC
Organism: Chelonia mydas; assembly: GCF_015237465.2. Taxonomy (NCBI): domain Eukaryota; kingdom Metazoa; phylum Chordata; order Testudines; family Cheloniidae; genus Chelonia; species Chelonia mydas. The sequence continues at coordinate 102,952,937 of NC_057854.1, forward strand.
CCTCCCCCCCGGGCTCGGATGAGAAGTGGCCCACTTGTCGGCCGCGCTGAGCGATCCCAGGTCCCAGGCAGAGCGGAGGGAGCTGGGATTGCTCAGCATTCTGGGCCCGGCAGAGCCCCTAGAGGATTTAGGCGCCTGCCCCGTTGGAGCGCCGAGCCTGCGCTGATGGCGTGTTCCTGTCCGGCAGGTGTGCGGGCGCTGCTCAGCATCCTGCAGAACTGGTACACGCTCTTCACCCCCACGGAAGCCACCAGCATCGTGGCGGCCACGGTGATGTCCCACAACACCATCCTGCGGCTGAGCCTGGACTACCCGCAGCGCGAGGAGCTGGCCGGCTGCGCCCGCACCCTGGCCCTGCAGTGCGCCATGAAGGACCCCCAGAACTGCGCCCTCTCCGCCCTCACGCTGTGCGAGAAAGACCACATCGCCTTCGAGACGGCCTACCAGATCGTCATCGACGCCGCCGCCACCGGCATGACCTACTCGCAGCTCTTCACCATCGCCCGCTACATGGAGCACCGGGGCTACCCGCTGCGGGCCTTCAAACTGGCCTCGCTGGCCATGACTCACCTCAACCTGGCCTACAACCAGGACACCCACCCGGCCATCAACGACGTCCTGTGGGCCTGCGCACTGAGCCACTCCTTGGGCAAGAACGAGCTGGCGGCCATCATCCCCCTGGTGGTGAAGAGCGTGCACTGCGCCACGGTGCTGTCGGACATCCTGCGGCGCTGCACCATGACAGCCCCGGGCCTGGCCGGCATTCCCGGCCGCAGGAACTCTGGCAAACTGATGTCCACCGACAAGGCCCCCTTGCGCCAGCTGCTGGACGCCACGATAAGCGCTTACATCAACACCACCCACTCCCGGCTCACCCACATCAGCCCCCGGCACTACGGCGAGTTCATCGAGTTCCTCAGCAAAGCCAGGGAGACCTTCCTCCTGGCCCAGGACGGCCACCTCCAGTTCGCGCAGTTCATAGACAATCTCAAACAGATCTACAAAGGCAAGAAAAAACTGATGATGCTGGTGCGGGAGCGGTTTGGGTGAGCTCCTGCCGGCACGGGCAGGGTTGGGCGGGGCACTACACGCAAAAGAAAGGAAAATCTAACGGCAGTTGGCAAACCAGAGGGGTTTTGTTCTTTTGTTGGATTTAACTGTTTCACATCCTGCGAGGATTCCAACGTTCTTCGGGCACATCAAACCAAAAGACAAGCATGGGAAGAACAATTTACTCAGCATCCTACTCTCCTGAGCGTATAACCATTTAATACCAAAAGCTAACCTGGAAATCTAATACCTCTTTCCTGAAGGAAGCGTTCGCCGGCTGGTCCCACGGTTGCCAAGCATAAAGGAAAAAGGAAAGAATAAAAATGGAAAGCAAAAGAGAAGCGCAACACTAAACCTCATGCGTCCCCAAAAGCGATGGCTTTGCAGCGCCGCACGCACCCTGCGGAGACGTGAAACTCCTCTTCTCCATTCGTGAAGATCTGTAAAGAAAACGAGAGTAACTGTTCTCAGGGATTGCTTACTAAAAGTAACAAAAACAAAAAAAGCATTTATGATACTGTAAATACTATAGTATATGTGTCAATTATTAAATTGTAAAGTTATAATTATTTATAATTATTCTGTCTTTTATTTGGGGGATACTTGAAATTGTCATGGGCTGGGACTTTTTTTTTTTTAATTAAAAAAAGGAGGAGGAGACACGTGACCATTTCTCAGGTTTCGCCGGCATCGCTGGTGCTGTCGGCACGTGAAGAGGGGTGGGAGGGAGGCAACCGGCAAATCGAAATGAATCCAGAATCTCTGCAGAACCACAATGAGGTTGCGGCCCTGGGGGAGACAGCACCTAGGCAGGCTGGATTAACGGCAGGGCAGACGGCAGATCGGTGCGTCTGGACAGTCAAAGGACGGACCTGGGCGGACGCTGATGGGCGTTACGGGAACCCTGCCCCTTGTAAGTTCTGCAAACGGTTGGTCAAGGATTGAATACCAAACACAAAGAACGGAGCCATTGGGCTGGAAGCCGTTGTGCCCAGAGTGTACATATCTCTATTTTTGGCCTTCTCTATGTGTGGGCGTGTGAGGAGTGGATGTCTGGGTGCGTGGAGGTGTGCGTGGTGGGGGGCTGACTGCCTTTTCTGCACTGGGGGGCAGGAACACGAACACGACTTCTTTGGTTACTTTTGTCCTTTCATTTCCTCTCCATTTCCAAGCCTTTGTCGCTCCAGCTAACGCAGACACCCGACGGCCGAAGGGGTCTTGTCATGTTTCCCGATTTGTGTCACTCCGTCTCCTGCTGCTGCTGCTTAGTGATCCGGGCTAGATTCAAACCTGTCGTGGGGCAGGGACGGTCTTCCTTATTCCAGGTGTCTTTGTGTTCCCCTGGTCCAGTGTGTCTTAGTTTTAAAAGGGTCGGGAGGGCTGGGGCCAGTGGGGAAGGTGACTTGTAGCTAGAGAATGTGGACTGATGATCTACTGTCTGATTTTATTTTGGAAAGAGATTTGTGTCTGCGCTGTGGACCGGAAAACCAGGTGTACTCAGTATTTGTTGCCACAAAAGTATCATTCTTCAGCCTGTTTCTCTTTTTTGTCTTGACCTAATGTTTAATAATAAAAGGAAAAAAAAAGCTAATACTGTTTATGTATCACTCCTACCCTTTTATATAAACTGTGTTGGAATTTCGGTGCTGTTGTTTATTTTCACAATGAATAAATTGGGAGGGTGGGAGTCAAATTGAGGTCAGTTGGTATTTGGGCTAACAGGGCACGAATTGGAGGGGCGTTGGCGCTGCGTGAGAATGCCTGGCCTGGGAAATGGGTCTGAGTCGCTGTGCTCTGTGCGGGACGTGTCTGGGCGGTGCCTACGACATCTACCTCCGAGCGTTGCAGAAGTGGCTTGGAGCGAGAGGCAGAGGCTAGCAAGCCCTCTGGGGCGGGGTCTGCAGGCGGCTCAGCGTTGGCCGAGCCGTGCGCCCGCGGACGTTGTGGTCAGTGGGAGCAGAGTCAGGCCAATGTGGGTGCTTTGGAGACTCCCCCATCCCCAGGCCTAATCCTGCAACTGGTTTTGGAGATGCTCAGGGCTCCGTGTGCAGAGCCAGCTGCAGGACAGGAGCCTGTGTCCTTGCTTCAGCTGGGGCCCGAACGTGAGCTACCAGGCATCTCCAGTGTGCCCGTCACTTGGAGTGTCTAGGCCCACGAGCTCAACAATTCTCTCCTGGCTTTGCTGAGAACGGGCATTTGCCTCTGTCTCTTGCAGGCCTGGCCGCCCAGGCCCGAGGTGTGCAGGGCCCCCTTCCTCAGAGCCCCTTGCAGGACGGGGCCCAGCGTCCGCTACCCTGATCACAGAGTGAAGGAGCGCAAAGAACTCCTCTCCGGCCTTAGCGCAGAGCCATGCCCAGCAGAACCTGCTCTGGGGAGCCCTGGACGGCTGCTCCGGCTCTGCCTTCACGTGCCTCGCAGGGGAGCATCTGTTCGTGTCCCCAAAAGCCCCCTGCCTTGGCGGCTGCCTCGGGCTTTGCAAGGGCTCGTTGATCCTGGGGCTGCAATGCTGCTCTCGGGGGTTCCCGAGGGAGTCTCAGAGGGAAGTGCCCGCTGGGTAACAGGCCCGGGCCGGTGGGCACTGAGCAGGTGCAGTTGGGTCCTGCAGCGCTGGGTGAGGCAGCCGGGCTGGTTCCTTGGAGGATGCCCTCGGCGGTGCTGGTTCCACACACGGGGGGGCGTTGGCCATTGTTTGCCCCGTGGCTTTGCCAGGGAGCGGAATGGCCAGATGGAAACCCTGGAATAGGCTTTGGAAAGATCTAATGATGGTAGGGCCTGATCCAGGGTCCTAGTCACACCCCACTTGGGGGACCCCCAGCCAGGGCCCATCACTCTGGCCACACCTCTTCGCGAGGTGGCAGGGGCCAGCTGCTCGCAAGCAGTGTCCTGGGCCCCTCTCCATGTCGGGAGGACTCAGTCTCCAGCCCTCCTCCTGTGTGCTGCGGGGGCCCTCCTGGCACCACCCCAGCCGAGCCATGATGGGGGGCTCTGAGATCCCTGCTAGGCTGGTGGTCGTGAGGGCTCCCCAGCACAGCAAGTTTCAAGGTTAACATCACAGTAAGGCGCATAGGGCAGCCCCCCGTCCCCGTCCCTCATGCCAGGTCTCAGGCTCCCTGCAGACTCAGGCATGTCCCTGTGTCCGTCACACTCTGGGCGGTCGTCCCGTCCCCCCCCATGCCAGGTCTCAGGCTCCCTGCAGACTTGAGCACGTCCCTGCGTCCGTCACACTCACATTTTGAAGGGTTTGGTCAGACCCAGAACAATTCGCGCCTTCACTTTTGGTTTTAGACAAATAAAGGCCGATTGTATCGTCGTTGCCTGACTCTGGGACCCAAGACCTGGGTCTCTCCTGCCTGTGCCTGAATCGGGCTCTGGGCTACATTAGGACGGTGACATCTCTGAACTCTGACCTAACCCAATAGAGTAATTACTGGGAGTCATATTGCTGGGGGGGGGGGGGGTGCAGATGTTTCCGGCCCCTGGCCCAGGGCTCAAAGCATCGCTGAATTCCCCAGCGATAACTCGTGTGGTGTCAGTACCCGCATCTCGTGTCTCCAGCGGGTCAGGGCCCCGAGCAGCGTTCTGGAATCTTGCTCTTTATCCAGCCCGGTCCGTGTCTGGCCCCTGCGCTGGAGTATCGAGCACCTCCCCACTAGCCATTAATTTATTTTACACCCCGCCCGGGGGGGCTGTGAAGTGCCATTATCCCCACTTCACCCCTGAGGAGCTGAGGCCCACAGAGACTGGCCCTGATTCAGCAAAGCGCTTGCTTTGGGCCCGAGGGACATGCTCCCGGGCTTTGCTGCATCGGGGCCAAAGCCATGTGCCCACGGTCAGGCGACGTGTGTGGCGAGCTGGGTGCGGGGCCGGGCTAGGCTCAATGCACCCGGCCTTTCTCCCCCAGCCCGGGAGGCTGGGAAGTGGTTTTTCTCGGTTCCCCCAGGAGCCAGAGGAGCCTCTGCCCCTGCGCTGGCTGCGGGGCCCTGCTCAGGCAGCTGCGTTTGGATCCGGCCCTGTTTGTCATTCTGATCGTTTCTTTACGAGCTTCCCAAATATTTCCTGCCACTTGGCCTGAGTCGGGCCACTCCCTGGAGCTCAGCAGCCCAGAACAGCCTCCCTCAGGACTGGCCAGGGGGAGTCTGGTCCGAGCCAGGCACCACCGCAATCACCACCCTGAGTGGCAGGGAGAGACGCCCTGGCCTCCCCTCCCCTCCTGGCCACCAGCTCGGCAGCCTGCTCTGCTGGGCTCCCCAGCGCGAGGAACCGGGAAGGGCCGGTTGTCTCCCAGGGAGCCGGAGGAGCGGGTCCCACTCCTGGACAGGGTGGGGGGACACAGAAGGAAGATGCCCTGTCTGTGCCGCGGCCCTGGGGCACCCGCCCTCTCCTCTCCGGGCGATCTCTCCCCTCGAGCAGCAGCCCCGCCCTGACGCCAACCACCCGCTCTGCTCATGGGGGCCGAGGCTCTTAATCCTAGACCAGGTGCAAGCCCCGCCCCGGCCCTCAGCCAGCTCAGCAGGCGGGAGACCAGGGGTGCAAGTCACTTAAAGGACTTACTGGTACTCGACGGAAGAGGCGGGGCCTTTAAATACCCGGGCCCTTTATAGCAAGAGTTAAAGGCCCCAGGGCTGCAGCTGGGAGCCCCGGGGCGATTTGAAGGGCCCCAGGCTCTGGCAGCCGCTACCGCAGTGGCGCTCCGGGCCCTTTAAATCACCGCCGGAGCCCGGCCGCCACTACCCCGGGGCTCCGGCAGTGGGGCTCGGGGGGGGGGCTTTAAAGGGCCCCCCGCAGCGGCTGGAGCCCCCGGCCCTTTAAGGCGCGGCCGGAGCCCCGGGGTAACGGCAGCAGGGCTCCAGCCGCGCTTTAAAAGGCCCGGGGCTCCGGCAGCTGCAGGGAGCCCGGGGCCCTCTCAAGCGCCAGCCTGGGGAAGCCGGTCCGCTCTGGCCCGGCGCACTGGCTCTTGCCAGTACCGGACCGGCTTACTTTCACCTCTGGCTGGGGGAAGCAGCAGGCGCCAGGATCCAGCCCATCCCAGCGTCTCCGTGGGGCTTCCGGGGCAGCCCGCTGGAGAAGCAGGCTTCAGCCGCCTCGGGCGTGACCCACCGCTGGCTGGACTCCAATCCGCTGAGAGGCCCGTACTGTGCCAACGCTCCCCGCCCCGGAGCCGGAGGGGCCTCTCGTGGGGCCTGGCCCTTGCCCCACTGGGGCCCGTGCGCCCGCCCTGCCAACTAGCGCCTGGCAAGGCGAGCCTGGGAGACAGGAGCTGTCCACCGGGACAGGGCGGCTCTCGAACCAAGCCGGCCTTCGGGCCACCTCCCTGCGCCCAGAGCAGGGATCCTGCGCGAGGGGCTCTGGCCAGCAGCCCGCCCTGCAGCGGAAGAGGAAACTCGCCGGACAGGAAGGAATCAGGGGAGAATATTCCTGTTTCTGGAGCTGCTGCCCTGGAATGGGGTGAGGAAGGCTGGGACTGAAGGCGGAGCCCAGGGCTAGCAGGGGCTGCGGGTCAGGATTAAGGGGCACCGGTGAAGCTGGGGGTGGGGGCAGCCCAGGGTTAGGGTAGCAGGGGGCTGCGGGTCAGGAGTGAGGGGCACCGCCAGGGCTGGGCTCGCAGGGGCTGCAGGTCAGGATTTAGGGGTGCTAGCAGAGCTGGGGATGGGGGGAGCCCAGGGCTGTGCATCGGGGGGGAGGGCTGGGATCGAGCGACACTGGCAGAGGGCTGGGCAAGCCGGGGCGATGCGGCGGCGAACTGGGGGTAGGAGAGCGTGACGTGTCGGCCCTGCTCCGTGCCCCCTGGATTCCCGCTCTCCTGGCAGGGGCTGGGGCTTCCCGAGGCCAGTGGCAGCCAGAACCACGAGTGGCTCTGCTATGCAGCATGGTCCCTGCGTGGGGGGGGGGGCCAGTCAGCACCCTGGAGCCAAGCGGACATCTCTGCTGGGGGTGGAGGGTGGGTCACTGGGCCTGGCCGCCCTGGCTCTGAACAGCCACCAGCCAGAGCACAGGTCCCTCTGGACAGGGCTGGGCTCTGTGGCATGGGGCACAGGGGTTTGAAACGCTCTTGGGGCAGGAGATCCCCATCCTCGTGAACAGACCAGGGCCCCACGCCTACCCCAAACAGGGCAGCAGGGGTGGGGGCTGTTGGCTCTCACCCGGCTGACTGGAGCCATGTGGCTTGTGGAGAGGAGCTTGGAGGTTCAGGCTGGATTCGCTCCCAGGCCAGCACCGGGGGCTGAGCGACTTTCCAAGTCAATCCGTTAGCTCCCTGGCCGTGGGTCTCCCTGTGGGCAGCACCCCGGGCCTCGGTCTCCTGGCGATAGTCAGGGCTGGGCTTGGTGAGGCCCAGAACCAGCCAGGGGGAACGGACCCAGAGGGTAACTCCTTTCCGCCCCGCCTGAAGTGCTGGGTCTGGCTAGGCTGTGGGCAGAGCCCCTGTCCTGGAGGGTGTCTGCTGGGGAGCCGAAAGCCCTGCCTGGCGCTCATCGGTGCCATATCATCTGGGCACTCACCCTTCGCTGCTGGCAGCCCCAGCGCCCGGGCCTGGGACGGGACCCAGAACTGAACGCCTCAAGTGCAGGCCTTGGGTCAATGCAGCCTCTAGGCACCGTCCTTGAGCTGGGGGACACCAGAGCCCCCACACCGGCCCCCTCCCACGAGCCGCCTGGCCCTGCCCTGCTGCTGTCAGGGCTTCGGCGGGAGCCGTCCCTGGATAACGCAGGTGGCAGGCCAGTCCTGAGTGAGCGCCTGGTGCGGGGAGCAGGGCACAGCCCTGGCAGCGATGGACGAACTGCCAGGATTTACCAGGCAGTGCTGGCACCTGGAGAGGGGATTAAATCTGTGCCACTCCCCTGTCGGCCCCGTCTCGCTTCCCGAGGTCCCACCCCCTGGCAAAGCCTTGGGCTCCCAGCAGTGCTACCGGCTGAGCAGAGGCAGCCGGGCCTAGGGGCCGCAGCGCACAGCCCTTCGCTGGCACTGATCTGCGGTGCGACCCCTGCCTCAGTTTCCCTGTCTATCAAACAGCCCGTGCTGCCTCCGAGGGGCTGCGGTGGCTAAATAAATTCATTCACCTTTGCCCCCCGCTAGCAGCTTCCGTCAGGAATCCCCCAATGCTAACGGAATTATCTGGCCAGCTTTCTGCCCCCGCTGGTCACCCGGTTAGCTCATCGCTCAATTAATCCTCCCACGGGCTGGGGGAGAGAGGTCAGCGCTGTTATTCCCATATGGCAGGGGAAACGGAGGCAGGGAGCGGGCAGGGCTGTAACCCGGCAAGGGTTTGCGTGGGGTGAAGGCTGTTTGTTATTCCAGCGGGAACGACTGCGCCTAGCGCCCCTGCCTGGCTGGAGCAATGAGGGCTAGGCTGGCGTCTCGGTTGGGGTCTGGGCCTTGATCTTGGTAGGGGCTGGGCAGTGCCGGCACAATGCCCCCCTTCTCAGTCTCCATTGCAGTCTCTAGACATGACTCTAAAGCTGGGGGGGTGCCCCCCTTGGGGACGAAGGCACAAGGGGAGCTGGTCCCTTAGCAGGATGTTGAGGGCTGGTCCTCTCCTTGCCTGCTGGGAGCCGGCTTGCGGGAGCCATGCCAGCCCTAGTCCATGCCCTGCTCGGTTCTCTTGAAACGGCCCCGTGTTTATTTCTGGGCACCGTCGAAGTGTGCCCTGACCTGCGGGCCTCAGAAGCAGACGACCCCCTCCCGCTCTTGGGGGGCGCGCTCTGCACTCGGCTCCCGCGGACAGCCGAGCCTGGCGGTTCCCCCAAGCACTGCAGCTGTGCGTGGTGGGGAGCAGGGCGCGGTACCCCGCAGGGGTGGCTGAGAGCTCGGGCCCCGCCTTCAGGCCAGGCACCTCGGGGAGCGAGCGTAGAACTGGCCGAGCGTCGCTGGTTGGAGACGGGCACCTTAGGGAGGGGATTATGCTGGGGGGGGCCAAGGCACCAGCTGGCAAAGGGGCTTGGGGCTCAGCCTCCCCTGAGCTGGGTTTAGGGAATGAGCTCAGGGCTTCAGGGACAAGGGGGAGCTGTGGCAGGGCCCCAGGGGAGGCTGTGCCAGACGGGCAGCCTCAGGAAAGGTGCCCCAGGAGGCCAGGCTGAGCATGGTGGTGGGGGCGGGGGCAGCCCCATTGGTCACAGGCCCTGACTGGAAACCCCAGGAGAGGCGGGTGTAGCCCAAGGGAAGGGCTGTGGGCTGCTGGGGACAGTCTGGGGGTGGGGCGGGGGGGTCAGGGCGGCGCCTGGCCTTGGCTAGAGCACCTAACTGCGCTGGAGAACCCTGCTACGCCGGGGGTAGGCTGGGGTAGGACTAGCGAAACCCACAGGCCCAAGGTCAGGGGCTGGAGGGGGGGGCTGGGACCCCTCCGGGCCCCAGCCAGGCACAGTTCCCAGGCGGCCTCGGGCCATGTGACCCCATCAGCCCTTTGTGCTGAGCAGGGGGAGTCCTGCCCAGCCCCGGCTCGGAGAGCCAGGAAAGGCCCTTCCCCCTTGGGCCGGAGTGGGGGTCCCCTGGCAGAGCCACGTAGCAGCATCCTGGCTCCCCAGGCGGCTCCCATTTCCCACAGCTGGCCCGGGGCGATGGGACCGGCTGTGCCGCTGCCCTGGCTGCCCGTGCCAGGCTCTACAGAGCTGCCATGTGGATCATCCGTGCCGGGGGGCTGGGCTCCCGTGCCGGGCAGGGTTAACATCACAGGTGGACACAGGTCCCACCGGTGGGGAGCAGGCACGTAGCCCCGGGTCTCCCCAGCCCAGGCAGTGCCCTACCGGCTGGGGCAGCCTCCCCCCAGGACTCCTCCCCCAGGAAGCAGGGCGGGCGCGTTGGGAATTTGGCATGGTGATGTGAGCCCAGTGCGCCAGCTTCACCCTGAGTGCGAGAGGGCACCGCTCCGGCTGAGGCTGGCTGGCGCGTCTGGTGGCGGCCCCCGGCCGGGTTCCCCCCCACACCAGACTGTGCTGGGAAACGAGGAGCTTTAATTCAGTGCCCAGGCCAGCCCGGCTGAGACCCCCACGCCCAGACAGCGGAGCCACCGGCCGTGCCCCTGCTCTGCCACTCGCTGGGCCGGCGCTGTGCAGTCCTCTCGCCGGCAGGGTCCCGGGCGGGCTCAGTCGGGCGTGCTGAGGTGGCGGGAGTGCGTGTGCACGGCTTCCACGAACGCGCCCACGTGCTCGGGGCTCATGTCGGGGTACAGGCCGTGGCCCAGGTTGGCGATGTAGCGCTGGGTCCCGAACCCCTCCAGCATCCTCTTCACCAGCTCCCCGATCTTCTCCTGCCAACCCAGGACACCCACCGTGAGCCCGGTGCCCAGGGTGCTCACCCACCAGCAGCCCGGGGCCCCGGTCCCCTCACCAAGGCCTGTTACTCTGCACCGGAGCTGGGGCCCTGGGGTGGGGTGATCAAATCCAGCTGCCTTCCCATGCCAGACACCTGGGCAGAGGCTCCCCCTTCTGTTGGGCTCAGCCCCAGAAGCCCGGGTGACTCTCACAAGCACTTGGCTCTCACTCCCCTTCCCCAAGTGCCTGGGAGTTGGGCACTGGCTCCATTGTGCATCTGGGGAAACTGAGGTAGAGGACGTGCTTTGCCCCAAAGGAAGGTGGTGTCGGTGCTGGGATTAGAACCCAGGGTTGCCAGCTCCTGGCCGGCCTCCCCCTTACCTTGGGTGCGTACAGGGCGCAGGGATCCAGGTTCCCTTGGAGGGTAACGCGGTGACCTGTCCGCTCTCTGGAACAGAAAGGAAGCGGGTAAGTCACTGCACCTGGCTCAGAGATGGCGCCACTTCCCTGCCCGCCCCAGCCCAGGCCTGCCCGTGCCCCAGAGGGGTCCGGCCCCTGCTGGGCCACAGGTCTTCTAAAGCACCAGCTATTTCCCCAGCTGGTTCCCTGGTGGCAGGGCTCATAGATCGGGTCCCTAGCGACCAGGGCTGGCACAACACCGCCCCTCCAGCTAGCTGACGTGCTTGGCACAGGCCCTTCTCAGGGGCTGGCCCCCAGCAGCGAAGCCCCCGGGAGCTCGGGGGCGGCTGGGACGCAGCCCCTGGGTGGAAATGCCTCTCCTCTCCCTGCACAGCCACAGCGCAGCCTGCTCCAGCCCAGCTCCCCGTCTCAGGGGAGCCAGGTGGAGGCAGAGCCAGGGTCGCCTCGGAGCGGACAGTGTCCCAGCCCCAGGGTGGTCCCTAGGGCCTTGGCGTCATGCCCAGGGCAGCTGGGCTGCAGGACCGAGGGCCGCAGATGCTACCTGGCCCCGGGAGGCAAGGAGCTGCCCTCCGGCTCCCAGCCCGCTGCCGGCTCCAGGCCTGGCTGAGCCCACGCCCCCTGGCTGTCGCCCAGCGGGCGGGTCTCTTACCGAGCCGCCTGGGGCTGGATGGTCCAATCCAGGCCGATCACCTCGTAGCCAGCCTGGGCCAGCTCCTCCAGCGCGTAGTGCGCGTCCTTGGCGAAGACGATCTGCGAGGGGGAGAGATGCGGGGGAAGGGCTCAGCTGCCTGGCTCTGGCCTGAGCCGTGTGCAATGGGACGCGGCGCCAGCCTCTGCCCACCAGCGGCCGTGGCAGAGCGGGAGCTCCCCTGCCCTACGCCGTCCTGGGGCCTGTGACCCGGAGTCCCTTCCAGACATTCACCACAGCCCTCAGGGGGAGCGGTGCTGCCATTCCCCTGGGGAAACTGAGGCACACCAGAGAAACAGCCTGGTCCATGGAGCCAGCCAGTGCCGTCTCCAGGGCATCCCCTCTGGCTGGTCGGCTCACGCCAGCTCAGCCCTCTGCCTTTGGCTGCCGCGGCTGCTTCCTCTGGCGCGTGCCGTCAGGCTGGGACCTTTGCACTGGTGCCGACGTCCTGGGGCACCTTTCCAGGAGCAGGGTGGCTGTGGGGCTAGCGAACAGGGCACGTGATGCACTGATTGTCCTGGTGTCACCTAGGGGCAGGGTGGTGTCTGGAGCCCCGGGCACACGCACTGTCCTGCTGGCCTGCTCAGAGGGGTGCCCCTGCTGGGATGTAAACACTCCCCCTTTCCCAGGGCCAGCTCCCACAGGCCGGGGCAGACTGCTGCTCTCCCTGGCCCTGGTCCCTGCTCTCCAGCCCAGCTGGCTTCTCCCAGCCACAGCCCTGCTCCCTCCTGGCTGGGAGAAGCCAGCTGGGCAACGGTGGAGCCCTCGTGGCCTTTCCCCTCCCTACTCCCTGAGCCTACTGGGCATCGGGATCCTCGCAGGCACCTGCCCTCACACACTGGGGCCGCCCCCGTGACACTCTCAGCAGCGAGGGGGGCTGCGGAAAGCTGTCGGGTCGTGAGGCGTCTCCCCAGCACACTGCCCCACAGCTGGCCCCAGAGGGCCTGGGAGTCCGTCAGAGCGGCGGGCAGGCGGGCCGCTTCCCCTTGGGGCTGGGGAGGCGCTGGCTGGCACGCGGGTGGCTGGATCTCAGCCAGATGGGCTCGGCTCACGCCCAGTGCCGCAGTGGGGCACCTGTGGGGCTCCGGGAAGCACAGGAGCCCGGGAGCTTGCCTTGCCGAGCAGCCGGGCTGTGTCCATTCCTCCCCCTCCCGCCGGCTCTGGCCCTGCGGCCTGGGTGCCCTGGAGCCCCGTGGCAGCTCCACCAGCAGTAGCGGGCTGGGCACTCGCTACCTTGGCACGGTGCTTTAGCAGAAGGATGCCCTGCAGAGGGCACGGCCTGTCTGCAGCAGGGCAGCGAGGAGACCTGGTTGCTGGGCTCAGGCCCCTCACCCACCCGCTGCTGCCCCACTGGGCGCATGGGGGAGTCTGGGTTTAACCCCTTCCTGCGCAGCCTGCAGCACCAGCCGCCGGCCGAGACGGGACTGGAGAGTCCAAGCGCTCTGGGGTCAGGCAGTCCCGGCCTTCCTCCACCCAGACCCCTCTCCGGGGTGGAAAAGCAGCAGCAGCCCCGATGCCCTCCCCCCATCCCCAATGAGGAGCCTCCCGGGCTGGGAGCTCTCCCTGAGCGTAGACCTGCTGTCGCTGGGGAACCTGCTCCGGGGACCCACCTGGCGGAGGGCACTCAGGGAGCAGAGCTCTGGCTGGCTCTCCCCCATCAAGGGACGGGGCCAAAGGGAAGCCCCTCCCACTTGCCTCGGGCCCCAGCCCTGCTGCAGGCTGGGGCAGCTGGGGGCGAGGTTGGCCCCAGAGCAGCGTCACTGAAACCCCCTCAGTGGCAGTGCCCAGCCAGGCCCAGCGCCCTCCTTACCATTGGCACCGGGGGCAGCGCTTCCGCCTGCAGCTTGTTCTTCACACGCTTGGCAATGTCCCGGATGTAGGGCAGGGCAAACTCCCGGAACTGCTCGGGGCCCAGGTGCCCGGCGTGGGACTCAAACAGCTGGAGCGCCTTCCGGAGCCAAAGGGACATCAGGTTAGAGCCCCCGGCTCCCAGCGCCCCCAGCCCAGAATGGGTCCCCCATCTCCCAGTCCTCAGCACCCCCAGTCCAGAACGGGCCCCCAACTCCCAGTCCAGAATGGGCCCCTCCCCGCCCAACTCCACTGGTCTAAACCCCTAGTGGATACACAGCAGTAAGACCCCCCACCCCACGGCTGTGCATTTCCGGGTGAGGAGTGCCACATGGCTCTGCCCCCCCACGGTGCCGTGAACCTCAGTAACCCACTGCCAGGCTCCCCCGGTGACACCCTGTTGGCAGGTCTCGTTCCACGAGGCTGCCCGAGGGACCCCCAGCTCTCCCCGCCCCACCCACTGCACTGTTCCCATGAGCCCCCCCCCCGAAGAAGGCGCACCTGAGCGCCGGCTGCCACCTGGCCCACCAGGTACTCCACGATGACATCCCGCAGCAGCTGCAGCAGGCGGTGGCTGGCCTCGGGGTGCCGGTACAGCCAGCGCTTGGCCTTGGCCATGGTGTTGGAGCCGCCGCCTTCAATCATGTAGGACATGAGGGTCCACTGGGCGAGGAAGGAGAGTCGGCAGGGCACGAAGAGTGAGCAAGAGAGCGGGTCCCGCCCTGCCCCCCAAACACCCCACCGGGGGCCTGGCTGGGCCTCTCCCTCACCGGGACAGCCAGTCGCCCCTCGCCCGAGGGCTGGCCTGAGATGGAGGAAGCACGGGGCTAGGCTGGAATGCACACGCCCTCACTCCCGTCCCGGGGGACAGTGCAGAAAGGGGGGTACCGGCTGGATCTGCCTCTGAGCCAACACCCCCCGCGCTAAAGGCAGGGTCATTTCCAGTCCAGCGTCCCCTTGTGCTCCCGGCCGCCCAGGCAGGCTGATCAGCAGCTGCAGCCCTGGGAGCGTCCTCCAGAGAACACAGCGTGAATCCCCGCAGGGGCTCCGAGCGAGGCAGCCTGAGCCCAGTGGGACTGCGTGCCTGGCTTCCCAGAGCCGGGGGGGTCGGTTCTTACCGGTGCCCCGGAGAAGCCAATCAGGGGCACTTTGCCCTCCAGGCTGTGCCGGGTCAGCGTGATGGCCTGGAAGACGTAGCCCAGCTCCTCCGACACGTCCACCTTCTGCCGCAGCTTCAGCAGGTCCTCCACCTCCATGAGGGGCTCCGGGAAAGTGGGCCCTTTGCCGGGCACCATCACCACCTCCATGCCCAGTGCCTGGGGGGACGAACACGGGACAGGTGAAGGAGCGGGCGCCCACCAGCCCCCAAGGGGATCCAGCCCCCCAACCCGGGGGCAGCAATGCAGACCTTTGCCTCCCTTACCTGGGGCACCACCAAGATGTCAGAGAAGATGATGGCAGCATCCAGAGGAAATCGCCTCAGCGGCTGCAGGGAACAGAGTCAGAGTCAGCGCCGGACACACATGGAGCTCAGCGGCCTTATGGCCAGATGGGACCATCGTGACCCTCTCGTCTGACCTGCTGCACATCGCAGGTTACAGAACCTCACCCACCCGCCCCTGTAACAGACCCTGATCCCTGGCTGCGTCACGGACGTCCTCAAATCAGGGTTTAAAGACCTCAAGTTACAGAGAATCCACCATTGACACTGGTTTAAACCTGCAAGTGACCCATGCCCCAGGCTGCAGAGGAAGGCGAAAAACCCCCAGGGTCTCTGCCAATCTGACCCGGGGGAAAATTCCTTCCCGACCCCAAATACGGTGATCAGTTGGACCCTGAGCATATGGACAAGACCCGCCAGCCAGACAGCTGGGAAAGAATTCTCTGTAGTAACTCAGAGCCCTTCCCATCTAGTGTCCCATCACCAGCCACTGGAGATGTTTGCTGCTAGCAGTCGCAGATTGGCGTCATGCCGTCATAGGCAGTCCCACCACACCATCCCCTCCATACACGTATCCAGCTCAGTCTTGAAGCCAGTGAGGTTTTTTGCCCCCACTGCTCCCCTGGGGAGGCTGCTCCAGAACTTCACTCCTCTGCTGATTAGAAACCTTCGTCTCATTTCAAGTCTAAACTTGTTGATGGCCAGTTTATAGCCATTGGTTCTTGTGTCCACATTGACGCTTATCTTAAATAACTCCTCTCCCTCCCTGGTGTTTGTCCCTCTGATGTATTTATCGAGAGCAGTCATAGCTCCCCTCAGCCTTGTTTGGTTGGGTTAAACAAGCCAAGCTCTTGGCGTCTCCTCTCAAGGTAGGTTTTTCCATTCCTCGGATCATCCTAGTAGCCCTGCTCTGCACCTGTTCCAGTTTGAATTCGTCTTTCTTACACATGGGACACCAGATCTGCATCCAGTATGCCAGGTGAGGTCTCACCTGTGCCTGGTTCAGTGGGAATAACACTGCCCTGTCTCTACTGGAAACACCTTGTCAGATGCACCCCAGCACTGCATCAGCCTTTTCACGACCACATCACATTGGTGGCTCATAGTCCTCCTGTGAATGACCATGGCTAGAAAGGGTTAAACAGCCTGCAAAATAAATAACCCTCAAAGGACATGTGGGGAGACAATGTTTGTGTTTTTGTGTATTTACATACTTATGAGTAGGGTCCACAATGTAATCCACAGTCCCTGTCTATGCTGTATTCTGATAATTCAGAGCTCAAAAGAAGATCCTAGCATTTAAATGAATTGTAAACACGGGATATCTCGGTATTCATCTCTTTGAAATACACTGTGAATGCTGGAGGAACAAGCAAATGGCCTTATGTTAATTCTATAGCTAAGTACCAGTGATGGACCTCCTCTAAAGTCATCCTAATGACCTTTTGTTCCCTGAGGAACCCCAGCTTGTCAAAGAGAACATGTAATTGTAAAAAGATCCTTGGGTCCTGATTCTGTCATCTCAGATCTGCTTAGGCTTCATCGGGGGAAGTTTGAGTCGCAAGCCTGAGGTCCCAGTTATGCTGGTACCCCCTGAATATGATAGTTGGGCATCGGACTATGACCTATGAACTATTTCTGAAAGAACTCTCTGCAATACGAAGCTCACCATCTCTGCTATGAAGCTGCACCTAAGTGAATTGAACTCATGTCTGTCTGTCTATTGATATTTTAACCTTACCGTCTCTCTTCTGCTTTTTAATACATTTTAGTTTAGTCAATAAGACTTGGCTGTAGCCTGTATCTGGGTAAGATCTGGAACATTCAATAACTTGGGCGGTGAGGTGTCCGATCCTTGGGGATTGGGAGAACCTTTTCTTTTATACGATGAAATAAGATTTACAGAAATTTTCATCATATTTGACATGGGTACCTGGATGGAGGCCTGAGGCTGGATCACTTTGAGGGAACTGTGTTGTTTGGACTTCTGAGTAACCAGTGAGGTAATAAAGAAGCTGTTTTATGCTGGCGTGGTGAATCTAAGTATTGGAATATCCACCAGCTTTATGGGGATTGTCTGCCCCATTCTTTGCAGTTCACCCTAATTGAGTGATCACAGCTGGCCCCCACTAGGACCCCGGTCACAGACCAATACACCCAGGTCTGTCTTCTCCTGCCACTTCCAGCTGATACATCCCCAGCTTATAGCAAAAATTCTCCTTGTCAGTCGCTAAGTTCCTGACCTTGCACTTTGCACTATTAAATTGTACCCCGTTTCAATGACTCATTTTCAAGGTTGGCCAGATCTTCTTGCGCCGTCCAGCAGGCCCCAGGTTGCTGTCAGCCTGGGCCTGGCCCTGACGAGTCCACAGGCTAAGGAAGAAGAGGAGGACTGCTGGCACCTTAGAGACTAACAAATTTATTTGAGCATAAGCTTTCGTGAGCTACAGCTCAGCATCCAATGAAGTGAGCTGTAGCTCACGAAAGCTTATGCTCAAATAAATTTGTTAGTCTCTAAGGTGCCACAAGTACTCCTTTTCTTTTTGCGAATACAGACTAACACGGCTGCTACTCTGAAACAAGGCTAAGGAAGGGCGCACATGGGCTCTCCATCAGGGAAACCAGGTCTGCAGCCTGGCAGGAGGGTGGGGGTCTGGTGCTTAGCCTCCCCAAGCTGTCACACATGTGTCTCAGCCTGGGGTGAGTAGGACGGCCCTGGGCAGGACGACGGCGCCTCCCTCTGGTGGCCTGAGGGGGGCACCCAATCGGTGCTGTGACAGCCTCCCGGGGGAGCTCGCAGGGCTTCTGCGGCAGTGAAGAAAAGCCCTTCCTGGGGAGAACATCAGCCCAGGCGCTGCGCAGCCGCTCACCTGCAGGGTCAGTTCGCAGCACATCTTCGGGCTTCGGCAGGTGGCGAAGAAGTCCTGGGCAGCTCGGGTCTCCCGGAACTCTGCAAGCAGATCAGCTGGGTGAGGCCCTGGGGAGGGCATCCCTGGGGGGCCCTGAGCCCCACCATGCCAGGAAGGCAAAGGGGAACATGGCACAGAGGTCCCAGCAGCACCCTCAGCTACCCTGGCCTCTGCCCAGTACTCTAAGGTGAGCCTCTTGCTCCATCTGCCACCCTGCTCCTGGAGCAATCCCCAACTCAGCTAGAGCCAGCCAGCAAGGGGGAGCGGGGACAGGCACCCCTGCTCCAAGTAGGAGAAGGGCCCTGCCCGGAGTGCTGGCCCGACCTGCCTGGACCCTGTGCCTTGGCCACTCACCTGGGAGGTATCGGCCAGCCTGCCTCATGCACCAGACTGGGGTGTACTCCGTCTCTTCCCCTCTCGCCGCTCGAAGGAACGTGTCATTCTTCAACGCAGGGAAGTCTTGGGGCCTAAAGCAAGGGGGGAAGTGGGGGCAGGCAGTCAGGAGACCCAGCATCACCGAGAGCAATCCCCTAGGAGCAGGGTGGGGTCAGGAGACCGCTCCTCCACAGAGAGCTGCAGAGCCTGGCTACTCCCACCCCTAGGGCAAAGGGCAATCACAGGAGCTGGCCCTCCAACACACTGGAGTCTGAGGCGTTAGCTGCATGGGACCATGCTCCACATCGGGGCTGGGAACTGGTGCGTTTGCCCACCTCTGCCTCCGTGCCTCAGTTTCCCCACCAGTAAAATGGGGCTGATATTTGCTGTAACAAGGCGGTCTGCCCTTTTAAGGCTCAGGGAGTAGCCCAGTAGGCAGGTGCTGGGAACGAGCAGACCTAGCTGAACAGCAGCTGCGATTGGGGCTGAGTCCCAGCTGGTGCTTATAAAGGAGGGACCCAGGCCCAGGAGGGAGCCTGGCAGCGCGCTTCCCTGGAGCTGCAGCAGGAGGTTGGGAGGGGGTGAGCCGGGCCTGTGGTCCCACCCCCCAGGCAGAGAAAGGACCTGCTGGAGGCCCCGCAGCCTAGGTGAGGAACAAGCCTGTTGCCTTGTCATTGTCCCATCGTTCCTCTTTCTGGGTGGAGATTAGAGAAGCTGAGGCCAGCCCGGCAAGCGGTCCCCCAGCCCGCACTTGCCTTCCGCCTGGGGGGCAGTAGACATTTACTCAGCGCTTTGGGAACATGCAGATGCCAGGTATAACTTGCCAGCAGCCCTGCCTGGGGTGATGCAGGGCAGGGTCCCTGCACCTCCTCATTCTGCTGCTCTGGTGACAGCCCCTGCAGACCCCCTCCTCACACTGCATTACTCCCCTGGTGGGTTTGTGTGCAGCCCCCAGCCCAGCTCTTCCTTTCCAGGGGGCTGTCAGCCCCTTGCCCGCACTCCCACAGCCAGGAGGAGGCTGACACAGGCCACTCTGCACCCAGGGAAGGTTTCCTGTCTGCTCCCTGCTCATGCAAGCCCAAGCTCCGGGGGAGAGAGACAGAGTCCCTGACCCACAGGAGAGTCAGAGCCCTCCTCTGTCAGCCCTGGCTGCTGGCCCAGAGCCGGCTGCTGGTCCTGCTTCTCCAGGCTGCCAGGGGCTAGGCAGCAGCACCTCGCTGGGACGACTGCTTCCTTGAGGGAGGGGAGCTCTCTGCGCTTCAGGGTTCGGGCTAGCCCCTCCCCACTGGCTAATGGCTGGGATGACAGCAGAGAGGAGGTTAACACCCTCCAACACCTTAAGGGGAGCGGTCCTGGCCGGGTGCGGCAGGGAAGGGAACTGGGCATTCCCCAGGCCGGGAAGGTCAGTGGTGTAGTATCCCAAGTGATGTAGGATCTGGCTTGTCTACTCATGCATGACAACGGGCTGGGACTTAGCAGTCCCTGCCTCTCACCCCCTAGAATCCCACTCCCTACCAGCCCCAGATCTCCCAGTGCTCTACAACTATCCAGCAAGGAGAATCCCGTTACTGGTACGAGGAGGAAGTGGGCGCAGAGCGACGGAGACCTGCCTGGATCTCCTGGGTTCCAGTCCTGTGTCTCACCCTCATGGCTCCCTGCGATACCTGCGGCAAAGACAGGACGTCCCAACCACACAGTGACTGCTGAAGCAGGCAGGGACGCTCTGCACTATCTCGCATGGGCCCCGACACTCCTCACATCTCACTGACTGGGGAAAGGTGCCCAAAACACCAGTGTCACTGCCCTACACATGGCCTGTAAGTGCCCCACAGAGCCTGGCAGGATTCAGTTGAAGGGCGTTGGTCACAGCATAGCTCCCTCCCCACAGGCTGCTGTAGCTGGTTTTCCTCCCAGGCCAGAAGGAGAACTGTGTGTGGCTTCCCTTTGATCCATTAAAGAGCCCCAAGGGCTGGTGGCTGCGGTAGGAATCTGCTGCCTTCTCTGGAGGCATTAAGCTGCTCTTGGGGGTGGTAACAGATAATCCTGGATGAAACGTTTTAACTGACTGAGAGTGTGGTCGCATTTGCCATCACTGCCCTGTTCTGTTCTAGCTGCACGCTGTGCAGGACAAAGCCAGCAGGAGGTGGGAGCGGGGCTGTTGAGGCCACCTTCCTGTTCTCCCGCCTCCGCCTGCCCATCCATCACTTGCACAGACAATGTGCGGTTAGGGAGCACCACAAAGAGACAGCGCTGATTAAGTTATCAGAGGCAGCAGCTGCTCTGGGGAGATTCTGGGGACGGTGGGCTCCACCGAGGGGCGTCTCTGATGTGGACTTAACTCCCACTCAGCTGGTGGTAAGGCTGTATCTCAGCTGTGCAGGCCTGGGAGTTGTTTAGGCCTAGGACAGTAGGGCTGTAATCCCCTACAGTCAGGGGAACAGAAGAGAAGCATTTTCTATTGCCACCTGCCCAGCTACCAGAGACTGGCAGAAGGGGCAGACCTTGGCTTGGTTTCTCATCACATGGGCTGAAGGCCCCTTTTTGCTACAGCTACCGGACCCAACCACACTCCATGTGAACTATGCTGGAAGCAAGGCAGGGGCCAGCCATGTGGAAACTAGGCCCCCTGACTGGGTTGCACATGGAGCGAAGATAGGATCTTGCAAACCCAGCCCATGCAGCAGCACGGGGGGGGGGGGCCAGACCTGCATCACAATCTTGTAGTTAAAGTTCTGTCGGTGCTCCTGGGGAATCTGGGTTTCTGCGTTGGCTTCAGTTTTATACAGTATATTTTTGAAAAAATACATCCGTGACTTATAGGGCACAGTGAGCTGGCTGGGCAAAGTCCAGACCAAGAAACTTGACTCCCTAAACCTACAACTGACGGTGGAAGCCTCAGTTCATCCAGGCAGAGTCTCCTAGGGGTTTGGGACCACCTAGCGGCTGCAGTCAGGATCAGGACTCCATTGTGCTAAGTGCGACCGGAGGACGCAGAGTAACTTGGCAAGTGTAACTGCCAATTTACAACCTAGTTAACGTTGAGTTGTGTAACTACAGCTACGGCACCTGTCCCCAAGTTCCCACTGCCAATAACCTTCTTCAGTCTAGGTGATTTTTCTCCTCTCTCTACGGCGGCGTGAAAGGTCTGCACAAGCAGGAGAAACCCAGCGCCATTAGCCATACAGATGGCAAATCCAAAACCGAGAGAGAGAAATTCTCTAGTAAAGCCAAAGGAACTTGAATGGAACCATGTTCCATGGGAAGATACAGTACTGTCAAAATCAAAACACTTTGCAGAAATCGGGCAATTTTACCAGAATTCTACTTCAGGAAAAAACGGAAAGCACTTCCCCCGGTGTTGGCCACGGCATGTAGAAATGTTGATCATGGATTGTGTATTGCAACATGTAACATTTATCAACCAAAATTTTTTTTTTTTTTCTGGAATTTATTTTCATTCTGACCAAATCTCACAATTCTTCTCAAACCAGAACTTCCATCCTTCAGGCAGCCCTGTCCTCTAGTCTTTCACTAATACTGATCAAGCGTTAGTTGCAACCACAGGCTTAAGGAAACGCTTTAAAGGGCTGGTCCTTTAAAGTTTCCATATGGTCCCAAATGATGGTCCTGGCTTAGGGCAAGCCTACACCTAGACCATTGCATGAGCACGGCCGCGCCGTGGTGGTGATTTAATGAAGACGCTCTAGGCCGGCGGGAGAGAGCCCGCCGGCCGGTGTAGTTAATCCACCTCCAGGAGAGGCCGTCGCTCCAGGGGAGCAGCTCTCCCGCCGACACGGGGCTGCAGACAGCGGGCATTACGCCCGGGCCGCGGCCCCCCGAGGGCGGATTTTTCACGCTCACACGGGGCCGGACCGCAGACACAGCGGAGTTTACAGTCTCGCTGTGGTGGCGTGAGAGTCAAATTAACGCCTCGGTGAAGAGGCGACAGCCGAGGGGAAGGGGGGGGCGGTGTCCGCCCCACAGCCCCCCCCCCGCAACTGGCGCCGCTCGGGGCTGGGAAGAAACCGCCCCCCGAGCGACACTGACCCCGCGCCACGGCAGCGGGAGATTCATGCTCCTGGGGGAGCCCGTTCCCGGGGGGGGGGCGGCCGGGTTCCCGGGGGGGGGGGGACGGGCCCAGCCCAGGCCCCGGGGGCGCTGACCGGGGGGGGGGGGGCGTTTAGCGGGGCCGGCAGTTACCCCCCCCCCTGCGCTCTCCCAGACCCGGGCCGGGCGCGACGGGCCCTCGCGTGCGGCGGCACCAGCCCCGCCCGCCCCGGGGGACCCCCGACCCCGGCGCCGCGACTCACCGGAGCGGGCTGCTCCCCTCCATCCTCCTGCTCCCGCCGCCCGGGCTCCGCTGCCCCCTCCCCCCCGCGCGGAGTCACGCCCCCGCCAGGGGCCCGCGGGCGCCGCCATCTTGCTCAGGCCGCGCCCACAGCGGGGGCGGGGGGCGCCGTGGCTGCCCCGCCGGGTGCCTGAAAGACCCCGCCGCTGGCGGAGGGGTGCCCCTGGCCCTGCCTGCGCGCACGGCCATCGACCGTAAAGCCCGGTGTAGCGGCGCATTGAGAAACGGGAACCGGCTCCCTGCCGCTCCCCGTGCGGGGCGGGGGCAGGGTCTGAGGGTTTCCACCCCCCCCCCCAGCGCGGCGGTGACGCGCGGGGCGGGGCAGCGGCAGGAGGGGCCGAGCCGAGCCGAGCCGGGCCCGGACCATGGGCGACCCCGCGGAGACCCCGCACCAGCTGCTGGGCCGGGTCCGCTGCCTGGCCGAGTGCGTGGGCTGCTTCGCCCGCGCCCGGCCCCTGCCCGCCGCGCTCTGCTTCGTGCCCCGCCGGGTGCGCTACAAGCTGTGCCGGGACCCCGCCGCCGCCGGCTCGGGCCGCTCCCTGCTCAGCGTCAGCGAGAGCCCGGCCCGCGGCCGCGCCGGCAAGAAGCTCGCCAGGCTCGCCGTGGAGCTGCGCAAGGGCACGTGCGTGCGGGCCACCGGCGAGGAGTACTGCAACAGCCAGGGGCTGTGGGTGAAGCTGTGCCAGGTACCGGGGCGGGCCGGCCGGCAGATGGGAGAGACAGGCGGGCACAGAGGGACACTGGGAGAGACGGACAGACAGACACAGAGATGGGAGCGACAGGCGGACAGACAGACACAGAGGGGAGATGGAAAGACACAGTAAGAGACAGGCGGACACAGATGGACATAGGGAGAGACAGGCGGACAGACAGACACAGAGGGGAGATGGAAGGACATAGGGAGAGACAGGCGGACACAGATGGACATAGGGAGAGACAGGCGGACAGACACGCAGGCAGGTGGGAGAGACAGGCGGGCACAGAGGGACATAGGGAGAGGCAGACAGACACGCAGCTGGACACTGGGAGAGACGGACAGACAGACACAGAGATGGGAGCGACAGGCGGACAGACAGACACAGAGGGGACACGGAAGGACATAGGGAGAGACAGGCGGACACGGAAGGACATAGGGAGAGACAGGCGGACAGACACGCAGGCAGGTGGGAGAGACAGGCGGGCACAGAGGGACATAGGGAGAGGCAGACAGACACGCAGCTGGACACTGGGAGAGACGGACAGACAGACACAGAGATGGGAGCGACAGGCGGACAGACAGACACAGAGGGGAGATGGAAGGACATAGGGAGAGACAGGCGGACACGGAAGGACATAGGGAGAGACAGGCGGACAGACACGCAGGCAGGTGGGAGAGACAGGCGGGCACAGAGGGACATAGGGAGAGGCAGACAGACACGCAGCTGGACACTGGGAGAGACGGACAGACAGACACAGAGATGGGAGCGACAGGCGGACAGACAGACACAGAGGGGAGATGGAAGGACATAGGGAGAGACAGGCGGACACGGAAGGACATAGGGAGAGACAGGCGGACAGACACGCAGGCAGGTGGGAGAGACAGGCGGGCACAGAGGGACATAGGGAGAGGCAGACAGACACGCAGCTGGACACTGGGAGAGACGGACAGACAGACACAGAGATGGGAGCGACAGGCGGACAGACAGACACAGAGGGGAGATGGAAGGACATAGGGAGAGACAGGCGGACACGGAAGGACATAGGGAGAGACAGGCGGACAGACACGCAGGCAGGTGGGAGAGACAGGCGGGCACAGAGGGACATAGGGAGAGGCAGACAGACACGCAGCTGGACACTGGGAGAGACGGACAGACAGACACAGAGATGGGAGCGACAGGCGGACAGACAGACACAGAGGGGAGATGGAAGGACATAGGGAGAGACAGGCGGACACGGAAGGACATAGGGAGAGACAGGCGGACAGACACGCAGGCAGGTGGGAGAGACAGGCGGGCACAGAGGGACATAGGGAGAGGCAGACAGACACGCAGCTGGACACTGGGAGAGACGGACAGACAGACACAGAGATGGGAGCGACAGGCGGACAGACAGACACAGAGGGGACACGGAAGGACATAGGGAGAGACAGGCGGACACGGAAGGACATAGGGAGAGACAGGCGGACACGGAAGGACATAGGGAGAGACAGGCGGACAGACACGCAGGCAGATGGGAGAGACAGGCGGACACAGAGGGACATAGGGAGAGACAGACAGACACGCAGCTGGACACTGGGAGAGACGGACAGACAGACACAGAGATGGGAGCGACAGGCGGACAGACAGACACAGAGGGGAGATAGGCGGACAGGCAGGCAGATGGGAGAGACAGGCGGACACAGATGGACATAGGGAGAGACAGGCGGACAGACACGCAGGCAGATGGGAGAGACAGGCGGACACAGAGGGACATAGGGAGAGACAGACAGACACGCAGCTGGACACTGGGAGAGACGGACAGACAGACACAGAGATGGGAGCGACAGGCGGACAGGCAGACACAGAGGGGAGATGGAAGGACACAGTAAGAGACAGGCGGACAAACAGGCAGGCAGATGGGAGAGACAGGCGGACACAGATGGACAGGGGGAGAGACGGCGGACACAGGGACTCCCACTGGTCCATGCGGTATCCATTCTGTGCGTTTACACTGCCTGGCCCCAGGGTGTCTAAGCCAATGCCAGCCCCCCAGGCGCGGCGCTTTCGGGGCGGGCTCTGGGTCTGGCCGAGTCTGTGTCCCGGGCTCTGAATCTCTGCGGTTACAACGCGTAGGGACTGGACGCTGGTGCCTGGCTCCTGCCCGGGTGCTTTGGCGGCAGGCTGGGTGCAGGGGGCCGAGGCCTCAGGCCGTCGGTTGTAAGGAGTGGGGGGGGGTGGCGCTGTCCAGCGTTTCCATTGTGGGGCGGGCGGGCAGAGGGCAGATGACAAAGCTGGGGTCTGTGCCCCACAGGCCGGGGGCGTTTGGATTTGGGCCTCGTTATTGTTCTTGCCCTGCTGTGGGATTTTAATCAGACAGCCACTTCCTGGTTTGATGGGTGGGGTCAAAGCCACCTGGCTTCGGTGCTAATTACAAGGTTAAAGGTCGGGGAACGCAGCCCCGAGACCGCCCCTCCCATGGGCAGCAACTGTCTCAGAGCTGGGCCCAGAGCCAGACCGGCTGCGGGTGACGGGGTGATCGATCCCCTGGATCCAGATTTCCTGGCCGTGCCTAGGGGGCACCCCTAAGCTTGGAACCCCTATCCCAGGCCTGTCTGCCAGCCGCCCCCAGCCGGGGTGGGTTTGGCCCTTGGCAACTGACCTGCCGCGCCAGCTGCGTTTAAAGCGTCTGAGCTAGGCATGGCCGGGCTTTCCCTCGCTCACCGGGCCGAGCCTGCGCGCCCGAGGCAGGGAGCTGGCCGGGGTGGTTTTCGGTACCCCTGTGTGGTGACGGCCGTGCGCTGCTTTACGGCTCCAAACGGTCCTTTTGCCTTAACCCTGGCGTAGCAGGCACTGAGCCCGAGGGCGCGTGGCACGAGCTAGTTCTTCCGGAATAACCCCGAGTGTAACGCCCGCGGGACACGGCTCCTCCTTGCACCGGTGTTTTTGCCTAGATGGTGCTTTTCTGCCATCCGGCCCCCCTTCGCTACAACACCCCGTCTTTGCTAGGAGTTGACGGCCGTCACAGCCCTCTGTTGACTGCCTTGACCCAGCAACGGGCCTGAGGGGGACGTCTGCCAATCAGCCAGCACCTAGATACCCTTTGTCCAGCCAACTTTCACACCGTGTCTTGTGTGCACAGACCGCGTCCCCTGGTACCCGCGTCCCCTGGTGCCCGCATCCTCTGCCATGCTAGAGCAGATGAGACCGCTGGGCCCGGGGGTGTAACGGCTGCTCACCATCCCTTGGGAGGGAGAGTATTAGTGAGTGTGTTTGTCCTAAAGGCTTTGGTGATTTCCAGGCCCAGGAGAGAGTCTCGGGGCTCCTGGCATGGAGTTGAGCCACAGTTATAGTTTCCATTATATCCTGATTTCGCCCCATTCTTTAAAAACAATGCACCAGCCTTGGGGTTCGCAGGTAGCTCTGGGGCTGAAGGGGAGCGTTTGTGGGGGAGTTGAAGGGAACCAGACCAGGGGTTTGGGCCTTAGGACGTACAGCTCTCAGACACGGCTCCACCAGGCGTCTGGCTTTTTATTTTTCTTTCCTGGCTAGCAAAAAAGCCCGAAGGGGCCTGGCTTGCTGGGGTTCTCAGTAGCCCCGCAGCCCGGGGACGGCCCCTGTGTGCATCCAGTGTCCCCCTGCAAGGGTCAGAGGAGAAGATCACAGGGCAACTGTCTCTCCGCTGAGGAGGGCCCCCCCAACCACCCTCTGAGCCTCATCAGGCTCATCAGGTGGCTGGCAGGTGGGGTGGGGGCATTGGTGGGTATCCCCAGGCTCAGGGGTTGTGGTGGAGGGGAGTCCCTGAACCTTCTAAGGCCTGTGATGGAGGAGGATGGGGGAGGACTCCTAGAAGCCTGTGAGCAGCAGGGGGCGTGGGGCTGGGGGGGTATTTTTTTCACTGGGGGCAGAACTGAGGGAATCTGTGGGGTGGGGGCATGGTTTGCCAGCCACGTGGCAGTGCTAAGTGTCTCTGTGGGAGAAGGGCTCGGCTAGCCGAGGGCTCTTGGTTCTAGCCCGATGGCAGCTAGAAGCTGAAGCCGGACGAATTCCAACCAGGAAAGGGCTCGTTTTACCAGGCGGGTGAACGGACCAGTGGGGCGACAGACCAAGGGGTGCGGTGGATTCGCCGTCACGGTCGGGAACAGGCTGGCTCTGGCTGCCCCAGAAGGGATGGGCCGGGTGTGGGGAGCAGGGGGCGGTGACGCAGGCGGGCAGACGAGGTGATCGCACGTCCCTGTTGGCCTGCAGATCTCTGACTTGGTGGCCGGCCTGTCGTGGTGGGCACCGGAGCTGAGAAACCGACCACCGGCTCCCCCAGGGCCGCGGGCGCTGTGTGAAGCCGGGGCGAAGGGCTCCTTGACGGGCCGCGCTTTGCATTGCAGGAGCAGCTGGAGGAGTACAAGGGCAGCTCTGAGCTGGAGGAAGGCTGGATCCTGGTGTGCAAACATGCCGAGGGAGGGGACCGGCTGGTCCCGGTCGAGTCCACTGACAGAATCCAGAGGCAGCAGCAGCTGTTTGGGATCGATTATAAACCCGTGATCAGGTCTGGGGACGAGGCTCTGGGGGCGTCGGGCTTGGTCCGGGCACCGCCAGCTTGTTGTGTCTCCGTGTGGCTGCTTGAGGAGGCTGGGTGGCGTCCGGGGCTGGGCAATTCCCGGGCTGTGTTGGGCATCATCCTCTAGCGCCCAACTCACAGGGGAGATAAAGGGCTTGTTGTTGCCAGAGGCCAGAGCTGTGTGCGGGGAAACTCGGGGACCAGGGTTCTGATCCCGGCTCCCCAGGGCCGTGTGTGTCCGACGTAGTGACCACCTGCCCCCTGAGCCTGCCACTCCCCCCGCTGGGAGCCCTGTGCGTGGGCAGGAATCTCCTTCGCCGGCCTCGCAAGGCCAGGCCAGCCGGCCCGCCACCTCGTTCCTCTCTGGGGCCACAGCCATTGGAACAGGCCCCACGGCAGGCTTCTCCTGAGCTCCGGGGTGACTTTGCTGCCCCGGGCCTGGCGTGGGCTGTCCCCTGCCCAGAGGTGCTAACAGAGCTCGCCGAGCCCCTCCCAGAGCTCTGGTCTCTTGGGCCCCGGACCTGGGCCCAGCTCTGACCTGCTGACGCAGCCGCAGGAGAAATAACGCTGGCTTTAAAAAATCACTTTCCACGGGGGGCAGCAGTGGGTTTAAACAGAGGCTGATCTTTGCTCTTGGTGGGGAGGGGAGCCGTCTACCTTCTCCGAGCCCCTCCCAGCCCCCCGCCCGGCTCCCCCGTGAGGCAGATGGGGACAGGCGCACAGAGATTTGTGCACAGAGGTCTGTGGCAGAGCAGGGTTTGGCCCCTTCCCTGCCCCAGGCTAGTGCCCCAATAACTGGTCCGTCTTTCCTCCCAGGCCTTCCCTTTACCCCGCCGTCCTTTGCCTCGTTTCAGGTGGGAGCAGGTGGTGGATCTGACGTACTCCCTGCGGCTCGGCGCGAAACCCAAAACCATGGAGCCGGACGAGGCGGCGGTGCAGAAGCTCCGGTAACAACACGTCCCGGGGCGGGTTCTGCTGCGTTACCGCCTTGCCCGGGCCGTCCAGCCGGCACGCTCCTGTCCTGGCTGGGTGGGCCTGGGATCGGGGTCTGTGCTGGGCGGGGTCCCTCGGACGGAGTGTGCGGCAGAGCTGGGGCAGGGGGCTGTTCTCTACAGCGCCCCCGGCTGGCAGGTGCAGGGACAGTGGGCGTGGGCTCTGTGGGGCGTCCCATCCAGCTCGCTGGGCTGTTAACCGCACGTGTGCCGGACAGGTTCGTGCCCCCGACGTGGAGTTACGAGTGCGACGAGGACCTGGTGCATTTCTTGTACGATCACCTGGGGAAGGAGGATGAGAACCTGGGCAGCGTCAAGCAGTATGTGGAGAGCATCGACGTCTCCTCCTACACGGTACGGGGTGGGGCCGCTTTCAGCTGCGCAGGGACTCGGGGGGCGCTTGGCCGGTGGTCCCGTCTCTCCGGGGCTGCCAGCTGGGTGGAAGACCTGCGCGGGAGAGGAGCGTCAGGTGCCCCCTCCAGAGAGGTGAGGATCTGGCTCTAAAGGGAGCTCCCGGCCCTCCCGGAGCGGGGACGGGGGCAGCTGAGTCCCCGAGTGGGGGTGGGGAAGCGTTAGGGCCTCCTCCAGCTGCGGGAGGCCCAGATGGGACCCCAAGTCTGAAGGAGGACTCTGCTGTGGGCTTGGCTGCTGACCCGGTCTGAGAGTTTGGCATTAGCCCCCCGCTGCGCTCTGGGGCACGGTGCCCGCTCCTGCCCAGTCCCCTGGTCAACCCCCATCCCAGCATTGGACCCCCTCGCCCCTGTGCTGCTCAATGAGTGCGTGTGCGGAGCAGGATGTGGGCTGCCTCCGTCTGACCCCTCCTTCACCCCCCCCCACCCCCTTCCAGGAAGACTTCAACGTGTCGTGTCTGACGGACGGCAACGCGGACACCTACTGGGAGAGCGACGGCTCCCAGGGCCAGCACTGGGTGCGGCTCACCATGAAGAAAGGCACCATCGTCAAGTGAGAGCCGGCACTCCCCTCCCCGCCATGGGGGAGCCTGCGGGGGGGACATGTCAGCCCCGGGGGCCCGGTTCATGGGGTGGCCAGGGTCAGGCATGACCCTCGTGATCAGCATTGCCCAGGTGGGAGCCAACGGGCCCATCCCTGCACCCCTCCACTCTCACCAGGGCGGGAGCTGGTGGGCAGGGAGGTCCCACGGCCGCCCCAGGCTGCGTCCCACAGGGCTTCGAGGGGACCCCCGGTCTGTGTGAGTCCTGGGCACCCCGGCTCTGCCCGTGACATGGGGATCACGGGGAGCCGCTGGGCTGGGGGGCTCTGTGCCGGGGAGCCCAACTGCTGCTCTGTCCCCTCCCCTCCAGGAAGTTGTTGCTCACGGTTGACACAACGGACGAGAACTTCATGCCCAAGAGGATCGCGGTGTATGGCGGGGAGGGCGACAGTCTGAAGAAGCTGAGCGACGTGGGCATCGATGAGTGAGTGGGGCAGGGAGATGGGGCTGGGCTAGTGGTCTGAGCACAGGCCTGGGGTCCCGGAGTTTTACTGACAGAGGCTCCAGCTGGTGCCTGGAGAAAGGAGCTGGCCTCTCTGTGCCTCAGTTTCCCCCTCTGCTCTGTGTCTGTGGTGTGTATTAATGCCCGAGTGGCATTGAGATGCGTGGCACAGACCCTGGCGAGGGCTCTGCTGTCTCCCCATGCGCCGGTTACAGGAGTGGATTAGAAATCGGCGGGTGGCTAAGGAAATCCCCAGCCCGATAGCCGTGTCCTGCTTTGAGGCTCTCCTGGCCAGCTGCAGGCCTGAACGCTAGGGGTCACAGCGCCCTCCGTCTTAGCCTGGCCGCCCAGCCCAGCAACCGGTGACTCCAGCCCGAGGGGTTAGAAGTGGGGGGTGGGGGCTGGTCATGTTGCAAATAACGAGTCACCCACCCCTGCCCCCCCACATGAGACCGAGCTACCGTTCCCCACAGAGGGTCTGCACAAGAGCCCCGGGTTCCAACGAGCCGGGATAGTTTAGGGGGCAGCCCCCCTCCCCTCAGCCCGTAGCGGAGCGGTCCCGGTTAGCGGCTGTGGTGCATGGAGGGGGGTTCTCTGGCAGGACGGGGGGACGGCCTGTAGCGGGGCAAACTGCAGGGCCGTAACGCTGAGCCCCGAGCCGCAGCCTGAGCATCAGCTCAGCGATCTGGCTACTCCCCCTGCGAGGGACCAGCCGAGGGCTCCGTCCTGGGGAAATCAGCCATTGCCAGGAGATCTCTAAGGCTGGGCTGGCTGCTGCCCCCTACCCGCCTTCCCTCCAGGGCCCGGCGCGGCTGCCCGTCAGCACCCATGTGTGGACTCCCCACCCATCCCTGAGAGTTCGGACGGTAGCGCTGTGCTCTCTGGAGGATCTCCGGGCACTTTACAGACGCAATGGTGCTAACGTCTCAAACCCATGGAACCGAGGCACAGGGAGGCTGAGTGACGTGTCACGTGGTCAGTCGGTTGCAGGGCTGGGAGACAAACCCCCAGGTTCTAGCTCCCCTCACCTCTTCTCACTAGGCAGCCCCTCCTCCCTGGCCCGGGGTGAATGGATGCTGGCTGGGGGGGACAGGCGGCTCTGAATCCCACTCTGCACTGTCGTTCCAGGAGCTACATCGGGGATGTGTGTGTGCTTGAAGACATGACGACGCACCTGCCCATCATCGAGATCCGCATTGTGGAGTGCAGAGGTGGGTGGGGATAAAAGCCTGCACGATGGGCAGGCTGCACTTCCGAGGAGCCTCCCCCTCCGAGATCACCCCCTCCCCCATTGAGAACCCCGCCCTCTCCTGTCGGGCGCTCGGGATGTGGTCTCCTGAGGATGCTCGGCCTCCGGGTCTCCTTGGCCTTGTCCCTAAGGGAGCCGGCTGTGCTGGTGGCTAGTCAGGTGGCCACCTGGCTGCTGGGAAGTGGGCTGAGATCCCCAGGCCATGGACCGCCTCAGGGGGGCTCTGGCACCTGCAGGTTGAAGAGCCCCACGCCCCCAGCCCCGCTCCCACTGCCTGATGCCCCTGGAAGCCCGAGCCCTGGGGCCGCTGAGGTGCCTGTTCATAGGGACGAGCCCGCATCTCGACAGCCCTAGAGTTTGGCGGCTCAGTCCTGTCTAAACCTGGTTCTAAACCTGCCCCATGGTGGGTGCAGCCTCCTGGGTCCCTTTGATGGGGAAATAGCCTCCCAGGGGATGGGGAGTGGGTGCCCCTGGGGTCTGTCCGTCTCTGGTGGCTGCGGCTCCATCCCCCCCACGCCGGGCATTACCGAGCCGCGCTGGCTGCTGCCCCGGCGCTCCTGGACCCACCGGATCAGCCCTGCTCTTTCTCAGCAGATGACGGGATCGACGTCCGCCTCCGAGGAATCAAGATCAAGTCGTCCCGGCAGCGGGAGCTGGGGCTCAGTGCGGACATGTTCCAGCAGGCCAGCTTGGTGCGCTACCCCCGCCTGGAAGGGACCGACCCCGACCTGCTGTACCGGCGGGCCGTGGTCATTCAGAGGTACTGCCCAGGGACGCCAGCAGGGGGCGCTGAGCGGGACGCACCTGCAGGGCTCGCTTCCTTCGCCAGTGAGAACGCCGCCCCGACCCTGGGGGCAGGACGCAGGGTGACGCGTTGATCTGCCCTAGCGACGCTCACAGCAGGCCGGGACAGGGATCCCGTATCCAGGGGGATTTGGGGAGGCAGAATGGGGTCTGGCCCGGACACCAGGGTTCGCTCCCCATCTCCTTCTGTGAGATTTCACCGCTTCCTTTCTCATCACACGTGGGCAGGGCCCGAATCGGATGCTCTCCATCCAAGAGATGCCGCTTCCAGTGGCACAGCACCCCCTAGTGCTGCACTGGGGCACTGGGGTCAGCCCTGCCTGCGGGGGGCGAGAGCGCCCCCTACTGAGCCCTCTCCCACTCTGCCTGCCGCACAGCACCCCCTAGTACCAGCCACAGCGGGGTGTCCGGGTCAGCCCAGCAACCAGGGGAACAGACCCCGGAGCGCTGCCGACCCCCCTTGGTGCAGTGTCCTGGGGCGCAGCCCCTGGCTTTGCGGTGCCCTGGCTGGGGCCGATTCGCGTGGGCCAGGCCTTGCCCTGTGTCTCGAGCGGCCCCCGTTGCTCTCCTAGGTTTATCAAGCTCCTGGACAGCGTCCTGCACCACCTCGTCCCGGCCTGGGACCACACGGTCGGCACCTTCAGCTGGCTCAAGGTGAGTGACAGCCGGGGCTCCCCCCTCCCTGGCCTCTGGGGGGCTGACGCACCCCCCTCCCGAGGACTGCACGCTGCCCTGGGGGGAGTGCCTCTGGGGCCCGAGAGAGGGAGCTGCAACCTGGGCGTCCCCTTGAAAGCGGGGGGGGAGGAGAGGTGGGAATGTCGGGGGCGCTGCGGGGAGCCGAGGCCCGGCGCGGGAGTAGGAGCGTGCAGGGGAGCTGGCAGTGCCGCGGGGGGCCGGGGTGCGTTCAGGGGGCACTTCGGTTAAAAAAAGAGAGAAAATTGCGGGGGGCGGGGGAGTTGTGTGAGCACAGAGAACGCGTGTGAGACACGCTGCGACTCCGGGGGGGTGGAGCAGATAGACAGATGGGACGGGGGGCACCCGCAGGTCTCTAACCCAGGCCCCACCTTGCCCGGGCCAGCACATCAAGCAGTTCCTGCTGCTGTCCAAGCGGCGCACGGCGCTGCTCACCCAGTGTCTCAAGGACTCGGAGACCAGCAAGCCCAACGTCATGCCGCGGCTGTTCATCAACCGGCGCCTGGCCATGGAGCACCGCGACAACCCCGCCCTGGACCCCAGCTGCAAGAACGCCGTCTTCACCCAGGTACCGCGCCCGCCGGCCTCCTTCCCGGCCGGGGCCGGGAGAGTCCGTGGGGCTGCGGGGCTGGCCCTGCCCGCCCCCAGCCCGGTGCCGGCGCGCCCAGCGAAGCTCAGGATCCGGAGAGGGCGGGGATACTGGGAGAGGGTGCCCGGTGCAGGGGCAGCATGGCGGGGGGAGGTCATGTAGTCGAGGGCCGGGGGGGGGAGACAGAAAAGACAGGAGTGGGAGGAGCCATGGGAGTAGGAGGGGCTAACGGCACATGGGGTACGGAATGGGGCTTGGCCTTGGTGTGCTAAGGGCAGGCAGCTGAGGGAGGGAGAGAGATGCTGCTGTCTGTCTGTCCCTCTGGCATGCGTCTGTCCAGGCTGGGGCGAGTGGGATCTGACCGTCTGGCTGCGGTTCCCTTTGCTGCGTCTCTGTCGCCTTTCACGCCAATGGCTGCTCGGCTCCCTGCGGGGGGCACAACACACCCCTCAGAGCCTCCTGCCTCCGCCTCGGCCTGCCCCGCTGCCGGGGATGATGGAGGGAAAGAGGGACCCGGTGGGTAGGGCGCTAGCCTGGGACATGGGAGATCTGGGGTCGGTTCCCTGCTCTGCCACTGACTCCCTGCGTGACCACGGGCAAGTCACTTAGCCTCCCCCATGTGTCCGTTCCCATCTGCCCCGGGGAACAGCAGTGCTGCCCTGCCTCCCAGGGACCGGGGCCGGGGCCCTGTAGCTTCCTGCGGGAGCTCCACGGCTGGCCGGCGGCCAAGTCTCATTCGTGTCTGCCTGCTCTAGGTGCATGAGGGCCTTAAACCTTCCGACAAGTACGAGAAGCCCCTGGATTACAGGTATGGGGGGCCCTGCCGGCTGGGGGGAGGGAATGTGAGCCCCATTCCTGCGGGAAGGGCCAGTGTCCCAAAGCCACTGGGCCCCATCTCAGCAGAGAGGCCAAGGAGCCAGCGGCCCCCCAGGGCTGAGGTTCTGCCCCCCGAGAGGTCCCTCCCTGCCCTGGCCCTGGGTTGCCCGGTTGGCCCCTCTCGTGGGCTCCGAATGCCCGGGAGCGACCTGCTTTCTGAGCTGTCACCTTGGCTCCCCGCAGGTGGCCGCTGCGCTATGACCAGTGGTGGGAGTGTAAGTTCATCGCCGAGGGCATCATCGATCAAGGTACGTCCCCAGAGCCAGGCCCGGGCCAGGCCCCTCCCCGCCAGGCGCTCCGGAGTGGGGCAGCTGGGACGGGCGACACGGTCCAGTTACCCTGCAGCCTTTGGCCCCAGCCTGGCTGCAGCTCAGCCGTGCTCTCATCAGGACCAGGGCACCTGCCCTGTGTGCAGTGTGGGGGGGGTTACAAGCTGTCCCCACTCAGTGCTTCCCCCTGGGCCCTCCCCCAGGATCAGGATGGGGTAGGGCAAGGGGTTGGGGGTCGCTTCTCGTAGGGCGCTTTAAAGACAGTGGGCCCAGCCGCTGGGGCGATCGGCAAGAGACTTCTGGTCAGTATCAAGCCGGGGGGGGAGCACAGCCGGCTGTCAGCCTGTGGCCGGGGTTCGTGGTGCTAAGGGGGGGACGGTGTCTCCGGGCTGCAGGAGGCGGGTTCCGGGACAGCCTGGCAGACATGTCTGAGGAGCTCTGTCCCAGCTCGGCAGAGAGCCCCGTGCCGCTGCCTTTCTTCGTCCGCACGTCCAACCAGGTACCAAGGGGCTGGGGGCTGGAGCCGGGCTGGTCCTGCCCCGCTCCGCTGCGTGGGCTGGACCTGCCCCGTGCTGGCCGTGGGAGTCCCCCCTAGTCCTGTCACTGCGGCTTTGCTCCCTGGCTTGGGGGAGCAGGAGCCCGTGTCCATCGGGCAGGCCCTGGTGGCTGCGAGACGCACCCTCGCTTTTGGGCGTGTGGCTGGCACGCTCGTCCGTCACTAGGCATATTGCTAGGGGCCTTAATGTAGTGTTACGGGGTACGTTCCCCACCGGCCGGGGCACTGTGCCTTGCTCCGTCGTGGGCTGCCCATCTGGGCCCCCAGACTGCCCTTCCCACTCGCTGCCTGGGACGTGGGCGCCACTGCCTGGCTTCCCAGCCTATGCGGGAGTCACCAGGGTCCATGGAGTCTGGGGGTGAGGGGTGTCACACAGCAGGGAGGGGCAGCATGGACAGTGATGGGATCTCTGCAGCCTGGCAGCCAGCGGGGAGCACTGGGGAGCGCGTCCTGCCCCCAGTGGCTGAGCTGTGCCCCCACCCCTGGGTCAGGGCGCTGGCCGTCCCCAGCTCCTGGCGCCGGGGGTCTGGTGGGGAGCCCTGAGCACGTCTCCGTTGCAGGGTAACGGCACCGGGGAGGCCCGGGACATGTACGTCCCCAACCCGTCCTGCAAGGAGTTTGCCAAGTACGAGTGGATCGGTCAGATCATGGGCGCGGCTCTGAGGGGCAAGGAGTTCCTGGTGAGTCCCATGAGGGGGGCCCTTGCTGCAGGCCCGGCCTTTCCCCTCCTTGGCGTGGTGCTCGGGACCTGGGCTCCCCCTAATGGGCCCCAGCCCTGCTCCCCCAAACACCTGCCCCTTGGCCTGAGCCTGGCAGAGCCGAGGGTCCCCAGCACCCCAGGGGGCCCTGGCAAATCCCTGATCACCCCCGTGCAGTCTGCGTCCCCTGCACACCTAGGGCCAGGGGACCCTGCTAGAGACAGCTGGGAGCTTGGGAGAACGGAGGCATTTCAGTGATAATTCGGCAGTAAATAGAAACCGAGGCAGCGTTCGCAGGCTCCTCCCCTGCTCAGCTCTGCGGCTGTGCCCTGGCGGTCGTGGGGCCTACTGGTCAGAGCCTGAGAGCGGCAGCCCCGTACCCTCGGTAGCGCCGTGTGTTCCTCCTTCCAAGAGGGGCCCTAAATCTCTCTCCCTGGGCAAGTGTCATTGGGGGCCGGACTAGCTGGGAGGTGTCGAAGATGGTTGACCAGCGCTGCTGCCCCTTCTGGGGCACTGGGGTGCAGCTGGTGAGGTGTCCCTGCCCCTGCGATCCCAGCCACGTGTCTCCTCCCCACTGCAGGTCCTGGCTCTGCCTGGCTTCATGTGGAAACAGCTGACTGGGGAGGAGGTCAGCTGGAGCAAGGACTTCCCCGCCGTGGACTCCGTGCTGGTGAGCAGAAGTGGGGGGGGCTGCCAGTTGGCCAGGCATGCCAGGACAGCACCCCCTCCCCATTGGCTGGCTCGGGCCGGGTGCAGACAGGACTCGGTGACTGGGGGCCGGTTGTGTTTGGCCGCCCTGTGTTGGGGCGAAAGAAACAGGAGCTCAGAGCCGCCCCCAGGGTCTGTAGTGCAGCTCCAGCCCCCTCATCTCAGTACACAGATGCAGCCCATGGACACTGCCAGTCCCAGCATGCAATGCTCTGGCTTGGGCCAAGGGCTGGTGCAGCCCATGGAGATGAACGGTCCCAGCATGCTGAGCTCTCCCGTGCTGTGGGCAGTTGGGCCCTGCTTTGGCCCCCGTGACATAGCCCCAATGCTCTCCGGGGCAGGGTGGGGCTGGGGGCTTGCCCGGGCGGTCCATGGTGTCCCTCTCCAGCGAGTGCTCTCGCCCGGCCGCCCAGGTGAAGCTCCTGGAGGTGATGGAGGTGATGGACAAGGAGACCTTTGAGTTCAAGTTCGGGCAGGAGCTGACCTACACCACGGTGCTCAGCGACCAGCGCGTGGTGGAGCTGATTCCCAACGGCGGCAGCACCGTGGTGCGCTACGAGGACCGCAAGGAATTCATCCGCCTGGTGCAGAAGGCCCGGCTGGAGGAGAGCAAGGAGCAGGTAAGGCCGGCTGGAGTCGCAGTGGGACCCGGCCCCAAGAGCACATTCCTTCCTGTCCCCCGGCCCCTGGAGGTGACTTGTGCCCTGAAGCATGGGGGTTCTGTCCGTCAGTGTGTAGCCCAGCGAGCATCGCGGGCTGGTCTCGCTGGCTGTGCTAAGGTCCAGCCCTTTGTGGAGTCCTGCCGAGCGCCTGGCCCTCCTGTGTCTGCGACAGGCGAGACTCTCAGGGCTCCGTTCCCCTCTAACACCGCGGCCGGAGCGCTCGCTGCACCGTCTTGTCGGTGGGCCCAGCGCTACGCGCCCCGGCCCTAACCCCGTCCGGGGACATCCCCCGGTTGCTCTGCTTCCCCTGCAGATCACTGCCATGCAGGCCGGGCTGCTCAAGGTGGTGCCCCAGGCCGTCCTCGACCTGTTCACCTGGCAGGAGCTGGAGAAGAAGGTGTGCGGGGACCCCGAGGTGACGGTGGATGCCCTGAAGAAGCTCAGTAAGTGCAGGGGCTGCTGGGAAATAGTCTGCGGGACCCAGTTGCTGGCTGTGGCCTGGCACCCGCCGCGTGCCCTGGTGCCCTGGCCCGGTTTGTAAATGCACAGCCCCGTGCACCCCGGATCTGCATGCTCACGGTGTGGGGGAGCGGAGGGGGTTTCTCGCCCCCGGGGGCAGTCGCAATGTCCCGGCGGGGAGCAGCCCTGACCTGGCAGGAGCTGGCTGCTGTGTGTCTAACCAGTTCTGTCTGTGCCTCCCCCACAGCTCGGTTTGAGGATTTCGAGCCGTCGGACACCAGGGTCCAGTACTTCTGGGAGGCGCTCAGCAACTTCACCAACGGTGAGCGGCCGGCGCGGCCCAGCCCTGCCTCCCCCGTGGCGCTGACTCCTGCCAGGTTCCGGGTCTCACCGTCTGTACGATTCACTCGGCCTTCCCAAAGCAGGGCCCTCAGTCTGTCACCCTGGCCTGAGCCCTCATAGATTCATAGATTCATAGATATTTAGGTCAGAAGGGACCATTATGATCATCTAGTCTGACCTCCTGCACAACGCAGGCCACAGAATTTCACCCACCACTCCCACAAAAAAACCTCACACCTATATCTGTGCTATTGAAGTCCTCAAATTGTAGTTTAAAGACCTCAAGGAGCAGAGAATCCTCCAGCAAGTGATCCGTGCCCCATGCTACAGAGGAAGGCGAAAAACCTCCAGGGCCTTCCAATCTGCCCAGGAGGAAAATTCCTTCCCGACCCCAAATATGGCGATCAGCTAAACCCTGAGCATATGGGCAAGATTCATCAGCCAGATACTACAGAAAATTCTTTCCCGGGTAACTTGGATCTTACCCCATCTAAAACCCATCACAGGCCATTGGGCCTATTTACCATGAATATTTAATTACCAAAGCCATGTTATCCCATCATACCATCTCCTCCATAAACTTATCGAGTTTAATCTTAAAGCAAGATAGATCTTTTGCCCCCACTACTCCCTTCTCTCAGCCGTCAGCAGCAATTCCCAGCTCCCCATCGGAGCCAGGGACTCCCTGCCTGCCGGGGGCACAAGGCTGAGTCCCCAGACCAGCCGAGCACGGGGCTCAAGCACCTTGGCTAGCCTGGTGGGCTCCCTCCCAACCCGGGAGTGGCTGACTTCTGTTCTCTCCCCACAGAGGATCGCAGCCGCTTCCTGAGGTTTGTCACTGGCCGGAGCCGCCTCCCGGCTCGGATCTACATCTACCCGGACAAGCTGGGGTGAGTGTCCCGCCCTGGGATGCCAGTGCCCCCTGTCGGGGTACTGGCGTCACTGTGCCAGGGGCTCTCTCCCTGGGTCGGGTCTGACCCGCTTGGCCTCTCTCCCCCAGCTCTGAGACGACGGACGCGCTGCCCGAATCCTCCACCTGCTCCAGCTCCCTCTACCTCCCCAGCTACGCCACGTGAGTTGCACCACGAACGGCCCCTTTGGCCAGCCGCCCCTGCGTCTCGGAGCCCTGGTCCTGGGGCTGGGGGAGGTGCCGTGTCAGCTGGTCTCGGGGCTGACGCGTGAGCCCGGGCGTCACGCAAGCTGGGTTCCATTCCCGGCTTGCCACTTGCTGGTGGGGGCACCGCCCCTTCCATGCCTCAGTTTCCCCATGCGTCCAGTGAGGCTGATGAGCCTTAAGCCGTGGCTTGGTCAGTGCCTGGCTGGCCCCCGCGTCCCGCAGGGCAGTGACAGCGGCTCTTCTTTTCCAGCGCCAAGGTGTATGAAGAGAAGCTGCGCTACGCGGCCTACAACTGCGTGGCCAT
Source organism: Chelonia mydas (assembly GCF_015237465.2). Classification (NCBI taxonomy): domain Eukaryota; kingdom Metazoa; phylum Chordata; order Testudines; family Cheloniidae; genus Chelonia; species Chelonia mydas. Next base: position 102,992,259 of record NC_057854.1, read on the forward strand.
TGACACGGACATGAGCCCGTGGGAGGAGTGATGCCGCCGTGGGGCCGAACTGTCCTCTTTAACCCCCCCACCCCCACCCCGTCACGATGGTTCCACTGGACTGGCCCCCTTCCCTCGCCCCCCCGAAATGTGTGTATTCAATAAACACCCAGGTCTAGGCTTGGCTCCCCGGGGTGCAGGCCAGAACCAGCATGGGTCTCCGGGTCCTTGGCTTTCAAAGCGGCAGAGACCGAACCAAGCTGGAGCCCGACCGAGAGCAAGAACGGAGCCTGGCCTGGCTAGCAGCGGCTAGCTGGGAGCCCTGGAGATGTGCTCTAGCTTAGACTGCGCGTCGCCTTTCGCTCGCAAGCACTCGCAGGACCAGTCGCTCTACCCGCCCCTGCAATGCAGCCACCTCTGGGGTGGAGCCCGGCAGCTGTTTCGCAGCCGCCCAGCAGCGCAGCTGCCCGGTTTAGGACAGGAAGTAAAGGAGTGTCTCCCAGTTGTTTTTCCTTCCCCCCCGGCTCAGTGAGAACAGCGGGTGATCGGACCCCGCGGCTCTTCCCAGACGGGCTGCACTGGAATCTGCGCGGCCCGTTTGTTTCCCAGGCCACGTCCTGCTGCAGCTCACTGGGGGGAGGATTGTCCCCCGAGCAGCCAGGCACCGGGGCCCCTGGCCTCGGACTATCTTGTTATGTATCCCACAGTCATGGGGTGCAGTTCCCAGGAAGGGTGTCTCTCTCCTCACCCTCTTCCTCCTCCATGGGGCCCCAGGCCTCCTGCCTCTTCCCACCCCCCCAGTTTAACAGCTGTGACTGGTTCCTTCTCCCCCCGAACCCCGCTGGCCCCTGCAGTGCACCCCTCTGGCCACCAGGTGTCGCTTTAGGCATGCGCCGAAGACCCTGCAGCCCTGGGTGGGGTTGGGGTCAAATCCACTCCCTGCCCCGGGTCCCCACGACCTCACGGGGCAGCAGCAACCACGGCTGAGCTGTAAGCGAGGCCGCCATGGCGCTGTCTAGGAAGGCGTCCTCCCCCCTTTGCCCGGCAGGGGCATGGTGCCATCGGCCATCCTCCAGGCGGCTGCAAGTCCTGGAGCCCCTCGAGCCAGCACTGCCCAGGGGCCCCCGTCCCTCGTGCTCTGGTGCGTCTCGCTGTGGGGCGGGTGAGAGCAGGGGCCTGGGGCTCAGGACTCCGGGGGGTCTTTCCTCGGCTCTCTGCCCTGGTTTCCTCTTCTAATGGGGCTGCTGCCAGGGAGCTGGGTCCGGGCCTGCATGGGGCACTCGGAGCTCTCGAAGGCTGGGGTGGCACGGGGAACGCCCCCACTGCTAGGCCATCTCCGGGGTGCTGTCTCCATGCTCCCAGCACTGGGCATGGCTGGCCCTCACTCGGGGTTCGTGCGTGTCAGCACGTGGGCATTGCCCATGCGCTGCCAGCCCTGGCCTGGAGGAGCACGGCGCATCCCAGGTGCCCTGCGAGTGCCCACCCCCTCGCTCACCCCCGGGCACAGCCCCCTCACAGTCCTGCCCTGCCAGCAGCATCCCCTGGCCTGTCAGACCCTCACTGTGCCTGGAAGGGGCCCGTGGGGCTGCTGGCGGGTGAGCTGGGGACCTGCCCTCACCCCCTGGCAGCCAACAACTCTCCTTCGCTGCCTGCCGGGGCTGGCTTTGAACCCGCGCCCTGGAATCCTGTGCTAGCTCTTCCCAAGTGACTTCAAGGGGCCTGGAAGCAGCTGCGGGAGATGGGGAAGTGGGAGGGAGCCGTCCCCGCCGGCGCTGTGCGATTAGACTCTGCCTAGGCCAACCTGCTCCCTCCTCCCCCGGTCCATGGGCCAAGCCCAGAGGCTAAGAGCTAGGAAGGCGGCAGGCTTCTCTGGGTGGATCAGTGCTACCCCCAGCTCCCGCCCCGGCTCGCCTGCGCCCCGAGCTCAGCGGGAGTTGTGGGTGCTCAGTGCTGTCTGGGCTCAGGGCTATAAGTGGCAGGCAACGGGGGAGGGGGGGGGGCTTTTTCTGCTGCCCTGGGGTGGTGCCAGCAGGCCTGGAAGGGTTAAACAGAAGGGCTTGGGTGGGGTATCACCTGGGCATGGGGGGCTCCTCTCCTTGGTTTGGGGGACGAAGGGGCAAGTGCTGCTGGATCTTTAACAAGGAAATCTTTCCTCCTACCAGCGTGGGGTGTGTTTGAGTTAAATGTTCACTGATTGCGGCAGAGCCAGGGCTAGACCCCTCCCCTGGAAGGCAGGAGATTCACTGCTTCAGCCTGGCAGCTGCCTAGTTGAGTCGGCCGGGAAAAGCAGGGCAGACGAGGGCCTGGCCCGGGCCCAGGGCCGTTCTGTGCCCAGCTGGTTGGGCTCTCGGCTGCTTCCCCCACCGGGTCCTGTGGCTTCTGCCTGCGGCGGGGTGACGGTTCGAGCGCCCAGTGGGGCGGTGACCAAGGATGGTTAGCGGCTGCTCTGGGAGCTCCTGCCACTGGGGCTCATCGAATCATCGAGGGGGCGAAGCGCCCAGGGCTCTGCCCCACTCGCCATTAGCGCAGGTGCTGAGCTGGTGCCTGCCCCCCCCCCCCCCGCTCCTGCCCGAGCGCCAGCTGGGGACACGGCACAGCCCAGAGCGGCCGTGAGCAGGAACGTGAGTCAAACCGTATCCGCTGCAGCCAGGCTAGGCCCAGCCGGCTCCCTCCAGGAACACCCCCCTTCTAGCTGGAATCCCGGGGCAGAAAACACCCCGGTGCCAGAGTCCGGCCTGGGCGACTCTCCCCAGCTGGGAGCCCTGCTCCCTGCCAGCAGCGGGGAGGCCTGGCCTGTTCTCCCTGGGACACCAGCCCTCTTGCAAACCCCGCCGGCCCACCCAAGTGGTCGCTGGATTCCAGGAAGGCAACTCTGCTGGCACGGGGGCCGCGGGGAGGGGTGGGGAGCGGTTGGTAATGAGAACTGGGCTGCTCGTGCCAAGGTGAGTAATGGCCTGTTGCGCCCAGAGAGTTCCCAGCCACCGGCTGAGGTTTCCGCTCCCTGCAACCGGGGCCTGACCGCGCACCGAGAAGGACGCTGGGGCATTTGGTTTGGACCCAGCACCCGTCTCTTAGCCCTGAGATCCCCCGGCCCCGCCCTTGGGTGACGTGTCGTGCTGCTGAGATGTACCTCGCCCTCGTGGGGGGTGCTGGCCTGTTGCTCCCCCCTTCTTGGCTCGGGCCGAGGGGAAGTATGACCAGTGTGAGCTAGGAGCTGCTCTGGGCCGGGCACCGTACGTATGGAGGGGAAGGGGCTGAGGGCCAGGGCATGGCATAGGTAAGAGGAGCACACTGGGAAGCTGGCACCCCAATACCTCCCCTCCATGGAGTCCAGCCCCATTTCTACCTGGGTCAGCACCCCCCATTCAAAAGCTGCCACATCTTCCATATTGTGTGTACCCTGGGGGGTCATTCCCCAGGCTGCTGTGGGTATCAGGGTTGGGCCCCCCTATGCCCACGGGAGTGCAGAGCCTCCCTCCTGTTCCTGGCACTGTCTCCAGCAGCCTGTGGGGTGCGGGGGGGGGTCAGGTCCTTAATCCCAAAATGGAACCAGGCAGCTCTGGGCAGGAGCTGCTGGACCCCGACAGCCCGATGCCATTCCTGGCTGGGAGCAGGCCCCCGCCCCCGGCTGCACTGGTGCCCCAAGGGCCCAGAGCGCGCTGCATGGGTGCAGGGCTTTGGCCCGCCCGGGACTCCTTCTGGGAGCAGGGCTGAGCGTCTGGCTTCTGCTTCGCATGACCTTTAACGTTTCCATCTAAACGCTCCTGCAGTGTTTGCAGGATGTCTGGGAAACAGCTGCTGCATTCCGCCCCAGAGGTGGCTGCATTGCAGAATCGGCAGGGGGGGCTGCTGTGAGGCTTAGGTGACGTTGGAGGTCACTGGGTGAAAGGCTGTAGCGAAGGGCAAAGTATTATTGTCCAGACTAAAGCATGAACCTTCAGCCCTCGATCCTGCATGTGCCTCTTCCGTACTTCAGCAGTCACAGAAATAAGAATGGCACGATTGGGCCCTCCTATCCCCCCTGCCCTGGTGCGCAATGTCCCGTGCTGTTGTCGTACTGTGTCACGCTGGTTTGGCCCAAGCAGTTAGCCGGTATTTGTGCTTTTGCTGCTGCATTGTTTCCATTAGCAGGAAAAATCGATGCTGGGTCAGGTATTTCTTTGATGCAATCCTGTTGGATAGTTGCCTCTCATGCACAGCTGCAACCAATCAAACCCGAAGCCCCTGCATTTGCAATGAATCCTGAGGAAACATCTTGGCCCATATGGCTTAGCAGCTGATTGGCCCAGCCAGGTGGACTGTTGCCATGGGCAGTGACTTCCTGTTGTTTCAGCTATCACTACACAAAGGGGCATTTAATTGCTCCTCACATTTAGCCTAATTGAAAGGTGGCTCATACACCCATTGACTTGAACCAGGTCTGTGATTGATCTACAGCTCAAAGCCACGCTTGACGGCAGCTGCTAACACCATCCTGCATAACAGTCCCACCAGGGTTGTATCTAACAGTGACTAAGCCTTGGATGAATGGACCAACCTGGGCACTCCAGCTAATTTCACTTCCTTATTGCGCATTGTAACACTAAACCATCAATCATCCAAGACTCCCTAACAATACCTGCAGGACTTGACTTTCCCCGGGATCACCCTCGTACGCGACCCCTCTTACGCTCCCTTGCTGTGTTGTCTGATCCGGCAGGGAGCTCCCTGGGCCAGGGCCTTCTCTCTCGGCTTTGAAGGCGCTGATGGTGCCACGTTGGGGTGTAGGGGGGGCGGTCCCGGCCCAGGAATGGGGCCGTGCCCTGTGCTTGGAGCAGATCAGTGACAATATTCCAGCTCTTCTGAGGAGGTGACCGGGAGCAGCTTGACCCTCTCCAGGGAAAGGGAGAGCCGACAGCGGGCACCCGGTGACAACGTTGTTACAGGGGGTGATGTAGACGCCCCCCCCTCCCCCAGCATGTCCAGTAGCCCGGCTAATGCCGTGAGCCGCTTTCCGTGGGGTCGAGGCCTGTGGGCGCTCCCAGCCGTGGCGTTCTGGGGTTGCTGGCTCGGCTACACTGGAGCGAGGCCAGCGACATTGTGCCTGACGTGGGTCTGTGTCAGTGGAAAGGCGAGGTGCCCTCCCCCTGTATCTCTCCTGCCCGTAGGTGACCATGGCCCATTTCTAGGGAGCTCTGGGTGGGCCCTAGGCCAGCTGGTAGGAACCCCGGCTCCATAGCACGTCTTGGGGGGGGTGGTGAAACGCTTGCTCCCAGAGCACCCTACAGGAGCTGGCTGGGCAGCTGGGTTATGGGGCAGCATCTGCTGGGACGGTCGGTGGATGGAGTGCCCCAGGGGCTGGCTGCAGGGCCCAATCCTGGCACCCCTCCCCCAGCGGCGCGTGCTCCAATGGCCCATACAAGAGGGAGAACAAGGGATGCCCTCAGCCTCGTGGGCCTCTCAGAACGCAAAGGGGCGAAGCGGTGCCCGGCCCTGGGGCATGGGGAGGGGTGGCACTGTGCCCTGGCCAGGAATGGTCTCTGTGGCCCAGCAGGCCTAGGGGATGGCAGTTCCCAGGGCGAGTAGCCCCGTTGCGGGTGGATCAGTCCTGCCTGGGCCCTGCCCCGGTACCCGTCTCCTGCTTTGGCAGCACTGGCAGTAAACTTGGCTTGAGCTGACCGGGACATTGTGTGTGCCGGGCAGCAAACGCAGCGTTGCCCGAGAGCCTTCCTGGGAAGGGCCCTGCAGGAGCCAGGAGACGGTGCAGCCTGCCCCCCTGTGCTCCCCCTGGGACCAGTCCCGGGCCTGATCTGAGGGGCTGGGGACCATGTGCCAGGGACCCTGGTACTTAACCCTTCGGGCTGCGGCCGGCGCTGAGGGGCTTTGGTTATGTTTCCGCAGCAACCGCCGGCTCTCAGGCCAAGCGACTCGGTTCAGATGAAGGGAAAACAGCACCAAGAAGGAACAAAGGTGAAGTCTCCCCGAGAGAGCAGGGCTGAGCCTGCCTGAGAAACGGAAAGGGGCATGGGGGGAGTGTCCACCTGCAGCAGAAGAGTTAATGGGCTTGAGGGCTCAATTAGCCGACTGGGTTCTGCTCGTTAGCGGACCCAGCTGGGGAGGAGCTGAGCTGTGTTTGTACAGGGCAGCGCTCAGAGCAGAGGAAGGAGGCTGCGGGATCCACCCTAACAGCCCAGCCCTGACCAAGGGCTGGGGCCAGGGTAGACCCCAGGAGTGGAGCCAGCTGCTGTGACGGGCCTTGGCTAAGGGGTACCGCCCTCGGGGGCTGGCGTCCCGGCAGAGGAGCAGTGAGCCGAGGAGAACCGAGGGAGACTCAAAGCTCCCTGAGCAGGTGAAGTGTTTGGGGGACACCAAGGAGGAAGCAGGAACCCGCCCCGCTGAACGGAGAGTGGGGTTGCTGAGGGGCCTCGTCGGGGCGGGAGACGGGGGGTGACTAGCGCTGGGTGGGATGCTGCTGGGTGGGGCATTGATTCCCTGGAAGGGGTGGATTATGCTGTGACTTCCCGGGGGGGGGGCAAGGCTCTGGCCCATGGGGGGCCCTGAGGACAGGAAGAGGCAGATGTGCTGCAGCGCCGGCTCTTGCCATGAGAGGGCGCCCTGGACAGTGGATCCGTCACCAGCGCGGCACACAGCTCCCCAGCACCACGCTGCAGGGCCCTGAGCCGCCTGCCCCACCCTGCCCCATATCTTCAGCCGGGGGGAGCCCCCCTACTATAGCCCTGGCTGTGACCGAGTTATTAGCCCTCCCGCTAGGGGCAAGGGGGTGTGGGCGCAGCTGGGGCAGGAGAAGGCAGGATGGGTATGCAGGGGGGTGGCAGGGAGGGGATATTTGCCTCAGTGTCTCCCGGTGTGGCGCTGCTCTGGGGGCATGGCCGGGCCAGGTTGGGTTGGCATCAGTGACAGCACTGGCAATAGAACCCAGGCGTCCTGGTCACTGGCAGCGACCGATCATGCGAGGCTAGCGTATGGGGGCAGCTTGGGGGTCGGGTGGAGGGCTGGAGCGGGTGGGAGCAGAGAACTGCCAGCCCCATGCATAGAGTGGAGATTGGTCGGGGTTATGGTGAGCACTGGGAGGGTCTGGAGGCCAGGCTGCCCTAGGAGAGCCCCCAGCCCCTGGGGGAGAGGGGGAGTTGCTGGGAGGGTGGGTGTGTGGCTGTCTGCACTCCCCAGCGCTGTTAGCTCCCGGGGCAGTGGCCCTGCTCAGACCACACACAGACCCCCGGCTGCTCCGCTGCCCCAGGGAGATCAAAGTCCGGCCGGTCAGGCCTGGCCTGCGGCTGATCGAGCTGGGGAGGCAGACTGTGAGGGGAGACCCAGCCCTGGGGCACGGGGAACCAGTGCCACCAGCCAGCCCTGGCACGTGGCAGGGTGCAGCTGGGCCGCAGAAACGCGGCCGTGGGGTTGCGGGGGGGATGGTCCCCTGCCAGCCCAAACCAGCACCGGAGAGCCAGCCCCTGGGTCCAAGGCCAGCAGTGCAGCCAGCACGGCTGGAGGGTTCTGGGGTACAGCCCTGGTGCTGAGGGGGTCAGGCCTGTGGGCTTTTCTGATCTACAAAAGGCCACGGCTTCCCCCAGCAACACCGGCTGGGTCAGAATCCTAACCACACAAGAGCAAGCCCTGTGTTCGCCAACAACTCGACAAGCTCCCCCATGCTCACCAACAGCCCAACAAAAACCCTGCCCCTGTGTGTCGAAGCGGGACTGTTCTTAATGTTTCCTCTGAATAGTGTGGAGGTGCCTCAGTTTCCCCTATGCAGTTCTTAAGTATCTAGGGGGTGGGGTAAGGGTGTATGGTTGTTGCAGAGCCCTAGAGGGCAGGTGTGTGCAGGGGTCTGGACACAGAGAATGGCCGACACCCTGTTTCCTGGCCACTGATGGCCTGGGCCCTTCCCCCCTGCAAGGTGAGAGCTAAAGGGCTGGAGAACAAAGGAATCAGGTGCCCTCCTGGCCTGGGAAAGGGACAAAGCCCGAGGGGGGGCGGGGGGGGCTGGAGAGAGTTTCAGTTTGGGGCTGGCTGGGACATGGAGTGAAGGGCAGACTTGGTTGTCTGGCTCGCTGCCCCCCAAAATGGACCCAGCTGAGGGGTCCTGTTCTCTGCACCTACAAACTCTGTTTTAGACCATGTTCCTGTTGTCTAATAAACTTTCTGTGTTACTGGCTGGCTGAGAGTCACGTCTGACTGTGGAGTTGGGGGGCAGGACCCTCTGGCTTCCCCAGGAGCCCACCTGGGCGGACTCGCTGTGGGAAGCACACGGAGGGGCAGAGGATGCTGAATGCTCCGAGGTCAGACCCAGGAAGGTGGAAGCCGGGTGAGCTGTGTGTCCTGCAGACAGGCTGCTCCCGGAGAGGAGACTTCCCCAGAGTCCTGCCTGGCTTCATGGGGAGCAGTCCCAGAGCATCGCCCGGGGACTCCGGGACACCCTGTGTTCAACAACAACCCCTGCCCCCTACAATCACAAGCAGGCTGACAACAACACCCGCCCCCGCGCTCACCAACAGCCTGACAACAAACGCCCCCGTTCTCATCAACAGCCCGACAACAACTGTGCCCCTGTGCTCACCAGCAACACCCGCTCCCTACGATCACCAACAGCCCGACAACGACATCCGCCCCGTGTTCACCAACTGCACGCCTGCCCCAGCTCTCACCAGCACACATGCTCACCAATAGCCTGACCACAACCAGACCCAGCGTGCTCACCAACAACCCAACCGTAACACACCTCCCTGCGCTCACCAACAACCTGACAACACCCGCCCCCCTGCTCACCAGCAGCCCTCTAGTAACAACCCATTCCCCCACCCCCACTCACCAACAACCCAACAAGAACAACCCAGCCATTCTGCTCCCCCCGCACTCACCAGCAACCCGGCCTGCACCCCCGCCCCGCTCACACTCAGCCCCACCTGCTCAGTCGTGAGTCGCGACCCTGGGACGTCAGTCCTGGGCACACGGGGCCATGGTGTGCAGACAACCACTCTTAACCCGTCGCTGGTCCCCGAGGCGCCGGGGCCCGGGCCCAATCCAGCACACCCAGGGCCTCCGGAGCCAGCAGCTGCTTGTGGGGCCTGGAGGAGACGCTGCCTTGACCGCACTGCCAGTGGGCTCTATGCCCGGTCTGGACCGGTCACTAACCAGCATAGTCCCCCGCCACGCTGCTGTGCTCTCTGGCACCCCCTGCAGGCCGAGGGGCAAACCCACTGCCACAGCACAGGGATGAGCCGCCGAGTGGGTACCTGGTACCAGCGCCCTCTCCCGGCAGGAGCTGGAACTGTTCAGCAGCATGTCAGAGACCAGAGGGGCATGGGCTGGGGCCCCAGGCCTTTGCTGGTCCTAAACCCTACGCCAGCTGGGGTTTCCTAGACACACAGGCGCAGTGCATGTGCCTTCTAATTAGCGTATAGTCTTTGAACCTCGCCGCCTTTGTGTCCGCAGACTACAGGCACTTCCAGCTCAGTCAGTCCAGCGGCTACACGCACACGGTCCCAGCACACGGGGCTTTTCCCTGCCACGGCCCCATGGTACGTCAGATATTGCAGTACAGCTGAACCCCCAGCCAGTATCGGCCACCCTTCGTGCCAGGCGCTGGACGAACACAGAGCGAGAGCGTGTCCCTGCCCGAAAAGCTCTGACAAGGCAGGCAGAGGGTGAGAGGGAAACTGAGGCCTGGAGGGAGGGGGAAGGGACTTGCCCCAGGTGACCCAAGTCTACTGCCCTGCCTACCTGTTGTTTTGTTTAACACCATCTCACTGCAGAGCTGCCTGGTTTGAAGGTGTATGTACGAGGGGGCAGAGTGAAGGGGAAACTGTCCTTCTTTACTTTCTGCCATTCCCACTGCCGCGGTGGGACCCAAATACCTGGGCTTTCCTGTGTGGCATTTCTTTCCTTTCTTAGCACCCTCTTTTTCAACCTCCATGTGTTCTCTTCATCTCGCTGGTGTGGTGACTTGCTTGACCTTGGGCTATTTATCTCAAACACCCCCACCGACTGCCTGCCAAGGCCGCCTCTTTGGCTGAGTTGCAGGTAGCGTCTGGTGCCCCCCCCCATCCCCGAGCCCCCCAATAAGGTGTGTGATTTCCTCAGACAGCGGGAACGGTCACGAGACGCGACGGCCAACGGTCACAGACGTGGTGACCTGGGAATTCCTCTCCTCCCAGCTCTGGACGTGACCTCCTGAAATACCCCCGTCCCCGCACTTTCCATTCGACGTGACTTTTTGGTTTTGTAGCCTTGTTGCCATGTGCTGCGCCCAGAGCAAGCTGCGTGAGGCCTGTCTGATTTCCAAGCCCGGTTTGATGTTAATTACGTTTTTCATGTGACTCCCACAAGAACCGGCGCTGCTCCCCAAGTGGGAGATTCATAAACAAATTGGCGGCCGGAGACAGGGCCTGGCAAGATTTATGGGAGGCGTGATCCTGGTTCCGCGCCCCAGTGCCCGTCGCGGCATGTCAGAGCCTCGCCCCGGGTCGGGGTTGGCTGGTAGACGGGGCAGCGGGTTTCATGCGCCAGGTGTGGGTTTCAGGCCCCCCGGTAATCGGCGAGGTAGCTGCCATTCTTCGGATTTCACACAAACAACAACAACCCACCTTCCCTCGCATCTCAATGGGCCCCTTTGTGTGCGGCCGCCCGCTGAGGGGATGATTTATGGCAGCTAATAAGCAACGCGTGTCTGAGGGCAGGCCCCAACCAGCCAGGTGACTCATCCCAGCCGAGCTGTGTTTCCCCCACAGTCATCCTGGGGGGGTCGGGGAGGAGCGAGACGGTGATTAACAAAACCTTTGGAATGAATCTTTTCCCTCCACCTGCCTCCCGCCCTCCCCTCGGCCAAAGCGCAGGCGCGGCGTGACAAACAGCTGGCGCCGTCCCTTCGGCGGCTGCTCCCTGGCTGTACGGGTCACCCGGGCCCTGCTTGGCTCCGCGTGGGCTCGGCTAGGACCTCCAGCGGCTCCAGCCAGCTAAGCTCTCAAAGCACGAACGGGGAGATCTGAGCCAGTGCTCGCGGGGGACCCAGAACAGTGTACGTTCACAACCCCCCCCGCCATTTAAACACCCCCACACTGAGTGCCTAGCCCTGCTGGGTGGGCGGTTAGCCTCCCGACTTTGACACAGCGACGCCTGCCTGGAAGCTTGCAGCAGAAAGGGGGTGCAGGGAGAGGGGCTGCGGCCACCCTCTGGGAGCAGAGCTGAGCGGAGAGCCCAGGAGGGGGAATGAGCTCCCGGGTCCTAGCCCTAGAGGAAGAGTCAATCCCAGAGGCATTGTGGGGACAGGGCAGACTTGGCCGCTGGTTACAGGGTCCCTGGGCTGGAACCCAGGCCAGAGGGGGCAGGCCTGGGGCCCCTGCCAGCCACTCGGAAGGCCGGGCTCCCTTCTCCAGCTGCTCGTTCTCCTTTGCTCATTAGCAGCCCCCTTTTCCCTAGAGCGATACAAACGGGACGTCTGAGCGGCAGGGCCGGTAATTAATGGCACCCAAACAAACCAGCGGCTAATAGCGGAGGCGGGGGGGCAGAGGGGGTGTTTTCCTGGCTACATTGGAAGTTGTTTCCCCTCAGAGAAAAAGGCATGTTGGTGAGAGAAGAAACCCCCATTGATCCCACCGCAGCCCCTAATGAGGAGGAAGGGGGCCAGCCAGGGGATTAGACCATTGTAGAGAGGCCTCTTGCTCTCCCATACACTCAATTGGTGAGTTAATGGGCACAAAGGACTCCCTGGGTCGGGAGAACGGCAGCACGAGCTGGGACTGCCCTCTCCTCTGGCATGGCCGAGGTGCCCCCGTCCTCCTGCTGGGGGGTGCTGCCCTGGGGGCAGGGATGGGCTGGGGGGGCCCCAATGCTGCTTTGGAGACAGGTGTGACATTGCACCCCATGTTCTTCATCGAGATATGATTACGGCATGACTCTGATGAGTTTTATGCAAGACTGGTCATGTAAGCTATCATTGAGAAGGTTTCGATTGACTGACTATGATTATCCTACTTGTATGCATGTATCATTTCGGTATCTGAAGTTAGGAATATTGTCTATGTATCTATTACAAATGTTTTTACCCCTGCAAAACCCTAGCTAGGCAAAAGAGTGTCTGTCTAGATGGCTGGCTGGGAAGGACCCATTCCAGTCAATGGACTATTGGGAGAAAACAACAGGTCTTAGAAGATGCTAATCTCCCACCGGAGAGCCTTCCTGGGGAGCCATGTCATGGCTTCTATGACACTCCAGGGGCATGTGACCAGATCACATCGTGCTGGACTCCATCTTGGGATACCAGTGCTTTTCCACTGAAAGACGTGGGAACCAAGCTTGGAGACAAAGGGTTCCCGCCATATGCAAAAGCTATTTAAGGTAGGGGAGTGACATCATTGTGGTTCTTCCCTGACTCCCCACCCAAAGAGACTCCGGGAAACACCTGAGGAACAAGGACTGGACTGAGGGGAAGTGCTGGACCCAGGCTAGAGGGATTTCTAGCCTGCGAAAGGAATACCTGGGGTTTTAAGCTGCAAGCAAGTGCAGCTGGCCCCTCAAGAATGCCTAAATCAACAGTTAGGGTGAGAATTTGCTATTCATATCCAATCTCTTTAGTATATTAAGCTTATATTGCATTTTTGTTTAGTTACTAGGTAATCTGCTTTGATCTGTTTGCTGTCCCTTATAATCACTTCAAAATCTATCTGTTGTAGTTAAAAAACTTGTTTTTGTTTTGTCTAAAACCAGTGTGTGGAAATCACGACTCAGGGCAGAAAGACTGGAGCCTGGGAGAGGGCTTGGCAGGCCGGTTGCAGCAGTATCGTGTAAAGGGAACCCAGGATGGTGGGTCAGGTGGGTCTTTCCCAGGCAGGGAGGGTGTAGGGGGGCAGGGAGCAGCCTGACAGGAGGGTGGGGGGCTCAGGGAGCCAAGCTGCCCTGAGCAGCTGGGCTCTTTCTGCTCCCCCCCGAAAAAAACCCCTCACAGTTCCTGGGGTGGGTGGGTGTGAGCGCTGCCTGCTTCCGCAGCAGCTCTGATTGGCTGCTCTTCCCCAGGAGGTGGGGTAAGTGGGGCAGGCAGCCAAAGAGAGGTGGATTTCCCACCCAGCCAGGCATAGGTGCCAACTCAGAGGATGCTCCGAGGCTGTAGCACCTATGGGGAAAAAATATGGCAGCTCCCGCCCGCGGCGATCAGCTGTTCAGTGGCGTGCCAGAGGCGAGGGGGAGGAGCGAGGGTGGGGTGTGCTTGGAGGAGGGGGCGGGAAGGGGTGGGGCCTTGGGGGAAGGAGGGAGTGGGGGCAGGACCTGGGGCAGAGCGGGGGTCGAGCACCCTCGGCGCATGTGCAGGCAGAGTTGAGACAGCCAGGATCAATGGCGGTTCTCGCCCCGGCTGGGCTGGCTCCAGCCCCAAGCAGAATCAGGCGAGCGGTGGGGAAATCATAGGAGCTGGCGGCGCTGTGGATGGGAACCACACCCTGGCCTTTCACCTCTGGGTGCTGTTTGACAGGACCTGCACCCTGCTCCACAGGCCAGGACTGACAGGGCCCGGCAGAGCTGGGGGCAGCCCAGCACTGGACTAGGAGGGGCTGCTGGTCAGGACTGGGGGGTCATTGGCATAGCTGTGTATGTGGGGTGAAGGGGAGCCCAGGGCTGGGATAGCAGGGGCAAGGGTGACCATCTCTCCAAAAGGCAAAAGCGGGACACATGCAGGAGCCCCGCCCCTTCTCCTGAGGCCCCGCCCCCAGCCAGGCTGGAAGCTGGAGCGGGCTCGTTGTAGGAGCCACCCAGGGAGCCCAGACTGCTGTGGGGAGCCCCAGACCTTTCATCTACCCTGGGCAGGTGCCCGAGAGCAGCCCCACAGTCCATGTCCCTGCCCTCCGGGACATGCCGCCCAGGGCAGGTGGATGGTCTGGGGCTCCACACAGTGGCCCGGGCTCCCTGCGCAACTCTTCTTACTGCCCGGCTCCGGCTTCTCACCTTGCCAGGGGGCAGGGCCTCGGGGGGTGGGGTCTCGGGGTGAGCGGGGGCTAAGGCCCACCTCAGCCCCCTCCTCCCCCCAGCCAGAAAGAGGCTGGCACGACCCCTGAGCTTCAGGAAGGCGCGGAGCAGCACCGCAGGGAATCCAGGACAAATGCTATCCTGGAGACATTTAGCCCAGGACTGGGACTTAAACTCTGCGTTTCGGGACTGTACTGCCCAATTCAGGACGGGTGGTCGTAGCAGGGGCCCTGGGGGTTGGGAGTGAGTGGCACCAGCTAGTGGATCTCCACGCAGGCATACAGTTCTGCCCACACAGATTCATTGCAGGATTGGGGCCTAGGTGGGTGAAGGAAAGTGGCAGATGCATCAGTGCTTTGTATAGAGGGCGTGGAGGTTTTTGGTGGGGAAGGTAAACGGGAAGGGAGGAAATCTCCTAGCCTGTAATTTCTCATTGTGCGGGTGCTTTGGGGCGGGGAGGGGGGCAGATGCGGTCGTGCTGAGAAATGCCTAGGTCAGCTGCTTGAGTGAAACAAAAGTGAGAGGCGATCCCTGTCTGGAGCTAAAATGGAAACGGGGAGTCAGCACATCCTGCCCCGCTTGCTAAAAAAAACATTCAAATTGCAAACAAATGTGGGGCGGGCTCCAGTGCTAACAAGCTCTCCATCCGGGGCTTTCAACAGGCACTGAGCTGTTTACTGATGTGGGAAGCCAGGAAATCTCAGCTAATTCCACGGACCCCCAGAGGTAACACAGCATCTACTTTCTCCTGCACTGAACAGAGCCACAGGAGCTGGGCCGCCAAAGAGGGATGGAAAAAATGACTCTTCTAACAAATCATTGCTTCCCTAGGGTTGCTGGCAGCTGCCACTCAGAACTCTGTGGAGACAAGGGATCGAACCTGTAGCATCCTACTTACAGGGACCAGCCCCTTCCCACCATAGGGTGGAACCAGGGTTAGCACTATAGAGGCTAAGGCGCACAGGTGAGCAGTTCTTGTCCCATCCCCTAGGGGGCAGCACTGATACAGACACTTTAGCTAGTACAGCTGGCTGGAAAATGGTGTTGGAGTTTTTTTCCCGGTGGAAAGTTTTGATTAAAAAAAGGTTTTGTCGAAAATTTCTACATAAGTTTGACTTTGTGGTGAAAACTAAAAAACTAAAAAGCCTGCAAATATCTGTATTTGGAAATGCTGCTGCAGTATATCATGGGAGCTATAGTTTGAGTGCCTCATGCTCCGGTTCTCCTCCAGGGCTCCTTGGTTGGACTCAATTTCCCATGATGCACCATGGAGGTCCCTCATGGTAAAGGATGCCAGTTGCATCATAGGAGTCCATGGTCAGGATGCATCCTGGGAGATGTAGTTTGGCTGGGGAGACTGGCCGAGAGAGGAGAAAGGAGACAAGGGGAAACTGGACTACGATTAATTCCATGAGGCTCCATAGCAGCCTAGCCAAATGGAAGTATTTCAGGTTTGGGCCACACTATTGTCAAACGTTTGGGCTTTGATAAATTGAAATTTCCTGCAGAAAGCAGGCGCTTTGCAGGAAACATTTCATTTTGTCAAATAACCAATTTTATACTGAAAACCAGTTTTGTGGCTTGTCTGATTCCCCATCCGGCTTCGTTTGACACCTATCTTTTGTTTGCCAAGAGCCCTCTGTGCTAGCCACTGCTGTCTGACTAGCACGGAGTGAGCCCAGTGCATGCGATACCTACCTGAGCACTAGAGGGTGCTGAGTGACGGAGTCAGGGAGCAGGGAGGATGGCAGACGGCAAGGAGCTCTTGTGAGCTTGCATGGGTGAAGAATCCAGCCTGTTCCTGCCGGGTGCTCCCTTGCTTCAGCCTGAATCCAACACCGGGGAGCAAGCTGCACAGCTGATCTGGTGTATCGCCACACTGTACTCAGCAGGTGGTGTGACTGCAGTGCTGCCTTCTGCTGGATGGAATCAGATCTGCTCCCCTGTGTGTCCCAGGCCCTTCACTGCTAATAGAGATTCCCCTCAGCTGACATGGTAGAGGCTTTTGCAGCAGGGAGCTCTGAGCTCTTGCTGTGATGTCCCGAGTGGAGCCATGGAGGTGGAGTTTACCAACGAAGCCAGCTTGCGGCCCTGGGACTGCTCTGCCGGCTGGTGTTTCAGTCGAGGCAGATCGCGTTGCACCCTGGCTGGAGAGGCCTTATCCACTCATCAGTTGCCAACAAGGGGCCTTGGGCGGGTTGCTTATCAAGACGGGCGTTGGCTCCTTTGGCTCTGTGCTCAGCCCTCTGACGAGATGTGTCCCAGTGAGTTATCGGCGAGGACGGCTCGGGAGGGGAACGCAGCACCCCATGCTGCCCAGCAGGAGAGTGCCCTGCAAAGCGACTGAGCGTAGATCCCCCGCCGGCTCCCCGCACCCTACCGCTGCTAGCTGGGCCCACAGAGCTTTATGCATTCGTATTGCACAGCAGCAGTATGATTGTTCTGCTTTGCTCGGGGCCGAGCGGCCTGTGCGCTCCCATCAAGCAGTCCAAGCCCTGCCCCTGGAGCTGGGTCAAATCGTGCTGCCGTTTGGGAAGCAGGGCAGTCCAGGCTCAGGCACCGGCCCGGGACTCGGGAGACCTGGGTTCCAGGCCTGGCTCTGCTGGTGACCTGCTTTCCCAAAGTCCAGTGGGCTGCCACTCCCCGTAGAGGATCCAGGGATCTCGTGTCTGCTCAGAGGCAACGCGTGGGCACCAGGCAGTGCATGGGAGACCTGGGATCCAATTCCAGCGTCTTGCCCCCCAGGCTGGGAGAGAAGGACTCATTCTCCTCTCATGTGGCAAATGCCATGACTCATGCTGACGGTTGGGGGGTTCTGCCGCTGGCCAGGCCCTGCTCAGAGCGGAGCAGCTGCTTGTGCCTGCAGCCCCAGGGCTGCTCTGCTCTGCTCTGGGGCACGCTGCAGTATTTTCACGCCGACCCCCGTGCGCCAGCTTGCATTTTGCTTTCCAGAATTTAACTTGGGTGTGGTCGTATAAGCAGCTCCCTTCTCCAAGCCAGGCCTGAGGCTGAAGCGCTGCCGTCTGGGCCCTCGAAAGGGGAAATCCACAAGGCCTTTAGCCCATTAAATCACAGCCAACCCTGCTAAGGCCACTCTGCCCAGCTCCCGCAGTGGCCAGATGTCAGCTTCCAAGGGAATAATGGACGCTGTTGAGTTCAGTGCCGCCCAAATCTCCTCTGGAAGGTGGCTAAGACGGGCCTGGCGGGTGCTTCCACCCCAGGAGAAGCAGAGCCGGGAAGCCTGACGCCTGCGGGAGGTGCACACAGAGAGACCAGAGAGGGAGCAGAGGTGCAGTCAGCCCTCCAGCTGTGATCTACGGTTAAATAAAGGTTCGGCCAGTGGCCGGGGGTGGACGCGGGAAGGCGCTACGTGCTGTGTTCCAGTGGCTGTTAATAGAGGCGAAACCAAAAATCCCAGCCCGGGCAATGTAATCCCAGGCTGGATTTTCCCTGTCGTATTCAAGAGAAAACCTGGGCTGGCAGGTGGGGAGTGGGAAAAGTCCTTAAGCACCTGGCGAACTCTAAACAGCTGCGCTTGCACCTTCGACGGCCTGGCAGTTGAGGCCCAAGTCAGGGCCCCAGGAGATCTGGCTTCTAGTCCCTGCTCTGCTGCTGACTCTCTGGGTCCTTGAGCAACTCCCTTCACCCCGTTTGTCTGTTTAGACGGGAAGCTGTGCAGGGCAGACTGTGTCTGTGCAGCACAACGGGGCCCTGATCTCCGCCCGAGCCCCAGAGGAGCTGTAATATAAAGACTCTCGCGTGATTACGTCTCCTGCCTCTCAGATGTGCACGGCGCTTTACGAACATGCAGGACCCAGCGACTCCCTGGCCTGAAAATCTTCCAGCAGGGACGAGGATAGAAAAGGATCGGTTCCTCCAGAGAGGAACATGTGTTCTCTAGGGCCAGTGAGCGAAGCGTGGAGCTCGCTTTTCGGGTGAGAACCAGAAACCCTCCCAGCAGCCTGCCAGGTGACTGAGGCTCATAGCGTTTAAAGATCTCCTGGAGCAACGTAGCACTTTTCATGTTGTTTTGATCGGGGCGAATCTGTGCTCCTTTCCTTTGTTAATTGCAGGGGAAAATGTTAAGGGAGTGAAGCCAGGGAGGGGCTGCCAATGTCGGTGAAATGGGATGGTAAAGATCGAACCCCCCCACTGCTCGCAAAGTGGGCATGGGGCAGCCAATGGGGCGGTAAGCACCGCACTCCAGCAAAGTATGCGGGGGAAGGACAAAAATCACTGGTGTTCTTTGCAACAGCGCAGGGATACTGCAGCCCGGCTAGACTGTAAAATGCTGAAATGAGGGGACAAGCCATCCCTGTGGAAGGTCACAGACATCACTGCAGAGCCACCGGGGCACATTGGGCCCAATCTTTCCAATTCTTCTGCAGGCTCTTGTGTTCCGCGGTTCAGTCCGAAGGCTCAAAATACAAGGCAGCCCTGGTCTGCGGGGCTGTAACCTGCTGGAGGCGTGGCAGGGGGCAGGTAAGCGTCTCTCTGTGTCCAATTTAGGGGCCCAATCCAGTGCCACTGACTTCAGCTGAACGATTCCCCTTTGGCATCAGTGGAAGTTGGGTTGGGCCCACTGGGTCTGAGCCAAAGCCAGTGGGATTCTTTCCATTGTTTTCCCTGGGGGTGGGATCAGAGCCGTGCCATTACCCGCTCCAGATGGGCGGTGGGTGAATGCTACCTGGGCTGGAAGGCAGCCCTTGGGCAAGTGGGTGTCAGCTCTGCTGACATCCGTGGAGCTGCCCCTGCTCTGGGGAGCTAGCATACACAGTTTCCATCTGTCCCCCCATCAGATGGCTGGGGCAGTGGTCGGGTTGCGTTAAAACCCCTAGAGCTGACAGTATGGGTTCAGCAAGGTGGATTCTGGCCTTTAACTGCAGCTGAATTGGGCCCCCGGCTCTGTGTTGCAGAGGGAATGTTGACCTGAATTGTGTGTAAGGGCACCTCCTAGGGCACGGTCCTGGCGGTGCTGCCATGTGCAGGCTCGTTCTGTTCCGATGCTCACAAGGCTTCCCAGGGAGAGTTGTGCCCAGAGGCATTTCTGTGACGGATCTTGTCCATCCCAGTGAGCTCAGCCCCTGGCCAGATCAGACCTAACGTCCTTCTTGAACAGATCCAACCTCATCTACACAGCCTGATGCTTAATCTCTCAAAAACTGTCCCAGAAGGCACTAGGCCTAGGGCCAAACCCTGGGCGATGGGCTGGGATGCCCAAGAACAGCCCCTGGCCTGTGTCCCCACCCCCTGGGGTGCACTGCTCAGGTGCAGGGGTCTGGGGCTCCCCACAGCGGCCCCGGGTGGCTCCTACTACTGCGTGGCTTTGGCTTCTGGGGGCATGGCTAGGGGTGGGGCCTTGGGGGGGAAAGAGGAGGAGTAAGGGGCAGGGCCCCCTTCTCTGGCTTCTTCCCAGCCTTTATAGCTCCGGACTAATAAGATTGGCAGTTACCAGGCAAGCACAGGGCTATTCACCCGGCCCCAATCCATCCCCCTTGATTGGGGCTGGAGCGGCAGGACCGGATTAAGGGCTTCTCAACCAGCACCCTGCCACAGGGACCAGTGAGGTCTCAAGTGGTGGAGTGCAAGGAAGCAAAACACTGAGTAGGTGAACTTAGGTTGTTTAAGACGATAAGGCCCTAAGTGCATTTAATGGATCATATATTGGTTAGTAATAATATAAGCAATATAATTGTTGGCTAGTTTTTAGTGTGGTTAATAAGACCTCTGAATAACCTTTTCGGGAAGGAGTGCAAACAAAGCCTTTTTGTCTTACTAGATATTCAGTTTCCGGAATGTCCTGAATACACCTGACTTGGGTACAAGACGACAAAAGCACAATCAGAGAAAGCAAGGGAAATCCCCATCTAATAATAAGACTAATAGCTTTGTTATTGTTAATAAGTAGCGTGACGTTCCCCGCTGGTGTCATCCGGACTGGTGATCTGCTAGGTCACTCCAATCCTTGACTCTGGGAGCCAGCCTTACCCTGCTCTGCTGTGAGACCCCCCACGCCTGGGCTGTTCACACACAGCCTCTAGCATGTAAGCTGCTCCTTGGATTGCTCAACCGAATGACACTAGCCAGTATCTCTGGTCCCAGACGCAACCCTAGGAACCTCCATCTTGCCGTGTCCAGTTATGCCCGCTGGATGCTGCAAGCTTATATGAGTTTGTCAATTTAACAAAGAAATTGATATGTACCAGGCTTGTTATCTCAAGGGGAGTCTCTGACATGCTTCAAACCAAACACACTGCTTCAGATAGGATAAACAAAC
The DNA here is from genome assembly GCF_015237465.2 of Chelonia mydas. Classification (NCBI taxonomy): domain Eukaryota; kingdom Metazoa; phylum Chordata; order Testudines; family Cheloniidae; genus Chelonia; species Chelonia mydas. The sequence continues at coordinate 103,012,465 of NC_057854.1, forward strand.
AGATTTATTAACTACAAAGATACATTTTAAGTGATTATAAGTCAAAGCATAACCGGTCAGATTTGGTCAAATGAAATAAAAGCAAAACGCATTCTAAGCTGATCTTAACACTTTCAGTGCCTTTACAAACTTAGATGCTTCTCACCACAGGCTGGCTGGGTTGCTCTTCAGCCAGGCTCTCCCCTTTGATCAGCGCTTCAGTCACTTGGTGATGATGTCTGTAGATGGAAGTGGAAGAGAGAGGAAGAGCATGGCAAACGTCTCTCCCTTTTATCATGTTCCTTCTTCACTCTTTGCTTTGCCCCCTCCCTTCAGAGTCAGGTGAGCATTACCTCATCGCAGTCCCAAACTGACCAAAGGAAGGGGGGTCACTCACTTGAGAATCCAACAGATCTTTTTGTTGTTGCCTGGGCCGGCATCCTTTGTTCCTATGAGGCTGGGCTGGGTTTGTCCCATACATGCCCTGATGAGGTGTGAACTGCCCGTCTGCTCTTGGAGAGTTTTTGCCTGGGCTTATTTTAAGCCATGAAGACACATTTTCAGCCTCATAACTATATACATGAAATTATAACCTATAAGATTATTTTAACAATAATTACTATAACATCACTATACAACCATGCTCAGTGCATCATGAGCCTTCCGAAGACACCCACCATGACAAACTTTGCATTGGATATCACACAATCATTTTATAAGGATGAACATGGGGGTGTAAGGTGTTCCCCCGAGGTACAAAGTGTCACAAGTAGATAATATGTTATATAATCTAGTGTGTAGTGTGGAATTTCATATATGGCCATAACTATTAGGCAATGAATCAGAGGAGGGGGTGTCGATGAAATTGGATGTTGATAAAAGTAGGGTGTCCTCTTGGGTATAAAAAGAGTGTGCTGAGATAAAGGTTTTGCCTTTATGTATAGCCTTTGTTTGTGTACACCCAACTCATTGGCCTGTTACCCCCAATTGATCCCTGGGGTGTGGCATTCTGTACCTATGCTGAAATAAACCTGTTCCTTGGATTTGAATTCAGAGTCAGCAGGGATTTCTGGCTGCTACAGCAAGCAGTGGTTGTCTGCTTTGCTAAGTTCAGAAGATAACCTGTGGGCTTGGTTGGTGGTCGTGAGATATCCTTCCAGATATCAAGGAGGTCTCTGACTGGCTGCAATAATGCCTCTTCTGGGAGAAATTAAGACAGTTATAATAATTTTAGCTGCTGTGGGGAAGCTTTGGCGCTTTCCCAGAACCCTACTGGGTTGGACTTGAAAATACTATTCATCTGTGCAAATAGTTTCTATTGATCCAGCAGTGCAGATGCTTCTTAAATGGAGTGCCTTGGAAGGAAAGTGGGGTTCAAATGCCAGGAAAGAGATCTGGGGTCCATATTCAGTTGTTTAGCTCAAATTGGAATCAGAGCCCTGTCTGATCACGAAATATTTCCAATACCATATGCAACTTATCAAATAGGAATTTGGAAATAACAAAAATAACAGCAGTTCGGGAGTAGGGTGACTAGATTGCAGATGTGAATAATCGGGAGGGGGGTGAGTCCTAATAGTCCCAAATATCAGAACTGTCCCTATAAAATGAGGTGTTTACCAGACAACAGGTGCCCCGTGGAACAAGCGCTCTGCGTGATGAATGGTGCTTGGAGCAAAGACCAAAGTCCAGTGAATGAGGACGTTAAGAACACTTGCTCAGTGTTTCCTGACAAACTTGAGCATAACATTCACTGGGCGGGGGGGTGGGGAGAACATTCTCCACTCTGAGAAATACGTGCATGGTGCTGTTGAGGTAACAGTGCCACCAGCACGTTCTGCCTACGTGCTTTTGTCTGTCATGGTATTTGGTGGTTTCTTAAAGCCCCAGCGCCTGGAATTGTGTGATAATCTCAACTTCCGTTTAAAATGTAGGCAAGCTTCTAGGCCTCGTATGTGGGGAGAAAAGCTCAGAAATGGGAGCCACATGTGACCCTAAAGCTCAGGAACCAGAAGGCGAAGAAAGAACCCCCAAAATCTCACGAGGGCTAGGCCAATCTCAATGATCATTTGCGGCCTGACTCCTGAGGTTTGAACGTGTGGGCTGCCCATGCTGCTTCTGACGCCCTAGAAAACGGAGCTGCCAAGGAAGCCCCCACCTTGACTGGAGATGGGGTCCCCTTCACCCAGGTGTAGCCCCCCCTCTCTTCAGTATCCAGGTGCTGTCAGTGAGCCCTGTATCTCTGCAAGGGGGATCCCCCGCCATGATCCACAGCTGCCTTAAAGCCCCCCTTCATTGCAGTGTGTGCCCCCTGCCCAACCAGGGGAGGGGGCTGGCTGGCTGAGCCCCTTCTGCCCGCAGCCAGGGAGCTGCCCCCGGTGCTGCCCCCTGCACTCCAGGGCTTCCTCCCTCTCTAGCCTGCAGCAGGCTGCTGGGGATCGATGACTCTGTGCTCCTCCCCTCCCCGCAGCTTGCTGCTGGGGGATCGATGACTCTGTGCTCCTCTGTCCTTGCTGCAGTCTCTTCTGGGGGATCTATAGCTCGGCGCTCACCTACCCCCTCCCGCCGTTTCCGGCCGCCTATCGATTCTCTCGGCGCTCGTTGGGAAACCGCAGCGCAGGCGCAGTAGCTGCCGGTGCCGCCATTGCTGTCTTGGGAGAGAGAAGCCGGTGCAGGAGCCACCTGAGGTAACGGCGGGGGCGGCCCGGCCCGGCCCGGCCGCCGTGGGGCAGAGGAGCCGCCTTGCCCCGGCCGACAGACCCCGGGCTAACCCCCCGCCCGGCAGCGGGGGCGGTTCCCACCCCCCGGGCGGGCCCGGGGTCCCCCGGCTGCGGGGCGGCGGTTCCCATCCCTCCGGGCGGGCCCGGGGTCCCCCGGCTGCGGGGCGGCGGTTCCCACCCCCCCGGGCGGGCCCGGGGTCCCCCGGCTGCGGGGCGGCGGTTCCCACCCCCCCGGGCGGGCCCGGGGTCCCCCGGCTGCGGGGCGGCGGTTCCCACCCCCCCGGGCGGGCCCGGGGTCCCCCGGCTGCGGGGCGGCGGTTCCCACCCCCCCGGGCGGGCCCGGGGTCCCCCGGCTGCGGGGCGGCGGTTCCCACCCCCCCGGGCGGGCCCGGGGTCCCCCGGCTGCGGGGCGGCGGTTCCCACCCCCCCGGGCGGGCCCGGGGTCCCCCGGCTGCGGGGCGGCGGTTCCCACCCCCCCGGGCGGGCCCGGGGTCCCCCGGCTGCGGGGCGGCGGTTCCCACCCCCCCGGGCGGGCCCGGGGTCCCCCGGCTGCGGGGCGGCGGTTCCCACCCCCCCGGGCGGGCCCGGGGTCCCCCGGCTGCGGGGCGGGGCGGGGCGGTTCCCATCCCCCCGAGCCGGGCCGGGGTCCCCCGGCTGCGGGGCGGGACGGGGGGGGGGCGGTTCCCATCCCCTCGGGCCGGGCCGGGGTTTAATTACATGGTTGCGTGTTGTTTATCTTAATTTTCAATGTTCAAGCCTCAGGAAACGGTTGCCTGACATCTGCCGAGGAAGAATGGCTGGTTTGGTATTGGGGAATGAATAGTTTCCCCAAGTGGGGGGCTTCGGACTGAAATGTTCTGGTGTCATTTGGGTGATTATGAGGAGGGGCTGAACGCGTTATTCTATGGTGCCGAAAACACCCTCTGTTTTCAGTTGCAGTTTGTAAAGATGGAGTTTCAAGCAGTGGTGATGGCAGCTGGTGGGGGATCCCGAATGATGGACCTAACTTCCAGCATCCCTAAGCCCCTCCTGCCAGTAGGCAACAAACCTTTAATCTGGTACCCATTAAATTTGTTAGAGCGAACTGGATTTGAAGGTGAGAGATTGCCAGTTGCTAACCCATACATTAACAAATTAATTCCCCTGTCAGGGCAGGGTAGTTCTCTACATAACACACAGGCTTGGCAGAAATTCAGTGTTTATTTTTAATAATTTTTCATGGATAATATGGGTGTTTATTTGTAACTATAATTTAGATTTTTATTTTAATGTTTACAGTTCTGTAAAATTATGGGTTTTAAACTTTAATCATCAATGTAAATTTAAACAGTTGTGAGAAATGATGGGGGGGGGGGAGACAGTAATTACTTAATGACAGTAGACATTGAGATTCAAAAAGTTAAAGCTTTATAAGCGTTAAAAAACAAATTGTCAACATCACATGTCAAAATATACGAAGTAAATAAATTAAACTCTTATAAGTTCTCAAGCAGCATTTGTCTTACTTTGCCTAGCTAGCTGTAAATGTCTATTATTGTAAATGGAAATGTGTTTTGTCAAGTTGTGTGTGTATGGTGGAATTGACTCTGATGCTTCCAAGCCTAATAATACAGTATTTGTTATGGCTTTATCCGCTCTACCTTAAAGTGTGCAAAGCAATGGGATTTCCATCCCGTCCCTTGGGAGACTTTCCATAGCCAAACATGAAGTTTCTCCTCATAGTCAGCCTAAATTTTCCCCTTTCCTTAATTTTATCCATTACTCCTAATTATACCCTTTGTAGCACCCTAAATAATTCCTCTTCCTGCTTGGTGGAAACCATTCATATACTTGTAAATTGTCATTGTCTCTGCTACTTAGTTTTTTAGATTATTTTTCTCCATCTGTATTAGTTCATATTTTTCCAGTGTTAACGTTTTAAAATTACTTACAGATTCATAGATTTAAAGTCCAGAAGGGACCAGTTAGATCTAGTCTGACCGTAGAGTTTCCTATAAAAAGAACAGGAGGACTTGTGGCACCTTAGAGACTAACCAATTTATTTGAGCATGAGCTTTCGTGAGCCACAGCTCACTTCATCAGATGCATACTGTGGAAACTGCAGAAGACATTATATACACAGACACCATGAAACAATACCTCCTCCCACCCCACTCTCCTGCTGGTAATAGCTTATCTAAAGTGATCATCAAGTTGGGCCATTTCCAGCACAAATCCAGGTTTTCTCACCCTCCGCCCCCCCACAGACAAACTCACTCTCTTGCTGGTAATAGCCCATCCAAAGTGACCACTGTCTTCACAATGTGTATGATAATCAAGGTGGGCCATTTCCTGCAGAAATCCAGGTTCTCTCACCCCCTCACCCCCCTCCAAAAACCACACACACAAACTCACTCTCCTGCTGGTAATAGCCTATCCAAAGTGACCACTCTCCTTACAACCTGCATGAAAATCAAAGTGGGCCATTTCCAGCACAAATCCAGGTTTTCTCACTCCCCCACCCCCATACATATAGTTTCCTATAGTTACCCATGCATTGAACCCAACGTCTTGTACTTGACCAAAGCATTTCTTCTAAAAAGGCATTCAGTCTTGATTTTAAGACATCCAGAGATGGAGAAGCACTACTTCCCTTGGCAGTTTGTTCCAGTAGTTAGTCACTCTCACTGTTTTAAAAAATCGTGTCCAATTTCTAATTTGATTTTATCTGGCTTCAACTTCCAACCACTTGTTCTGCTTTTCCATTAAAGAGCCTGTTAGTACCTGGTATTTTCTTCCCAGGAAAGTACTTATACACTGTAATCAAGTCGTTTCTCAATCTTTTTGGCAAGATAAAGAGATTGAGCTCCTCAAATCTCTCACTGTAAGGCATTTTCTCCATCTCTCAAATACCTTTGTGGTTCTTTTCTGCAGTGTCTCCAGTTTTTCAACATCTGTTTTAAAATGTGAACAACAGAACTGTACACAATATTCTAGCATCTGTCTCACCAATGCTGTAGATAGAGGTAAAATCACCTTTCTATTCCTCCTTATTACTCCCCTGTTTATACATTCAAGGGTTGCATTAGCCCGTTTTGCCACAGCATTGCCTTGGGAGCTCTGTTGAGTTGCTTATCAGCAATGACCCCTAAATCCTTTGCAGAGTCACCTATGCAGTTTCCACTATACAGTTCCCCAGTCTGTCGGTATGGCCTACATTCTATGTTCCTAGTTGTATACCTTTGCATTTGGCTGTAATAAAATGAATTTTATTTAGGTGGGCCCAGGTTATTGAGCAATCTAGATCTCTTTGTGTGACTGCCTTATCCTCCTCATTATTTACCACTCTGCCAATCTTTGTGTTGGCAATAAATTTTATCAGCAGTGATTTTGTATTTACTTTCAGATTATCGATAAAAATGTTAAATAGTGTTAGGCCCGATAGGACTGATGATTGCGGAACTCCACTAGAAACATCCCCTTCAATCATGATTTCCCCATTGATGACTACTTCTTCAGTTCTGTCAGCTAGCCAGTTCTTGATCCATTTAACATGTGTTTTATTGATATTGTACAATGCTAGTTTTAAATCAGAATGTCATCCAGTACTAAGTCAAACGCCTTACAGAAGTTTATGTATGTTTGTCAAGGTTCCTTCCCCACTCTGAACTCTAGGGTACAGATGTGGGGACCTGCATGAAAGACCCCCTAAGCTTATTTTTACCAGCTTAGGTTAAAAACTTCCCCAAGGTACAAACTTTGCCTTGTCCTTGAACCATATGCTGCCACCACCAAGCGTGTTAAACAAAGAACAGGGAAAGAGCCCACTTGGAGACGTCTTTCCCCAAAATATCCCCCCAAGCCCTACACCTCCTTTCCTGAGGAAGGCTTGATAAGTTACAGGTGAACATAGACCCAAGCCCTTGGATCTTAAGAACAATGAAAAATCAATCAGGTTCTTAAAAGAAGAATTTTAATTAAAGAAGAGGTAAAAGAATCACCTCTGTAAAATCAGGATGGTAAATACCTTACAGGGTAATCAGATTCAAAACATAGACAATCCCTCTAGGCAAAACCTTAAGTTACAAAAAGACACAAAAGCAGGAATATATATTCCATTCAGCACAGCTTATTTTACCAGCTATTAAACAAAAGGAAATCTAACACATTTCTAGCTAGATTACTTACTAACTAACAGAAGTTCTGAGACTGCATTCCTGATCTGTTCCCTGCAAAAGCATCACACAGACCCTTTGTTCCCCCCCGCTCCCGATTTGAAAGTATCTTGTCTCCTCATTGGTCATCTTAGCTTCTTAACCCTTTACAGGTGAAAGGGTTTTGCCTCTGGCCAGGAGGGATTTTATAGCACTGTATACCTATCTGTGATTTGGGGGGGCGTGTCATAAAAATATAGGGAAGGGTAACCACCTTTCTGTGCACAGAAAGGTGGTTACCCTTCCCTTTATTTTTATGACAATGTTGCATCTACAAAATTTTCGTTATCAACTGAACTTCTATTTTAATCAGAAAATCAGGTCTGTTTGATTAGATCTTTTTTCTATAAAACTGTGTTGTCTGGCGTTAATTATACTTAAGGCTACATGTATGTCATGGAGGTCATGGAAGTCACGGAATCCATGAATTGTAGAGACCTCCGTGATATTCTCTGCTTCAGCCCCAAGTGTTGCTGGACTCTGGAGCTGGCAGCCAGCAGGCCCTGGCACGGTTCCAGTGACGGGGCCCCCTGCAATATTCCAGTGATGGGCGCCAGCCTCATGTGGGGGGACACACCTTGGGTGAGCGGCTGGGGGTATCCCATTTTCTCTTTGGGAAATATGGTCACCCTGCAGCTTCCAGCCACCGTGGGCAGAGGGAGTCCCCCCCTGCAGGTCCTAGCTGCCATGGGCAGAGGGGGAACCCCACAGCTCCCAGCCACTCTGGTGGCGGGGGAAACCACAGAGCCGCAGCAGCAAAAGTCACAGACAGGTCTTAGCTTCTGTGAAATTTTGTTTATTGCCCATGACCCCTCTGTGACTTTTACTAAAAATAACCATGACAAAATCTTAACCTTAATTATATTCTCATACTTCAATTCCGTATTGATTTTTTTTTTAACATTTCCAGCCTGTTTAGATCTCTTTGTATCACTGTTCTATTTTTGCCAGTGTTCACAGGTCTCAGTATATGAATTTCAGTAACTGGATGTCTTCCCCCAATCAGACAATTTAATAAAAATGTCAAATAAGACTGGATGTACTAACAACCCCTGCTCCACTGGCTGTTCCCCCCCCCAAGTCAAGACATTGCCATTTATCATTTTCCTTTCTTTAGGTCCTTTAGCCAGTTTTGAATCCAAGGCAGTTTTTGATTTTGTGGGACATTATAGCAACTGCTTTACGTAAAATCAATTGCAATTCCATGCTCCCTTCACATTCTGGTTTTATAATTCTAGTAAACAAAATAAATCAACTTTGAAAAGTAGCTCTTAGTCAGCAGTACCAAACTGCCCTATTGTTCTCGTGTTCATTAATTTTCTCCGTCTCATTAATTAGTCAATCCAGGATGGCTTCTTTGGTTAGATTCTTTTCATATTGGATCATTCGTTCATCTGTGTAACCTGGGGACATTTCTGGTGCATGTCTGGTTGTGTTTGTTACCTACCATAAGTTTTTGGGAAAGTCCCCAGGTGTACAGTATTTTGTGAGTTTTATCTACTTCAAGACTAATTTCAAGAAGTTTTGCTTTTCACCTTGTCCTTCGTTCCTGGGCGTCAGTAGTAAATGCCTATTGCGGTTGATGTTTTGTTTATAATGTTTGTTCCCTTACCTGGAATAGGCTTTACCACCATAGTCTTCATTTTCCCTCTGTATCTCCGTGGTGGTGTTAATGCTCCCACATACCACTCCATCTCCCCAGGTCCTTTCTGTCTTTCCTATCTAGAGTGATCCCAACTGTGTTGTACTCAGTCAAACTACAGTATTCCATTTCCCTCTCAGGCAGGTGCTAGGCGAGTTCATTTCACTGTTGTCTCTAATAGCACGTTTGGTGTTTCTCTAGAGCGAGCTGTGCAAGTTGAGAGGTAGGGGAAGAAAGTTAACTCTGTATCTCTCATTGGTAAAATTACTGATCCTTAGGTTCACCAAGACAGGGACATTCAAGGTGTCAGAGACATTATCAGACATGTAGTTTAAATAAATCGCTTGCTAACAGTACCAGGATATGTACCCTGCTCCCCTCTCAATTTCATACTATGCCTCTCACAATGAAGAAAAATGTACAAAAGGTTACTTTCATTTCAGTCAAAAACTTAATCCTCTAGTTCTGTGAAATTGATTAATCTGGATCTAGTGTTTTTTTGGATTTGAAGAACTCCGTTAAATCCATTCATGAAGCACAATGGAAGTTGGAGAAAGTTTGAAAGTGTGTGTGTATCCTGTACATTGGATAGATGAATACATTAATATTTGTTGCCTTATTTCCCCTCACCCCTCTCTTCTTTTCTACTACAGAGGTCATTGTGGTTACAACCAAAGAAGTCCAGAAGTTGCTAAATCTAGACACAAAGATGAAATTAGATATAGTGTGTATCCCTGATGATGCAGACATGGGTACTGCAGACTCACTAAGGCATATTCATCAGAAAATTAAGGTACAACTCTTTTACCTTGGCTAAAGGATGTCTCGTTTAAGATTTTTCTTTCACATGTGATTTGAAATCATAGCAGTTCTTTAGGAATTCTACTGTGTAATGATATGACTCTCTCTACTGTTTGTCATACAACACCCAGAACAACGGCGCCATGATCTTGGTTGGAGCCTATAATACAAATAGGCATGCAGATGATTTAATTTCAAACCACAGAAGTAAGGAAATTCTGAAATAGGTTTGAAATTGTCTGTTTTGTCTACTTATTTCAGTATGTATAATCTATTTGGAGCTCTCGCCAATACCTAGGCACACTGTGTAAGTTAAGGACAGAATTTCTGCCTTAATATTGAATTTACTTTTGTGGATTGAAGTCAGATGCTTAATGTTTTAATGTGTTTGGTTGTTTCTTCCCTCCCCCCTCCTGTGTTTTTTAATTCCCTTGCCAACTCATGGCGTTAAATTCTCTTTTGATTCCAGTGGAATGCCAATGGACCAGGTAAGGTTCGAAGTATCCATATCCCCCCCCCCCCATGTGGCATAGGAAGAAAGAAACACAAGTATAAGCAGAGACTTTCCCCTTCTTATGTGCAGACACCCACAAAGACAAGATAAGACTCTTAGGGTATATTTACACAGCAAAGAAAAACTTGCGGCTGGTGTGTGCCGCCTGACTTGGGCTCGGGCTGCGGGGCTCTTTCATTGCTGTGTAAACCCTGAGGTCTGAGAGCCTGGGCTCAAGCCCAAGACTAGAAGTCTACACACAAATGGAAACCCCCCCTCCTCCCCCCCGCCCCCCCCAAACCTGGCATGGGCCTGCCAGGGGTTTTTCTTTGCCGTGTAGACATATCCATACACGGCAGACCTACACTCTGGATACACGCAATGGGAGTAATTCAGGAAAGGTGATTCATAGGATGAGTATACAGAACAAAATAACTCCAATGGGCAAAGCTGTGCTACAAAGAGGACTGAAGTGCAAGTTACAGTTCGGAGCTGTTTGGGTGGTATTCTGACCCAAGTGTGTGAATGCAGTAAGGAAGCAGGACCACTGCTCTATCAGTTGTATTGGCTGGCTGGATCTATCCCTAATCAGTTAGGCATCGCTCTTTTTGGCCATCCTTGCAACTCTCTTCTGGAGACTTAGGAGACAGCAGTGAAGAGGGTAAAGGGTAGGGAGAAGAGTAGAAAATGCCATACTGCTTCAGTGGAGGTATATTTTTCAGAGAGACTAAAGAAGGTCCGGAGAGGAATTGAGGGTAAGAGTTGGAAGCAGCGTGAGGCTTTGCTTTAGTAAAGGTTTGCGCCCTGTGAATGTATTGGCGGCCTGCAGTTCCCTCTGCTTCCCATCTTTGTTTGCCCAGCAAAGATGGAAATAGTGCCCTCTCGTTGCAAATAATTTGGCACTGAATTCTTGAGCAGATTGCTGCATGGTGTGTATTTTGGAGCCATTCCACTGGTTAATGAATACAGTTGGTATACCTCTTACAGGATATGTCATCTCCTGTCTGGTATAGGTGAGAGAACTGCACAGTCGAGGAAGCTGAAAATTTGCTGAGTCTGTCTAGTAGAGCTCAGGTATAGCAGGAGAGGAACCTGGTTGGAGAAGCTGAAGTTTCCTTGCTGAACCAATTGATGCTTCTGGCAACAGTTTGCTGGCAGCCTTATCACAGCCACTGCCAAAAATTGGTGAGAAGTCTGTACTGGTTGTTGAAATTTTTATTTGTCACGATGAGTTAATTACCCACCAACAGAAGAACAAGTCTGTTTTACACAGTAAAAATGATGTAACGCTCTAGACAATTTGCCTGTATTTAGTGCAGGTGAGGGAGAGTAAAGCCAAGATTATAAAGTACAGTTAGAAATAACCCTCCGGCCAGTTCAACACCTGGTTGCAAAACTCAATAAATTATGAATAGGTATTAGACCACTGGAAATCATGAAATGCACATGACCTAGCTGTTCTGTATGTTCTCCTATGCAGGCATGTCACGCTGTTGTGACCCGCTGTCTCAGCACACTGCAATATAGAGGAAGCTATTGCAGCCATGGTTAAATTAAACATTTTGGTTTTGCAAAGGCTAGATGAGTCTCCCAAGATCTGACTTAAAAAAATTCGTACAACTGACATCAGAAGAGCTCAGGTCTGCTGAGCCTGTAAGTGCTGTGGGGAAAAGACTTTCTCCTTTCTCATACTTACCTGGCCTCTATCACAGTGGTATTTGAGTGCTTTACGATCTTGAATGCATTTGTTCTCACACCAGCCCTGTGAAGTATGATCATCCCCATTTCACAGATGGGGAACTCAAGTGCATAGAGACACTAAGGTCACAGAGGAATTGAACCTGTCTCCCTAGCCCTAACCACTGGACCATCCTTCCTCTGTCCCTTGTTACAGTACTAGTCTTGATTATTCAAACACAAGACAAACTCTCTCAGCTGAGAGCAGCAAGCAGCTGGTTCCACTCATCGTGGGCTCTGTCCCCTGGTTATTGAAATGAATGAGGGCAAAGCAAACTTGTGCAAAATCTCCTCAGTCTCCATTTCACCTGCTTTGCACCCCCTGCCTTTATCTGTCAGGCATGTCTGCTTTGAGATTTGACTCAGAAGGTGTTTATGCTGTATGTAGGTGTTTATGCTGGATTGGAACACCGGTCTGTCCAGTAAACTCTGCCACTCAGACAACATCTCATGTTTCATAATGATTCAATCACCAGCCCCCATCTTGACTTGTCAATATAGTAAATTCTTCCTACTCCAGCCCTTCCTAAGTAAGGATCTTATCCTTAAACATCTGTATTTGGGAGTTAATGGACAATGCTGATAACTTAATCCCATGAATTCTAGGCTTTGAGTTCCTAGGTAAAGGCATCTGGATCTGGCCTTTCTTTGCCTGAATTAGCTCCTTCAGAATTAATTTATTTTCAAGACCTTCTGTGGTGTTCAACACCAGTATTTGAACACCTGACAACCCGGTAACAGGTTTATCCTCACAACACTCCTGTGAAGTAGGGGAGTGGTATCGCCACTTTGCAGATAGGGAACCAAGGCACAGAAAAATGAACTCAAGTGCCCAACATCACACGGGCAGTCTGTGGCAGACCGGGTAATTGAACCCCAATCTGTAAAATCCTAGACCAGTGCCTTCGCCACAAGATCCTCCTTCCTCTCTTCCATGTGTGAGATGCCAGCTTGTTCCAGGTGGATCAGGACAATACACAAGTTCAGAGATTATTGCTGAAGTCGCTTTTTTATTGGAAACTGCTGAAATGCTATACCAAATAGAGGTGCAAGCCCTCAAGACACAGTGGTTGAATGAGCAAAGTGGATCAAAAGGAATACTTGGTTTAGTGGGAGTATGACTTTGTCTAAATTTTATAAGTAATTGAAGAATCATTTAATTTGAACTTCAAACTCTAGTTGGGATTGTTAATGCTGACATTAATTAAATGCAAAACACTGATAATGTAACATTAAGATCACATGTTTCAAATCACCAGGTCATGAAATACAAAAGTTAACCTGGCTAGGTTGCACATATGTAGTGCTGCTATTCCTGTATTTCTTAAGCCTTCCTTATAAAGGGTCACTTACAGATTTTATATCTGTCTGAAAACTTTGTACTGATTGTTACAAGTAACATCTAACAACCCCAATCCTTCAGTGGCTGCCATGCAGGTGTACCTTGTGCAGAATGTGGCTGAATTCAGCAGGGCTCCGTGTAGGTCTAGGAGTGTGCCTGCATTGAACAGTTTGCATGATTGGGGTTTTCAAATGTCAAATATCCCAAGTATACTGAAAAAATATCAAATTTTGTCTATGTGTTTGGTCAATTTCGTTGCTGTCTTTATAATCAGTTTCCTTGATATGTATGCATCTTTCACACAGCAACAGTGCGGAGAGAAATTTTTTTGTAAAGTAAAAAAGTGTGATTATAAAACCAAAAAGTTGGAAAGAGGACTCGGGCAGTTATCATTATCAGAAACTAATTTTAACTTAGGTTTTAGAAAATTGGCTAGATTTCAAGTTGACGGTGTTTTTATAGTGTATTAAACAGTATATGTTATAAAACATAAAGCCTCTTGACTGAGTTAATATTGTGCAAGTTTTAAATTTTGCATTTCCTGACTTATTTTCTTTTTTCTCTTAAATGTGCAAACATAATATTGCAGCAGTGTAGTTCTTTGCCGTTATTTATGGAAGACTCCAGTACTTTCTGTGGTGTTTCGATAGTTGCATCACCAGTGGAGCAGAAAACTTCAGACCCAGTGGTGTACAAAACTGAGATGGATACATACAAAAAATGAAACTCCTGTGGATCTCATCCACATTGTTTTGCTGGCAGCACAGAAAAAGCTGCTTAAAGTAAGGGAACAGCCTCCTTCATTGAACCTTTTAAGGTAGTTTAGCTGTTTAGTCACAGACAAGTGGCTTTGCTGGATTCTGCAGGAGAGAAATAAAGCCTCCAGTTATACTGGCAGTGAAGTCAGAGGCAGCCACAAACAGGCTGTTTATCTTGTACAGAATGTTAATATTCCATTCTTCTTATTAGCTCTTGCTGTATATTCCTGTCTGTTTTCAGAACCTTGAGTATCTATAAAGACTAGGAGTGAAAATTCAGTAGCTTAAATAACTAAGACCCGCTTATATCAACTTCTGCTGTATCTACCTACTAGAGTTTTCCATACCATAGGAAGGTAGCCAGAAGGGGTCACTGAAATTTTCTTCTTGACGTACAACTTAACTCTTTTTTTTTTTTTTAATTGGAGACCTGCTAATGGTGCACAGTCTATGTAACTATCACCTATCTTATCACCGTTCCTATCACCGTTACCCACCCTCCTTCTGATCGATTGCATCCACTTGTACCCAGGGTTGTGAGTTCAATCCCTGAGGGGGCCATTTAGGGATCTGGGGCAAAAATTGGGGATTGGTCCTGCTTTGAGCAGGGGGTTGGACTAGATGACCTCCTGAGGTCCCTTCCAACCCTGATATTCTATGATTCTATTTACTAGTGTCACATTTTGCCTTAAATCAGACCATAAGGCCCGATCCACTAAGGGACTTGGGCATTGCAACACTCAGTGTCAGGGGGACTAACTTTTAGGCACCTAGAAAATCACAGGAACAGCTTTGTGATCCACAAAGCCTGAGGTAGGCGCCTCGGATACCTGTACAGTACATGGCGGGGGCGGAAAGTGCCTCAGAATGTGATCCACTAGTCTGGGTGCCTGAGTCCAGGTGGCAGGGAGGCCCCTACTGCTGCTAGTGATCCATGAATGGGACCCCCTCTCTTGGAGTCAGGTGCCTTAGATGCTCAAGTAGGTTCTTGCAGGAATGAGTTAGGCACCTGCCTCACTGCACAAAAGTGGGAAGAGGTGGTGGGGCCCACCTTATACCTTTAGGTCAGTGCATAGAGCACTTGTTTGGGATGCGGAAGGCGAAGATTCACTTTCTTCTGCCTGAGCGGGGGAGAAGATTCGAACAGGGGTCTCCCACCTCTCAGGAGAGTGCTAACCACTGAGCTACGGGAGAGTCTGATGTGTGGCTGCCTCAATCTCTCCTCTCGAAGCTGTTCCTCTTTGCATGAGTAATTAAACAGTGATTGGACCAGAGGGGCTGGACCCTTTGTCTTCACCTACCAGGTCAGTGCTATAACCACTGGGCTGTAGAATATCTGTGTGTGTCTGTCTGTCTGTCTTCTCTGCTCTCTGGATATATGAAGCAGGTGGCACTTGCTTTGCCAGGATGCCTCTAGACTTTGTTAGTGGAAAAATAACTAAACTTCTAAAGAATAG
The DNA here is from genome assembly GCF_015237465.2 of Chelonia mydas. Lineage (NCBI taxonomy): Eukaryota > Metazoa > Chordata > Testudines > Cheloniidae > Chelonia > Chelonia mydas. Next base: position 103,027,587 of record NC_057854.1, read on the forward strand.
GCACTCTAAAAAGTTAAGTCATCCAAAGTCCTGGTTTTCATTGGGGATAAATGTGAAAATAACTTTTAAGTAAGCATGGACTAGGCCAATCCATTTGAGTTGTGAGCAGACAAAAAATGAACAGTTTTCAAAAATAAAAGGAATACTGTTTTTTTCAGACTCTTAACTGTAAACCTGCTGTTCTGATTAATCCTTAACTTTCCCCAAATTCTCTGGAGTAAAATGAAGCATGCAATGTTTCAGGTTTGAGAATTTTTAATTTGAGTTAGAGTTTGATCAAAACCAAGTTTATAATAGAAATGGTCTTACAGTAAGACTGTAGAGCCTAACTCTGGTTGTTAAGTGGCCATGGGAGTGGAAAGTACTTGGCATCTTGCAGGAGGTCCTCAGCAACTCAAAGGATCATATTTCCAGCTTTGGAATCACTAATGTAAGTCCCTAAGATTGGTCAGGCAAGCAAATCTATTAGTATTTCAAAACAATAGCTGCCTCATAAGTAGCAACATTACTTTCAGAAAGGATAGCCACATGTGGCTAAGTAGAAGGGACTTGTACACAGTGATTGGCATCTTTATCAGAATCTGAATCTCTGGAATCTTTGTTGGAATTTGATTTCTCTGGAATTATTCATAGGAGTAATGGTGCTTATGTGTCAGCATTTGTCAGATCATGGCCCAGTCACTATTTGTTTAATGCACCTAAATTATGTAATCTCAGTTACTGGTAGTAGTAGAATCATTTAAAGTTTTAAAGATCAGCAACAAGATTTGCTCTACAAGGTTAGCGTGGGGGAAGATAGCATGGTTATAGAGTTAGGGATGGAGAAGACCTATTAGTCAGATTTTGAAACATTTAAGACCTCTACTAATTCAGAGGTAAATACATAAGATGAGTGGGGAGAGATAAGAAAGGAGTGTCATGTGTGAGGTCCAGCAAATGAGCCTGGCTGTCCTGGCACCAGCTACCAGGAATTAAGAGAGATGCTGAACTTGGTCTTATAAATTTGGAACTTTGCACTCTTGTAGCTGCTAGAATGGGGAAGGTGCTTTCTGTTTCTTCTCTACCTCTGGTGCTTGTTGTCTGCTGGTGGGGTCACCCAGGAGGAGGTCTCCATTAGACCTTCCCCAGCCTCTGTTTGGTTTTTTTGACTCCTTCCCAGTATCTGTTTCTAATGCTTACCTATGTTGCTGCCCAAGGCTTTTTACCAAGCCAGCAGCTTCTGGAGTATAAAATTGATGTAAATCTGAATATCACCAGTGAAACTGATGAGTCCTGTCAGTTTAACACCTGCTACTTGGCAAAGGTCTTAGCAGCAGGAAAGATGGTGGTGGTGTGTGCTGCAGACTCAGGAGGATGATACTGCATTGGTTTACAGGTGGTTCATGTTTACATGGTTACCTTCACAAGCAAAAGAACTAGACTGGCTTTTAATTTCTTTTGATCTCTGTTAACGTGTTCAGAAAGCTTAGATTTTGAAGTAGTTGATATATGTCCCTTTTCAACAGGGCGGGCTTCCTGCTCAGCTGGTGTGAGTGAATGGTTTTTCAAGCCCTGCTATTAGGTCATCTAATCCAGCCATCGGGGCTAGGTAGGGTAGCTCCATTCCATACATTTCCCAGTGCTTTGTTCAGTGTAGTTTCAGGGCCTGCCAACAGGTGTTTCAACCACTTCCCTGGAGGGATTGTTCCACAGTCTACTCGTTGTTGTAGTTAGGATGGATTTTTTCTAATATTCAGCTTAAATTTTCTTTCCGTTGATTTCGTCCCATCACTCTTAGTTATGTTCCCTTGTACAGCTGCTGGTAGATGGTTATTTTCTCACTTAGTTGCCATGTAGCTAAGCTATACATATTTACCTCCTGTTTAATTTTCTTACAAGTCAGTCTCTCCACAGTCCTTTTTGTGCTGGGCTTCTCTGAATTGCCTCTCATTTTTTGCAACAGAGAAGCAGTTTTAATAACTCTAATTAAAAGCTATAAAGGACACCATAGTGTTGAGCTCTTAGAGGTACTTTCAATGTACTACACTTAGAAAAAATAAGTTTTGAAAGTTTTTTTTATCTTAAATGGGGAGGAAGAATCTTCTAAATCGTGGGTCTTCCAAAGCAAGGGCTACAGCAAAGGTAAAATTTTAGCCTCTCCGTTGGGTAACTCGCCAACACCAAATTCATGATGTTGTGTTTGCCTGTAGTGTTCTGGCAGGCACTTGATGCGATCACCTCCTCTGGGTTAATCCTTTGAGCTGCTTGTGCCATTTATCAAAACTGCTTCAAAACTTTCTGTGATCATCATTTCTTTTTGAGAGTGTAATTTAAAAATGAGTTCTTTTTAAACTGAGGCTTCTCTCATTTTTGGCCACTCTGTTTTGATGCCAGGTTTCATCAGCCCCATGCGGTTGCTGTCTGGTGCCACCCTCTCAGGCTGGAGCCCTCTAGGTGGCAGGTTGAGAAACCTGGTTAGTAATGAAATCTGGGTTTTGGGCGGAGGGAGGGTGGGTATACCTGTGTGAAACATTTGTCTTCACTAAGTCCATATTTTTTCATCTTTTTAAGCTTTCCTCTCCATTGTGTCACCCACCTATACTCTGGCCAACTGTTAAAATGTGACATTCTAGGAGAGTAATAGCAATGAAACGATTTCACATTTTCCTTGATGAGCCCTTAGTTGTGTTAACGGAAGCCCTGACTAATATACTGTGAACTAATCGGCATGCCTTCTGCTACTATCTCCGGTAAGTGCTTGCATATGGAATGTTCCGTCTCAGGTGGTCCACCTGGTTTTCCCAGTTTCGAAAGTAAAATTTCCAAAAATTGTAATAAAAGCCGGCCATTACGGAAAAAAATTCCCTCCCCGAACAAATAAACAAAGATTGAAACTCCAGATTCTCCTGGTATGTGCATCTTTTTGAGCCATGTTGTGGAAATTGTGATGTCACAGTGGTGGTCTGTATGCTGCTGAGGGTCACTGATCCGTGTAGTCTTGGACAGCATGGCTAAGCGCTTCACTTCCTCTGTTGAAAAATCTCCTTTCCAAACACATGATGTAAGTAAACTCACTGTACTGGCTGGAAGGGGGGAATCTGAATCCTCCTTGTACAGTTGAGCAACATTTGGTGACAGTGGAAAGAAAAACTTGAATCCCCGTAATATACAGATATATATTTTTGTACTGTCAGTGGAAATAAAAAAACCGAGTGACATTCATCTATAAGAAGACAAACAGGATCTTTTTCTAAGCAGCATTTAATTTTAAACTCGATAAGCAGAATGTCTAGCTCGGTTAAAAGCATTTCACCAGTCTCCTCAGCATGGCTGTCAGCAAATGCAAATAAAAAAAGCCTTGTCTCACCCCTTTGTTTTGATGACTCTAAAGAGACTGTTCTGCTTTTCACATGACATTAATGTGCTGAACAGAAGAACTAGATGGCTCAAGGGGTTGGCAGTGGATGTGTAGTGTTCACCTCTGTCTCGGCCTCACATCCAGCCAAGGCAGAAGTGACTAAGAGTTACCACTGTCTGATGGCTGTTGGATGGCTTGGGTGAAATGAATTGTGGGTTCTATGTCATTGTCCAATTCCTAATGGACAGTGGACATGCCCAAACCACAGTCACCGCAGCTGACAGTCTTAGTGGTGAAGTACAGATACTGACAGGCAGCTCTTGCCCCCCGTTCCTGCTCCATGGGCCTCTGAAGCAGGCTGGTGACGCTGTGTGGGGGAAGCAAGCGGTGCTGTTGTCCTTGTACCTGTTTGGTGGCTATATACAAGGCTCCCTCTAATCGTGTTCTGTCTGGCACATTTCCAGAGTTAAATTGTTTTTCCAAACTTAAACAAACAAACAAATCAACAACCCCAAAGTTGCACAGCTTTAAAATGATATGGCTACTTATTTTGCTGCCTGTTTACTGTGGATTAGCAACAAAATGTTAGAAGCTTGCATGAGGCAATTGATATTAACCTGCAGAGCTGTGAATAATTACGATGATTCTTGATGCTTTTACAGTGCCTCGCAAACGCTGAGTCCTCACAAAATCTCATGTGGGGAAGATGAAATGAAGCAGGGAGTTTAACAGCTATTTGCAAGGTCCTAGAGGGAGTCACTAGATGGCCCCATCACTTATTCTGAGGGCCTAAAGTTCCAGGCATCCAGTCCTGTGCTGAGTCCACTAGACTGTACCTCTCTGAAGCTTGTTTGCACTTGGAAGTTGTTTATAGATTTTAATTGTCGATATTTTTTGCCCATGTTAATATGTTTTTCCATTTAGACACTTCTGTACACTTCCATGTGAGTTTCACAAACAAGATGGTATTTGAATTGCAAAAGTAGTGGACTCTTTACAAAAGTATCTAATTAAAATAGCTTTGCTAAAGTGATCCTGAAAAATTAATGATTTTATTCCATAGCAGTGCAGACTTTGTGTGCTACCATTATAGTTTTCATTTAATGGTGTAAACAGCAGAAGTTAAAATAGTCTTCCTCTTTATCAGTGAAGCCTTTGCAATCATCTAATGTTTTCCTTATTTAAAATAAATCACAACTTTTGTATAAATATTTTATTGCAATGTGTGTTTTAGGAAGAATTAATATGACTGAAATGGGAATATTTTAAACATAAAAAGTCTTAAGTAAAAATTAATCTGAATAAATCCCATTTGGAACTCCTCTATTAAAAAATATTTATATCCAGCTTTCATGGAGGTATACAGACGAAGTGTTTTAAGGGAATTGAGAGTAAAGGACTGTATGGCTCTGAGGTTGATAATGGAATACGGAACCTTTCACTTCTAGGTTGCTTGTTCAAATCCATATTTGTAGTGATCAAAAGTTGTTGCATTTGATGCATATTCAGAGGCTTGTATGAAATGAGTTTGGTGACCTTGTTCCCAGGAGATATTCTGCTGTTATGAGGGTGTAAAAATCTATACAATGTTAGTTCACAGTCTACACAATCTAGTTCAATGGCTGTTAGCCAGGATGGGCAGGGATGGTGTCCATAGCCTCTGTTTGCCAGAAGCTGGGAATGGGAGACAGGGGATGGATCACCTGATGATTACCTGTTCTGTTCATCACCTCTGGGACACCTGGCATTGGCCACTGTTGGAAGACAGGATACTGGGCTAGATGGACCTTTGGTCTGACTTAGTATGGCTGTTCTTATGTTCTTACACAACTGTATCAATATCTCAGACACTGCTGCCAGTAATTGGCAACCTTCTTGGCCATCTCAGTGGAGAGGCCAAGGGTTGAAAGAGCCTTGGAGACCTAACTATTCTCTCACCCTAGATTTGGGCCCTTCAAGTCAGGTTTGGGGCCATATTTAGGATGAGAGTTGTCCATGCTGTTCCTGTTATCAAGAAAAATAGAGAACTTTGTTCTGTGCGACTGGCAGTTCACTTGGGTGGTGTACATGGGCTCCTGCGATGCCACCTCGGAGCAGTGGTCATTGTCTAGGTTTCTCTGCTTGGTGTCCCCGTCCAGTGCCTTCATTTTTTATCTTTTGACCTTCACTCTGTCCCTGATCGTTCATTTTTTGTTCCCTGTAAATGATTGATTTCTGGGTTCATTGGCCAGTTCCTTACCTGGGGGGTGAAGGCTTTTGTTGCTTTGCTGGGCTCTGTCCACCAATTCCAGTTATCATGAAGAGTGACATTTTTTATAAGCACTAAATTGATCACAAATAAACAGAAGAATTGAGATCCAAGAGTTAAACTGAGGAAAATAAAAACAATGTAATGGGAAATTACATGTTAAACTTATGTTTAGGTAGTCCAAGTTTGTTGGAAAGTGAGTGGGGGAGTAGGTGACAACAAAATGAACACATGTTCTCATAATGATCCCCCAAAAGGGATTCTCCTTCTTTCTGAATTTGCAGTTTGGTGCTGTTACCAGCTGTAGTTAAATGCTGATGATGGGAAAAGACATGATCTCAATGGTATGAGATTGAGGATGCCCTTTACTTATTACCCTTCTTCCATGGTCTTCTACCTTGTTGAAGGTCACGTTGAGGGTAACTGAAATTGCTGCCCAAGAATTCAGCTGTGTGTCTGCTCGAGACCTAGTTATTTCTGCATTTGTTTTTACTCGGCCAGACACTGGAGAAGTGACACTTCACCAAGTACCAGATTTATCTGAAGAAATTCTTGCATTCTTCTGTCATTTAGGCCTCACTAATCACTTTGGACAAGAAATCTGAGGACTCTGGAAAGCTGCATGATGTTGGAGAAAACTATGAAGATTTCAAAGCCTTATTTAATAACAAATGTGGTGGAAAATTGGACAGCTGACCTGGTTTAGGAATATTCAAAGAGTGTGGATACAGCAGAACAATGGGTTGGATTACATCGGTGGTTGAGCACCCATAATTTTGATTTATCTCTCTGGCAGCTCTCTTTATTCCTGTACAGGCCAGTCACGTCATCATGGACAGTTCTGGGGGAAGGTATAGCTCTTGGTTCAAAGGAGGACATTCTGAAGCCCTATACAGTTGAGTACGTTTCAAGGTCTCAGTGATTCATTCGGCCTAGAATATAACGTGGAACTGACGAGGCCATGGTGCTTCTGTTCGTCAAAGCAAAGCTGAAATTGTTCTTTGCACAGTGACTTCTTTGAGGGTTTGATCTGGGAGATAAACGTATTCCTTCTCCCCTGCACCTCCCAAAAGCAGCGTATTTTATTTTAGAATCAAACTGATAATGACTGAAGAAATGATCTTCGAGGCCTCTGTTACTTATGCGTCTTTTCATCTTGCATGCTGCTGCTGTTTTATATTCATAGATTTGAAGGTCAGAAGGGACCGTTACAATCATCTGGATTGACCTACATGATACAGGCTAGACAATTCCTCCTAGTGATTCTTGCATTTAGCCCAACATCTTGTGGTTGTGCTAGACAATATCTTTCAGAAAAACATCTAATCGTGATTTAAGGACTCCAAATGAGGGAGACTCTACCACATCCTTTGATAACTTGTTCCAGTAGTTGTTTATCCTCACTCTTAAATATTTCTTATTTCCAATTTGAACTTTGCTGGCTTCAGTTTCTAGCCACTGGATCTTGTTATGCCTGTGTCTGCTCCATTACAGAGCTCTCCTGCTATTAGATGTCTGCTCCCTGTGTCAGCAGTTACAGACTGAGATCAAATCCCCTCTTAACCTTTTCCCCAATTAGCTAAATAAGTTGATCTCCTTTATTGTTATTAATCTGTATTATTGTAGTGCCTGGAGCCCTAATCAAGGGGTCAAGATCAGGACCCCATTGTGCAAGATGCTGTAAAAACAGAACAAAAAGATGATCCCTGGCCCCCAAACAGCTTGCACTCTGAAGATCAGACAGGAGACAACAGATGGATATGGACGGGGGAATACAAGGACCCAATGAGACAGGATTGGCCAGGATGACAGGCTATGGTCTCAGCCCACTGGTGGCCTAACCAGCATCAAGTTTTTTGTAGGCATCATAGAAAGGAGTTTGTAGGCAGGTTTTGAAGGAAGATAATGAGGTAGCATTCTGGATATTTATGGGCAGCTCCTCGCAAGCATAGGGGCAGCATAGGAGAAAGCACAAATTGAACAAGTGGGCAATGGAGGCTGGTATCATGGGCTAATTGGAGGCAGGAATCAACATCTAAGTAGTGAGAGATGCTAGGGAGGGTGGGGATGGGCAGTGAAGAGCCTTGAAAATGAAGACGAGTCACTTATGTTTGATGCATAGAGAAGGATTAGCCAGCGAAGGGATGCAAAGAGAGGATTGACTTGGTCATAGGAAAATGATCTTTGCAGCAGCATCCTGAATGGATAGAAGTGCAGAAAGGTTGCATTTGTCAAGAGCAGAGAAATGAATGTATTGTAAGGTATGTTTTCCAGACTTCAAATCTAGTGGTTGTTTCCCACATTTGAATAATAACGTCACTATACTGAAGTTTTGTTTTGAGAGCATACATTCCTGAACTCGATATGCTCATCCTTAACCTCCTGTTTTCAGGTGCTTAGGGTTTTTTTAAGTTATCTTTTCCATCCCAGATGTCAATTTTGGTAATATACTCTGGGCTGAAACGACTCATTCCTATTCTCTGCCTGTGTGAACTTTAAAAAATTTGAGTTTTGCATGGCTGTTCTTGAGACGTTGGGATAAGATAGAACAGTGTTTGCCTTGTGAGATCCCTCCTGAGATGGTGGGCAGGATGATCCGTACTAAAGGACAGGCTTTGGGTCTCCTCCCAAGCCCTTGTTGGCTTTCCTTCAGCTCACTGTGGCAGAGGACAGGCAGTGAAATGGGCAGGTTATATAGGTGAAAGTGGTTACGTGGCCTCAAGACAGCTTCACCTGGGAGTTCAGGGGCCTGTCCTGGCTCCTGGTATTTTCCCTATTTCTTCCGCTTTTTCCAGAAGAAACTATATCTTTTTTTTTTTTTTTTTTTTAAAGGGATTGGACTCTTCTTAAGTCTTCATCCCCTGCCCGCTGAGGAAGAACAGTTTTCTGATTCGGGGTACATCTACTGAGCAATTAAACATCCACGGCTGGCCTGGATCAGGTGACTCGGGTTCTCAGGGCTCGGGCTGTGGGGCTGTAAAATTGCGTTGCAGATGTTCAGGCTAGAGCCTAAGCGTTGCGTCCCCATTAGAAAGAGCCAACCTTGTAGGACAGAATTTATCCTCCTAAACTGCTTGAGGTTATACTCACAGGAGTGGCTAACGTTCTAGAGTACCAGTAAACTCTAGCGCTTGAGGCTCAGTGCACAGCCGGTGATCATTTTTTATTTTATTTTATTACTAGATAGGAAATCTTGGCTTGGTGCTAAATGCTGCCATTGAGTAGCAGTGAGAATTCCCCACCAAAGGTGGACGTTTCAGTGAGTAAGTAACAAAGTCCTATAGATTCTGAAAAATCAAAGCAGAAGGTTACGTACAGATTCCCTGCTGCACTTACAGCAGCAGCCAAAGAGCCTCAAATACCCTAAAAAGGTCATGGATGTGGTTATTGGAGGGGATCTTTAGAGACTGAGGGGGCAGCAGGCTCTGCTATCTCCTTGGATGCAATTTGATTCTTAACTTGAGCCATGGTGGGTAATGCAGTTCCTATGGAAGGCAGATGCTTAGTCGAAGCAGTTGCCCACAGCAGAACTGTTCTCTTTCCTCCATTTTTAGAATTACAGGGACACTTGATACAAAATCTGATGATAATGCAACATATCGTTAAGATTTTGCCTTCCCAAAAGTTAGGAACATCAAAGACCTGATTCCAACAGTAACTGTAACTTGGCCCCGTTTTGGTTATACTGTACTATATTAAAGTATGAATGCCATATAAAGTAAAGCAAAATATTTCATTTGTTCAAATAAATTGAGTTGTGCTTGCTGTAGAAACCAAACCTTTCAACTTCCTGCCTTTTGTTCCTGTAACATCTCAACTGTAATCTTGCATTACCATAATTATTTTTTGCATTTAACATGTCTTTCTTTAGTTCCCTTAGAAACTGTTTGTTCCCCCTGGTATGCATCCGATGAAGTGAGCTGTAGCTCACGAAAGCTTATGCTCAAATAAATTGATTAGTCTCTAAGGTGCCACTAGTCCTCCTTTTCTTTTTCCCCCTGGTGGTTATGTGTTAATTTAAATTGTATGTTAATGCAACTACTGAAATTTGTTCTTTTTCTCTTAACCCTGATCTTGTCTGAATTAGAGATTTTCCTTGTAGCATATGTTTTCTCATTTTTTGGACTCGTGTTTAGGTGACCGTTTTTAGTCTACAAAGGTCCAGCCCTTTTTCTGTAACTTTACTTGATAGAAAAACTATAATGGATGCTATTAAAAACTGAACATTCCCTGCCAGTAGCCTGTGGTTACCTTGATATCTTCCTATTAATAGAACAGGAGAGATACTTCAATCACTGCTGAGTAGGACATTGAGTTTTTAGCGGTGTCCATTGTATGCAGGGTGTGAGCAAATCCAAGGGGTTTGATTAGGCTGGGATATCACACTATATAGTTGTTGTATGCCTCCTTTGATCTATATTGTGAATTAGTTCCATTTCAAAATATGTTTTCTGTTTTTAAATCAATCTCGTGTTGAAATCTTAAGATGCTCTTTTGGGGATTTATTTTCTTCATTGTGTAGGCATCCCATGGTGGGCAGGGTTTAAGAAGACATATTGGCAAGAACTTCACACTAAAGTTTTTTTTATGATGCCTGTCACCATGGCATCTAAACTTCCATGAATATCTTGATGTTTTAGATTGCATTCTGTCCTCCTGTTGATGCCTGGTGTGGTATGGTGTAATGGATAAATACATTTTAAATACTTTCCTAATAGTACTGGCATGGATTATGCCGCTTGTAGAAGCAAAGTTGCTGAATGAATAATTGGGTTTCCGATTAGGCTGCTGCTGCACCGACCAAGTATTCGCCTTTTAAAAACATGCATCAAGGTGGGATTCCAGTAAAAACTTAAGACTGGGGCAGCTTTCTTATACTTATCTGCCACCTATGACACCGTATGGAGGAACGCCCTTCTCTTGAAAGCCATCAAAATGATCTCATGCAATGCAATGGTAAAATTCTTCCCAAGAGTTTGGAAAATGGTTTTGCATTTTCCTTGGTGACCAGGTCACCAGCGACCTTCCTTGAAAGTCGTCACGGAAATTTATCTATGCTGAGGACATTGTTATGGCTGCGCGGGATTTACTTATTATGAGAATCCTTTGGGAGTTCCATTGTATTCAAGGGAACAAGGATCTTTCAACACATGAAGACCTACATAACATACCAAGAGTCTGACTCAAATTCAGAAAACCTTTTTGGCTTGCAGTGCAAGAGCTTGACAACTCCGGGTTTCCCCCAAAGATCGATGGCAAGCAAAGTGGAAGGATTCATGTCCTGAACAAATTGCTGATCAAGGACCCAACTGAAGAAACCAGTGGCTTTTCTCCCCCGTGAAAAATATGATCCACTGATTTGCCTCTGCACATCACATGGCAGATGCACCTACCTTCCTCCTCCATAAATGGCGGCTGAGACACCATTCTATTTGCCGCTGTGGAAAGAGACTGAACTATAGAACACCTTGTGAACAGTGTCCCCAACGATCATATCCTGATGGTATTTCTGCCATCCACTCCACATCATCTGAAGCAATCAATTGGATCGCCAACCTAGACTTGGACATTTAACATTGCTGTCCTTAAGCCACACAGAAGAAGACGAATACTTACACGCCCCCTCTAGTATCTGGATACATCACAGTTATAATGCATTGTGGGGAAGTACTGTTATCCCCATATTACAGATGGGGAACTAAACATTTGAGAAACAAAGGATTTGTCTACACTGTACCTTAATGCGCCCCTGCAGGGGGGTGTAAATTCTAATGTGCATCAGCATCTCGTTCACTAACTAGTCCACGTGGACCCTGCTGGCACGCACTAAAAAGTTTCTTAGTGTGTATTAATGTAGTCCTGTTTTGAAACTGGACTATATTAATGTACACCAGGGAACTTTTAATATACAACAGCAGCATCCATACAAGCCAGTTAGTGCACACATGCTGGTGCACATTAGAATTTACCCCCCCTGCTGGCACAGATTAAAACATTGTGTAGACAAGCCCTGAATGACTTACCCAAAGTTACACAGGAGATTTTTGGTGGAGCCAGGGTCTCCTGAGTCCCTGGCTACCACTCTAACCACTGGACCATCATCCCTGACTGGGCTATCTTCACCTCATCTTTTATCGACCCAGTCTGAATAATAAGTTGCTTGTTTTTTTCTTTCCCTTGTAGTGACTGAGCTTGCAGGGTGTGTGCTTTTTAAGTATGACATATGCTGGGTTGGTTTTTTTTTAATCGGTTCATGTTGCTTATCATGTTTGTATAATAGTTTGGGGTTGGTGTAATCAGTGTTGCGTTTAATTTCATTAAGATTTTGTTGTGTGTTCAGTGTTTGCATAATTCATTAAATCGAGTGCTAAGGGACGTGAATGCCCATGTGTGCATACAGTATGTCTCCTTTATATCGATGCTTTGTCAGGCCTGTGCACTGTACTTAGAGTACGTCTATGGAGTACGTATTTGAACAAATACAAGCTGAGCCATTTGTTTTCTTTCTACTGCACCAGCCTTAAGAAAGTAAAGAAAAACACGCACTTCTCCGAGGGTGCTAGTAGGGTTTATTTTTTCATTCAGCCATTAGTTTATTCTTTCATGGGTTCAATGCTGGAAAAAAGTGCATCCATTAGACAGTGAGGGCTTTATTTATGGGGGGAGTGGGGTTTCAAAGGGGAGGCTGTTGAGTCCCCAAAGAGCCTTTCACGATGTATTCTCAGCATGCTTCTGAGGCCAGCGCTTTGCTCATCAGGAGGAGAGGCAGAAATGTGGGCTTTACAGAGCAGCTGTGTGTTTCACTGGTCCCTGTGCTCGCTGACGTTTATTTACATATTGGGAGAGTAAATGGGTAGAACAGATGGCAACCAGACATTTGGTGGTTCTGTTCCCCTGTGCTCCTCAGGGGTCTTGCATTCAGTCTTTGCAAAAGCTCGTCCTAAAGTGAGAGAGGGGAAAAACCCAGGGGCCTGTTCACAATTACGAAAGGCTTGTTGGCAGTTTACTACAATGATAGATTAAAGCACTTAGTAAAATGTTAAATAATTATGAGATTTGTTTTACAAGTCAAGATAGTCGTTCCTTACAATATGTCTGGTCTGTCTCGTTGTGAATGCATTTAGATTTAAACAGGGCTCCTTTCCCTCTACAAAATCAGGTAGAAGAAAAGTTGGTCTGTTTTTAAACGCCGTTGATAAATCCTTGCCCTTCTTTGAAAGTATTGCGACTAAATTCATGCTCTTGCAGAAAACCAAATATCTGGAAGTTTTACAGCTTAGAAAGACTGACTGTCTTTCAGAGTATGTAACATTCATTGCGTGTTTCACTCTTTGCAGCTGGAGCTGGAGGCTGAAATCGTTGCTTGTACATATTGGTTTGCTGATGTAGAGTTGCTCTTGAGTGGAGGGCAGCTGACATTGGATTGTTTGGTTTGTTTTTCAGATGAGATAATCATAGCATTTCTCCTAGGCGAAACCTCCATATAAAATATGGATTTTGAAAAGCAATATTAGACGGAGAGAGGTAGGTCACAATTTGGACCCGTCAGACCTCCAACCTGGATGTTATCCCTTCAAACTAAGGGGCCATAATCTTCATAATAATAAATTATTTGCGCAGATAACCTGCGCTACAAATGATAGGCATGGCCATGCACAGGACCAGCCATCTCCAGGTGCAGCCTGCTAACACTGTAGCTGTGTCACAGTCTGAGGCATTCCCCGAAGTGACAGGTGAACACCTGAAAATCTCCAAACCCTTTTGGGGAAAGACTCTGCAGGCCCTTCAGTATCTCAGACCTCAAAGGTTTCAGAGTAACAGCCGTGTTAGTCTGTATTCGTAAAAAGAAAAGGAGGACTTGTGGCACCTTAGAGACTAACCAGTTTATTTGAGCATGAGCTTTCGTGAGCTACAGCTCACTTCATCGGATGCATAGCCACGATATGCTATGCATCCGATGAAGTGAGCTGTAGCTCACGAAAGCTCATGCTCAAATAAACTGGTTAGTCTCTAAGGTGCCACAAGTACTCCTTTTCTTTTTTCAGACCTCAAAGTTATTCCTAGTTATGACTTTTGCATCTCCTAATATCGGATAAAGGGCTATCTTGCAATCCCATCCAAACTAAAAAGAGCACACTCATGTTTTCTCTTTGAATTGATGTGCTGTTCACAGTTAAAGTAGAAATATTGGCTGAATTAATTCAGCTCCTATCGCAGTGACGTATCGTGTGGTAGGAGCTTCACAAACAACATCAGTGTCTCTGTGCCAGAGAGCTTACATAGTAAATGATGGACTGATGAAAAAATGAAAATAACAAACACCAGGGAGGGAAGAAGAACTGTGTCCCTGAAACATAATGTTGTGATTATGCCATTTAGGAGCAAAATGATTGATAAAATTAATAAATAAAGTCCAAACTCACTAATTTTTCTGTTGGCAAAACTCTAGAAATAGGGTGTTAGGAGCAATTTAAATGAGGTGAGGATAGCTGTCTGACTAGTTGGTTTTGGAAAAGTAGGTATTCTGCCACTCATAGGAAATTGAAAGCGGATCCTAAACAAGAGAGCATCTGGTCTGACATGCGTATCTGTAATTGGCAATAGTGGGGAATCAGTCGTGTTTCACCTCAGAAGTGGCTGTACTTCAGTGGTGAGTGAAGTGGTTCTCTTGTATAGTTTGCAATGCACTTTGGGATCCTTTGAGATCAAAGTTAAATATAATAGGAGTTTGCTTATTAAAATTTGCTGCAGGACGATGTTGGCTTTTAGAAGGCATACTTATAAAGTGAGCAAACAGAGGTGTGATGTCTGAGTAAATCAGGTGCCAGATTTGTCCAGCATTTGATTTTCCAATAAGAGTGACTTCATTTAAATACATTTTAAAATTGTTTAGGCAAGATGGGAAGTTAACTATTCAGATTACTCCAGAAAGATCATTATTATTAATTAACTTAATATAGCCATGGCAAGTGTTGCAGAACTTAATGGCAGCACTGAAGGCTGTGAACTCATCTGTGTGTCCATAATCCTGCTCCTTGGGTTGCAAAGAGAGGATGACAAATTGGATGCTTGCATGAGCTTTATGTCCCATTCTTGGATGTGTGCTGGCAATGGTAACAAATTCAGTAACCTTACCGCTAGATATCCTCTTCATGCCAGTAAAAACATACACCCGGAACTCTGTCTGGTGGCTTAATGTGGATCTCAAATGAGAAAGCCATGAAACATTACAGACTCTTTGTTGCTAAGGCATCCCAAGTTGACAAGTATGTGGTATTTTGTGTCTTTGAAATGTTTGTTTTTTCTTCTGTGTTTTGGCAGACTGATGTCTTGGTACTGAGCTGTGATCTGATCACAGATGTTGCTTTACATGAGGTGGTGGATCTGTTTCGAGCTCATGACGCGACACTCTCCATGTTGATGAAAAAAGCTCATGAACCCACAGAAATGGTACCAGGACAGAAAGGGAAGAAAAAGCCAGGTATGTAGACTAACTGTTCTTCCTACTCAGTGCACATGAGCAAACTAAAAATCCAGCAGAATGGGGTCCTGGCTCCAAGGCACTAAAGTCATACAAAAGAATAACAAGAATATTACACCATTTGAGAATGGAAGGGCCAAGCCACCAAGTGACCTTAATGTGTGCCCCAAGATGGAGAGGCTTTAAAAGAAGACAGCTTAAACTATTTTGTTCGGCTACTGCTTTAGACTAAAGGATTTAAGGACAGGGAATAGGACTGAAATGAAAGCTTGGATCATCCCTCCCCTGAAGACCACTGAAAGAAACACTGCTTTATACAGCGAGGGTAGATAAATGACTACAAAATGCCACCTGAGAAGGGCGTTATTACAGTTTCAGAGTCAAGCACTCAGAAGTTAAGAAATGGCGCTAAATAAACCTGCAGCTGCACATTGAGCAGTGAGGGTAGAACAAAATCTGAAAGAGCTCATTAAGTGAGCACGGTCCAGCCCAGACACTGAGAGAGGCAAGGATCCTGTGGGAAAAATAGTATGTGATCATGTAATTAAAGGCTGTCTCCTAAGACATAGGCACAGGGGACATGCAGTTTTTGCCCCATTGGGCAAAAAGGGTCTGGGCAAAGAGCCAGAGAAGGGGAGCCTAGAACTGTGGTGAGAAGCCCAAGGAGACAGGGACTGACTAGGTGAGGAGAATGGGTCTGGGACATGGAGTGAGGGATGGGGCAGAGACAGGACTGAAGCGGGGCAGGGACAGCTTTGACAAGCTACTGTTGCTATCAGTTTTACTCCATTAGCTCATGTGGTGGAGGTCTGTTCAGTACATCTAAAGGTGGCAACCCTGCTGATGAGCCATGTGGATGTCCACACGATGCCACATGATGGAATCTGTTTTTTTACAATTTGCTCTTTTTTAAAAACCCTGGAAAATTGTTACAAAACCCTCTGTTGCGAGTATGCTATTTAGGTTGCACAGTCAAGCACTCAAAGCTCAGGGAATGCCACAGTTAAGGGTGCCTGTGGATCCTGAATCCTGGCAAGCTCTGTTAAACTAACAATGAATGTTGCCATCAGTTCATAAGTCTGTAGAAGTCAGAGATGAGCGAGATCTACCAGACCGCCCCAGGCTGATAGTTATTCCTTGTGGGCCTTTTTCTATCATTTCTAGATGTTTAATACCTCTGCTGGAGAGAACTGGTTTGAAATAAACTGAGTAGCTGTAGGACGAATTTGCTGCTGCAGTCCGCTTTAAACAGAGGCGTTAGCCACAAAGGCTAACCCACTGACCTTCTTTAATAATGCTGGTGCGCCTTGATGCCTTTTTAAAATGTGCGATATAATTCAACCGCAAGTTATGGGGTCACTGCAGCAAGTGCTGGGTGAGGTTCTTTGGCTTCTTATGTAGGAGGTCAGGCTAGTGATCATAATGGTCCCTTCTGGCCGTAACGTCTGCGGAACATAGTCATAGGAAGCAATGCAAACACAGTAGGACCCTGAGGAGTGATAGTAACCCAGACAGGCAGCGGATGTATGAAGAATGAAGCCCAGTATTCGGGTGCTGAGCTAGTCTATTCTTATCTCTGGGCATTGAGGCAAAGACCAAGGCGTACATGCCAAATGTGCCTGCCATGATTTTTCTGAGACTGTCGTGAGCAATTTAAGCATCCAAGCGAGACCCAACATATGTGCCTCAAACCTGTCCCGGTCTCTGCCTCAGTCCTGTCTCTTCCCATCCCTGGCTCTATGTCCTAGATCCCTTGTCCTCCCCTAGTCAGTCCCGGGCAAAGGATTTTAAACCATAATTGTTTATGCCTTTATATGTATGAAGAAAGACTGAAAGGATTGTGAGGGTGTGGTTCTTTCCTGCTTGTTTTTCTTACCTTAAAGACCTTAGGAATGTCACCGATAATCCGTAGGGTTGGGGAATGACCTCATGATGGATGTGGCCTGTGATTTCTCTCACCTGAATTGAAAATGGGTGGGAATGGTGAATTTTTAACAGATGTTTTCCCCAAATGTCAATTAGGCATTGGAGTTCAATAGGTTTGTTTAAAAACAAAGATTTAGAAATTTGACTAACAATTCCTCCCCTGAATTGCTCAGCCTCACTCTCTTGTGATGTCATCATTTCTCCACTTCTCAAAGTCCCCAAGGTAGGCAGAGCCTGGATTTCTAGGGCTGTGTCTACCCTGCCACTTTCAGCGCTAAAACTTTTGTTGTTCGGGGGTGTGAAAAAACACCCCCCTGAGCGACAAGAGTTTTAGCACTGAAAAGCGCCAATATAGACAGCACTGTATCTCTGGGAGCTGCGCTCCCGGCGATAAAGCTACCACCGCTCGTTTGGGGTGGGATTTTTATCACCAGAAGAGCTCTCCCCCGGCTATAAAGTGTGTCGACACTTCCCACGTCACAGTGCTGCCGCGGCCACACTGCAACGTGGGTAGTGTAGACATACACTAAGAAGAACTATTTTTTATTGGGACAAAAATCTTTCAAGCCATCTTTATCCAACATAAAAATACAGACCAGGGTTCAAGTCCATTTTTTTTCCCCATTGTGGGTCATCTTTAAGTTACCATTCCTGCACATTCTCCCTTTTCCCCTTCCTTTCCCTCAGGGACTAATTAAATTAGTTATCTGCCTGCAACCAGCCTGTTAACATCAGTGCATTTCAGAACTGTCCTTTTTCACTACAGGGTTTGGTGATCCATTTTGCCTGGTCTGCGGCACAAAAATAATCATCTCTCTTGCCTGTGCATGGGAAAGCACATTTTTATCTCTGTTTCTCCTAGGGATAAAACATAGTTCACTAACATTTATTATACCGTTTTTTTTCTATCCACACAGGGAAGAGAAAAACCTGTTTGGCCACAACCATGTTGCACAATTCTGTTTTAATCATGGTTCTATTTTTTATTGTAGACAGGCTTTTTGCTGTACAGACATAAAGATACAGTAGACTAGATGATGGCTTAGGACCTGACTTTAATTTAAGAAACATGATGCCCTTATTGAGAAACCTGTCGCTATTCTGTATGTAGGTGCAGACAAGGATTTCAAAGGGTTAGGTGCAGTAGGCATTTGTTTATCTGTGCTTAGAATTTGGACCATGGCATGTAGCTTGATTTACTGCCTAGAATGAATAGAGCCAGTGCTCTCAAGAATTTTGTGAGTTGGTTAGCTCGATCTTAATTTTTCACGTTGTGTGTTCAGGGCCTATTTTTGTGCTCCTTAGCTATATAATTAATTTGAGAGGGGAAGCTTCTGAAAGGAGCTAGCTTGATCACTTGGATCAAAGGCTGCCAGTGGGGAAGCTTTCAACAGCTACTTAGTTTTGGCCTTATTTTGGTGGTAGCTGTTACTATGGCAGCTATTAAGATGCAAATAGAAAGAAAGCAAAGGAGGAAAAGTGGAATTAAAATGCAATTTAGCTGGAAAAAAAGAAGACCGTAAGGAAATTATTTCTCCCAAGGCACTCACTTCTCACACAAGGTTGATGTGAGTTTTAGGAATTGGGGAGGGTAAGCATATGCCAGCAGTTGACCAAAAATACTGTCTCTGGGAAGAAAAAGAAAAGCTTGTGTCAGAATTGTGCCATTGCAGATATTCCTGTGCTTTCAGCTTCAGGGCAAGGGAACAGCTTGTGGATACCACCAAAGTTGTGTTGCATTCCATATTCATTGCAACGTGAAATCACCTTCCAACTGGCTTTCCCCCAGCTCTCCTGAGCTCTTCACTCTAGAACTGGTTTGACACGTATCCATAGAGATTTGTGAGAATGAAGTTTTGCTGTCACTGTATGCAGTGCTTGGGACGGACTGTTCAAAAAGAAAGTACTCTAGACCATTAGGCCAAAGTCACTCCTAGTGTATTGCCATTGATTTCAGTAGCGTTACTATAGAGAGAAATTGACACAATAGATAGTGTGAAAATGAGGTATCCCTTTGGGTGGGTGCCCTTTTTAAACCAATACGTGTCCTAGGGCATCCAAGTATTAGGAGTCTGGAGCTGTGTGTGCGTGTAGCCTAGATGTTTGTTACTAACAAAACGTATATGAAAACAGGATACTAGTTGCGAAGTCTTGTCTGAAATCCATAATCCTCTCCTCACCAGCTAATTGCGATATGAGAAAAGGAGAGTGATTTATGGTGAAGGAGAAGGCGCTGGCTCGGATGAGCTGTTAATTATCCTGGATTCTTTTTAGTGCAAATTGAAGTAGTAGTAAAGAAAGAGGGAAGAGAATTACACATTAGCTCAATCAAGATGAAGCATTGCATGCTGGGACCCGCTGTCTCCGCAGTTGGCATCTTCATATTAAAGATGTGGGTGGTTTCAGGGGCCATGTTTTAGATCTTCATGAGCCGCATTTTGGCTACCATGGTTGAAAGGATGAAATAAATGTATTTTGTAGAGCATTAATGCAGGTTCTTAGGCTTGATGGGTTAATCTCTGCTTATGTTTACGTATTTTGAAGTCCGGGGCAATTTGACCAATCCTCCTTGTTGTCCTGGATTCCATTAAGATAAGACTGTAAAATAGCTGTGTTTGATTTTCTACTTCAGTGGAGCAGCGCGACTTCATTGGAGTGGATGACACAGGAAAGCGGTTGCTCTTCATGGCTAATGAAGCTGACTTGGATGAAGAACTTGTCATTAAGAGATCCCTCCTTCAGAAGTAAGCCCTCTGGGTCTTAATGGAAATTTAGCTTGGAGTGGGGAAAAAAATTGGGGATGGGATTGATGGAGAAAGATGAACTGGGGTAAGTTGAGGAGGGGGAAAGAATTTTTTCCTGATGCATGGTAGCTGGCTCCCACAAATGGCAATGAAAGCACATGTTATTTTTCAGTGAAAAGTATTTTGCACCTACAACTGGCCAGTGTCCTTGTTTGGCAAGAACAGAAGGATTATCATGAGAAAGGGATGAGTGAAAGAGCCATGTGTTCTTTAAGAAAAGCCAGGGTGGCTAAATTCAGATGTTGTTCAAATTCAATAGTTTATATTTGTGATGGATGCGTTGATGGAAATGAAAAATTTGCCTCATTGATATATATCCAAGGCGGTCACAGAATTGTTACAGCTGGTTCCCGATTGATGTGCTTGCTGTTAGAATTGCGTTCTGTGGCTGTGATCATTGGCAAGCCAACGCTAGTTGTTCTCTGTGGGGCTAGTAAAGAATATTGCAGCTATTGTTATCGGAGGCTTTTCTAGGTGGTTTTGTCATTGCATTTACGGGTGGCTACGGTATGGCAGCTTAGCAGTTGCTGCAACATATGTGATTTTAGCTGACCTATGATTGATTTTACAGATTTATTTCACCAGTGGATTTTCACTCCTGTTATCTCACTTAATTTAGCTTCTAGCGTGAGAATTATTCAGTGTTCATCCTGCAGACCTCAGGGTTACCCATTCAACCCCATTGCCTTCAGTAGATTTTCACAAATGCAACTGACTGGCACTTAATGAATCGTAGTACTGATGATGTACAAACTGGGATGGCCTCTGAAGTTCTCTCTGTCTTGCCTGTGTTCGTTGTGTAGGCAGAGAAAACCAGTGAAATGTTACTTTTGTCACTCAGGTCAGCACATGTGATTCTGCGAGTGTGCAGGGAGAAGATCTGCTAAGAGAAGACCATTTATACATGATATTTTGGAGAAAACCCTATTTTAAGCTTCACAACACTCCCCTTAGGGTAGTTGAGAGTAAACGTGGAGTTTGCTTCTTGGAATGCACAAGGGGCCAAGATCTTGGTTTCACGCCTCACCCTGTAGGTGGCACTTGCAGCTGTTTGGCATTCTGGAGCACCACACTGAAGCTTGGGTTCGGTATTGATTCAGAGGAGGCAGCACCGCGTATTGAATCACCAGCACCACTGTGTTGTGTTGTGGCCACTCTGAGTAGTGTAGACCAGTGTTTTGTGTACCCTTGTGCAGTGATTCTCAAGCTGGGGTCCTTAGAGATTGCACAGGGGGTCCTCAAAATGCCAGCTATCACACCAACAATAGATAGACTCTGCAGTGAGAAGCAGGCACACCCATCTCACTGACATCTCTAATTACGCTGTTCTTTTTCTTAAAGCATTACTAACAGTACATGTTTATATGAAGTACACATATCCCTTTGTCCATCAGTTTCGGGTCTGTGATTAACATTGCATTTGAAAAGGGGTCTGTCGAAAAAAAAGTTTGAGAACCTCTGCCTTAGTGCTTCCATCTTTGGGAAATTTTAAGGAAAAGGCTTTTCCTACACTACACTGTTTGACTTAAAATTTCCCAGTGGTGCAATTCCATGGGGGTAGCCATCGAAGGAGCGCTCTCAGAGAAAAAATGCTGTCAGCCAATGACACGTTAATCACTGTGTTGTCTAGACCTGCTCAGAAGCTAACTTGCTCAAGACCTGAATTTTTCAGGTGAGAAACAAGCAAAACATTTAAACAAAATAACCTTTGAAGCCTCTTTTAAATATCATCATAAATCAGGACCTGGGGATTACAGTGGACAAGAAGCTGGAGGTGAGTCAACAGTGTGCCCTTATTGCCAAGAAGGCCAACGGCATATTGGGTTGCATTAGTAGGAGCATTGCCAGCAGATATTCGGCACTGGTGAGGCCAGATCTGGAGCATTGTGTCCAGTTTTGGGCCCCCCACTAGAGAAAGGATGTGGACAGATTGGAGAGAGTCCAGCCGAGGGCAACGAAAATGATTAGGGGACTGGAGCACATGACTTATGAGGAGAGGCTGAGGGAACTGGGTTTATTTAGTCTGCAGAAGAGAAGAGTGAGGGGGGATTTAATAGCTGCCTTCAACTACCTGAAGGGGGGTTCCAAAGAAGATGGAGCTAAGCTGTTCTCAGTGCTGGCAGATGACAGAACAAGGAGCAATGGTCACAAGTTGCAGTGGGGGAGGTCTAGGTTGGATATTAGGAAAAACTGTTTCACTAGGAGGGTGATGAAGCACTGGAATGGGTTACCTAGGGAGGTGGTGGAATCTCCATGCTTAGAAGTTTTTAAGGCCCGGCTTGACAAAGCCCTGGCTCAGTTGTTTTAGTTGGGGTTGGCCCTGCTTTGAGCAGGGAGTTAGACTAGATGACCCCCTGAGGTCTCTTGCAACCCTAATCTTCTGTGATTCTGTGAAAAGGGTGTGTGCCCAATCTTAATTCCCATTGTAGGTCATCATCCTTCAGCTAGTATCTGCTGGGTTGGTCACTTCTTGTTCTTTGGACTTCCCTCGTGTAGTGGAATTATAGCCCGTTGATCTCATGTAGAGAGAGAAGAATTTCCAGGGCACATTTGATTCCCCTAGAAAGAAATCTGTTTCACTTTCTATCTTTCTATCAATACTTTGAAAAGTTATGGTGGCCTTGTTGCATGATTGTTATACTCAAAAAAAAAAAAAAAATTCAAGGAGAACGCTCTCAATACATAGCTTGCTCTTCATTTCTGGTTTGTGTTTGATGGGTGGGTGGGTGGCGGGGCCGGGGGGGGGGGAGAGGGGTGAATTTTCTTTTACACTGTCACACCAAGAGAAGTTATCAGAACCTCGTTGACTCTCTTGTTTACCCATGGCAAAAATCTAGATCTAATGCAAGAGCTGGTCAAAGGAACTTTGCTTCCACCTGTCACAGGTGGGAAGCTCCTCTGACAAAAGATCCAAAGCTGTAGAACACTTATTTAAAACAAAACAAAATATCCCAGAAAATCCTTTGTTCTGACCTTCCCTGCCTTTTTCTTACCACTGGATTTCAAGCTCTTTGCTGCTGTAAAAAAGCAGTGGGAAAGGGCTAAATGCAGACTTTCCTGAGTACCTGTTGTGGATTAAATATTCATTTGCTCCTTACCCAGAGGGGGTCAGCAGTAACTAAATTACTGCAGAATGAACCTTTTTTGAGGAGGAGCAAAAGTTTACCGAGTGATCTAGTTTTCTCCCTAATATTCTGCTCTTCAGTTTGGCGTATGATTTCTTTGAAGTAGTGTTCCCTTTCTGCTAGCTGTGGGCAGTGATTGAGGTTAACAAAGGGAAGCTGTGCCACCTTATACATCAGACATGTGATTCTGGACATTGCTTCTTCAATTGTGAAAACATCAAGCCACGTTTTGACAAAGTATCTTGTTCTTCTGTTGCTTATATACCTGATCTCTCTCTTGATCAAGTCTTCATATCTACTCCTGAGGGCATTCCGTGCCAAAAAACTAAACATTCTGCACCAAAATATTTTAAAATTCTGCAAATTTTATTTGTTAAATAAATATGGATGCTCCAGCATGGGATTGGGGAGCACAGGCCTCTGGCTGCACAGAGGTGGGAGATCCCTGTGCAGCCCCTCCTTCCCCCCCCCCCCCCCCTCCTCCTCCTCCTCGGTGACACAGTCTCAGTGGTGAGGCTTCACCCAACCCTGACACAGTGCAAGAACCCAGCCTGCCCCAGAAACACTTCAGGGCCCTGTCCTTCCATGCCAGGTGCACCAGGTGTGGGCAGGCAGGCTCAGCAAGGCAGGATCCAGGTGTGGAGGGGCTTAGTGTGTGGGGGATGAGAGGGTTCTGTGTGGGGCAATCTGGGTGTGGGAGGCTCAGTGAGGGATCTGGGTCGGGGGTATCTGGGTGCACAGGGGGCTTGTTGGAGGGCTCTGGGTGCAACAGTAATGGGACTCTCCAGGTGAAAGTGGTTGGGGCTCAGTGGAGGGGGGGATAGAACTCAGCAGGGGGGTTTGGTGTGGGGAGCTCAGTGGAGGGGATCCAGATGTTGGGGGAGTGGGGCTTAGTGGGGTGGGGATTCAGGTGTAGCTGTTTGGGGCTCAGTGGGGTGGGGATCCAGGTGAGGGTGGCTCGTTGGGGTGGTGCAGGGGGAGTGAGGCTTGTTATGGGGGGTTCTGGGGGAGGGGGGGGCTCAGTGGGATGGTCTGTGTATGAGGGGATCTGGATGTATGGGGGTTGGGTGGATGGGGAAGCAACTCCCTGTACAGTGATCTCTCCTCCTGCAGCTGAGGAGCGATGGGTGCAGGAAGTGTGTGTGTGGGGTGGGAGGGATTCTGCAGAGCTTCCTACAGCTGGGGGTGGGTCTGAAATGGCCCCAGATGCCATGCAGGGGAAGAGGAAGTCCCGTCCTCCTCAGCCCAGCTGGGACTAGCAGCTGAGCCTGGCTCAGGGTAGGATTCACCAGCTGGGTTTTCCCCAGTCCAACCTCCTGCCCCACAGTGATTTACTTCTCTGCAGTATGTTTCAGGTGCCCAGGGCAGCCGGCAGAGAGGGTCCCTAATCCATGAACTATTACAAAACTTTTCTTACAAATTACAATTACAAAACTTTTCTTAAACATTACATGAGTATATTGTCTCATACCATAGAATTAGAATTTATAATCCCTATTCCGTGATGCGATATCTTTGAGCTATAATGTATCTTAATTAAAACTACCTTTAGATAGGTTTTTTCCTCAAAAAGCATTTGATCAAAATCCAATTTAAATAAAAAAAAACCCTGATTTTTTAAAATCATTGATTTTTATCCACCCCGCTTCCCCATCAGAGAGCCATTTTTCTGCAGGGAAATGAGGAAATCTGCAGGGGACATACATTCTGCACATGCACAGTGGCGCAGGATTCCCCCAGGAGTACATATCGTCACAAACACAACAGGGTCAGATATCCATGTGCAGCCCCATTTGTGGATATGTAACAAAACATCAGGAGGGGACAGGTAAGCAAATTTGTTGAGAGCACCTAAAGAGAGCAGTGCTGTTAGGGAAGGAATTTTCAAGGAAGAGATTTCCTGCTTGGGTAATAGGGGCTTATAGAAAAGTTATGAATAAACTGTATGGTCCCTTCCTTAGGTGAATTGTGGTAAATGGCTGAGAAATGAGGCATAAGAACGAAGGAAATGCCGTGGGGAAACTTCTGAGCCAAGCTGGGGTCCTTTAGAGAGAGAGAGAAATGAAGGCAGCATGCTCATCCCTGAAGCCTGAATTCACCAGTTACGTCTCTCTGACTAGGGCTTGGCAGGCCATCAAACTGAGAAAATAATGAGAATTCCATGGGCTTTTTTTCCCCCTTTTGAAAGAGGGGGCTGAAGCATTTGTTGATTACAGGGACAGGGAATTGTTTTCTCCACCTTAGACATTTATGGTCACACAAAGTAAGACAGTAAAAGACACCTGTTGGAGCAGGTCTAAATTTGGAGCATTTCCTTTTAAGATACCGTGGGATGTTTCAGGGTGAGTCGTCCCTAATAAACCATCCGTCTTCGTGGGTGTTCCATCTGTGTAAACGCAGGTGCTGTGCTTCTCCTAGAGGATATGCTAATAAATCACCAGGACAATCTCAGCTACTCATTACCTCATGTGCTTCAGACAGAAAAGAATACCTCATATATAAATGTAGGTAGTAATTATGGGAATAACTCTGAAGTAACACCGCAGACTTGTTTTTAAGATTTTTTTTTAATACAAAAAAGCAGGGGGGAGGGGGTAGCGTTGGAGAATCTTTTTCTTCTCTTCCCCCTCATGCTGTGAGGATACAAATTAATGATGTAGCCTCACTTTAAGGATCTGCTAATAGGAAAAAGTCAACATCATGTCAGGTGCCTAATGGGAGTTCAGAAAGAGCATTGGTACATATTATTTCTGTTGTATTGCCATACGATCCCACCTTCATTCTGCTCATAATTGGTTTTAAATAAGGGGGTCTTATAGACTCACGGTTAGTCACTGAATATTGATGGTCTGTGCAGCAGTGCACCAGTCAGGAAGTTATCTTTCTGAAATACTCCATGACTCTTAGTGTTACTGACTCATCTACCTTTTATTCTCAAATGTAACGCTATGAGAACGGGGAAGGGTGTGTGTGAGACATACACAAATGCAGTGACTCCCGTTGGGTAAAATATTTTACATAAGTTTGTCACTGTTTGTTCACATATGTTGGTAAAATTGGAAGGCTTCCGCATTAAAACTTACCTTAAAAACATCTGTCTTCTCTTTGCAAGCAGTGAGGGATTGGACACCATTGTGGAAAGATGTTTAATGTTAGGTTTCAGAGTAGCAGCTGTGTTAGTCTGTATTCGCAAAAAGAAAAGGAGTACTTGTGGCACCTTAGAGACTAATAAATTTGAGTATAAGCTTTCGTGAGCTACAGCTCACTTCATCGGATGCATTCAGTGGAAAATACAGTGGGGAGATTTATATACATAGAGAACATGAAACAATGGGTGTTACCATACACACTGTAACGAGAGTGATCACTTAAGGTTGTGGTTCTGCTCTGAAAAGTCACTTTTTAAGAACTACATGAGAGTCTATATTTGTCTTTTCAGGGACTCTAGATTTGTGCAGTTTATAAGTAAGAATATTTTCTAATTGATGTCTGAAAGTCAAGCTGGGTTCTTTCTGCTCATGCATCACTGAAAATGAAAATTTTCCAATTTGAATTTAGTTATTAATGATCCTGTTGCTGATGCATGAGCACCAAAGAATCCTGCTCCCTTTCTCAGGGCTGTATTGGCTCTATAGTGCTAACAGCAGTTAAAGTGTAGTAACATTTTTGCCAGGAAAGTAAGCAGAACTGACTCTGAATTAAACCAGGGGACCAGGTCTATTGAATAAAAAGCTGCGATTTTTACATACTAACTTTTCAGAGTAAAACCACACTTTAAAAACCATGGTATGGCTTTAATCATATTGCTTTACAAATTAATATCTTGCTGAATAGTTCAGCAACAGAATATTGGCAGGTTAGCCGCAGTATCAGCCACCGGTAGGGAATAGACATTCTCAAGGTACTCTTTGTAGCTCTTGCTTGCCTGTTTATAAGTTTCTCAGTTCATTAAGTATAACAGCCATCAGCTAAAAGACATGCATTTTTTTCAACAAGTCTGCATTTTTATTATGCTTTTAAACTTTGCTTAACTTTAGTTTGCTCTTTGCTGAAAATACATTGGGGATGGATATGGTCTCCAACTTCACACACTGACGTATTTTGGAATTACTTTTTTATGGTTCTTAAATAGATACTGGAGCCAAATAAAAATAGATGTCGTTTTTCTCTTCGGTGCTGTGTTTTTATTTTGCGCTTGTACAACAAACATATATTCCGAAAGCCATTTACTGAGTGTTGAGCTCTGTGTTTTGAAGAATACATATACATTACTGATTGGTATGGATCTTGGTATGTTTTGCTATTCAGGCGGGGGGAGAGGAAAAGATTGAGAGGAATATGGAATATACCCTTGCTTTATTTCTGGAAGAAGGAGCGTGCCTGCTTCCAGGTACTTGAATTGCGAACAGATAAAAATAGAGTTCCGAGACTTAAGAATCGAATCTGGAAATATTTGCAAGACCATTTATTGAATGTAGCTAGAAAAAAGTTTGGAGATGAATTTCATTTTATTATCTGATTATTACTAGCATTACAAAAAGTGCAAGACTAAAAAAGGAGAGGAAGATTCGGTATTTGGTTTTTAATTGTTACTGAGTTTGTGCTGAATTGACTGTCATTTGTCCATATAATGTTTGTTAGGGCTTGATTTTAGACCAGCGTTTGTCCTGAGAGTCTGTTTTATTATTCAGAGTTTCCAGAAGAGGAAGAAATTAGTGTTGCTTGGACATCTTAGGAGGCATGTGCCTGGTGATACAATATTTTGTGTGAACGTATCCCCTTAAACGATACATACGCTAATCCCCATCACTACCCTATCCAGACGCCTGGATCTTGAAACTTGATCAATATTTTGTTTTAAAGAGAGCTTTTGATATATTAAAATGTTCAGCACCATGTCTGGGATCTTTTATTAATGGAACAAGTTAGTGTATTTCACGGGGTCAGTGCGAAGCTTGCCCATCCTTGTTGGCTATTTTTATGGTATGTTAACTCTAATCAAACCAGCTGTTCCTATGAATACTTTGGGAAAAGACACAGCGCTATTAAACGTTTTCTCTTTGGGGTTATATTTTGATGCACAGAGTATATTTGGTGTTGTGTAGCAGAGCAGCCTGCTGAAATTTTGAGGATCTCAGTTTGTGGACTACGTTCCTGAAATAACCAGTAGGTAATAGAGGCACAAATGCGCTATTGTGCTGTTGGGACATCAAAGGTCAGAGGAGTTATCTATGCCTGTTTGAATGCTGTCAGATTCTCCTCTGCCACATGTTAGACATGTGTTACTCATCAGTGAATTATGGAACTCCATGATGCAGAGCAGGCAGGAATGCAGGGGAGAAAAAAAATCACCTAGTTTTAAAGCAAAGTAAGAGTGAAATGAGGCGCATAAAATTCTGTAAAAGTTAAAAGGTTCAATTCTGCTTGGAGCTGAGGTCCTGACTCCCTCCCCTGGCCAGAGCTCATGCTTGTAGTTGTCTTACTATTCTGTACTTTTTTTTTTTAAAGTTCCTTAATGTCATGCCTAACAGAAGGGTTTTCAGCTGGCAGGAGGGAAATACCTGTGGAATTCTTGCAAAGCATCATTCATCTATCTCACTAAGAAACCTTGACCTTAAAGAACTCTTTCTTAAGCATAGTCATTCAGATCTCAGATACACTGTACTGCAGGGGTACAGAACAGTGGTCTCATGTTAAAGTTAGCAACCATTTGATTGAACAAACTGTTACATAATCCTTCAAATGCCAATTTGTTACACCGACTGTCTACTGGGGCTCTAGATTGTGAATGACTTGTTCTTGTTGCTAAACACAGATCATAAAAATCGATAATGGAAAGGATCAGAATACACAATTAGCTGTGTAAAGTTAGATATATGTGCCTGAGACCCTTACAAAGTGAGCATTCTGTTTTACTTACAGTAATGATATGTCTTTTTAAATGATTCCACTCAGGCTAAAATTCTCCATTCCCTGTTGAATAGCCATTATGTGACTCTCCCAAAACAGAATTGTGCTGGCAGTTTCTGGCATTACACAGGAAATGAAGAGCATAACAGATTTTCTTTTCTCTTGCTAAGACGTGCTTCCCATGAGTTCTTCCAGTGGATGGAGTAAATAACACAGATATTTTTCTAAAGACAGTATGTCCTCTGCATTTCTATCTCATCCAGAAAATTCCCCACACGTTCCCTGGCTTTAGATACTTCCCCTCGCTAATTCATTTTGATGCTGCTAAGAAGCTTAGATGGAGGTTCCTTTTTAGGTAGAAAATTCCCTTCTTAAATGGTCCAGGAGATTTCTTTTAGCTTATATAAGGCTCTCCTTCCCCAGTGGCTCAGTCTGAAGTACTTTATTGTACTGTGCCCTTCCCTACTTCTGATTCAAGAGATTATCACAAATTGGATCTCCTAAATGGCAATGCAGAGTACGGTGCCATCCACTGTTTTGTATTTTATACATAATTTACATATATTTAAACCCTGGGCAATAATATCTATTAGTATTTTGCTGACTGGTCATCTTGAAATCCTTTCATCTGGAAAAAATCCAAGTCCTTAAACTGAGAACAGTGGGAGCTGGTGGGTGGTTGGCACTTCTGAAAATCTGGCCACTTTATTTAGTTGCCTAAATAAGCATTTAGGAGCCTAACTTTAGGCTCTCACATTTAAAACTTTGGCTGATGGATCTTAACTAACTCCAAAGGTTGGATACAAACCAGTAAAAAGCAAGGGAGATTCAAAGCTACAATTGAACTTATCCTCTTGTTTCCTGTATATAATTCTTTTAACAACTGGTGAACTTTACAAAGGCGTGAAGGACTGTCTTTCAGACTTCCCTTTGAATTTCCATGCCTTATTAGCCCCAAGTCATTGCATTAGATAGAATTTTGGAGACCTTAAGTATTTGCCTTATGTGTTCCTAACTTCTCTCCCCTTCATAACAGTAGTGACTACAGGGCTCTGGGAGCAAGGGTGAAGGCATCGGGGGGCAGAGGTGGTGTTTTCATCTACCTTCCCGGTTGAGGATAAGGACGCAGGTGGGGACACGTGCATTCTGGAGATTAACGCATGGCAGCGCAGATGGTGTCAATGGGAGGGTTTTGGCTCCCTTGACTCTGGGGAGGAGGACCCCTGGGAAAAAATGGGGTGTACTGACCAAGAAAGGGAAGGCCATCTTTTGATAACTCACCAACCTAGTGAGGAGGGCTTTAAACTAGGTTCAAAGGGGTCAGGCAACAAAAGCTCACTGGAAGGCATAAAAAAACGGTGATCTTAACAGAGGGCTAGATGTTACAAGAGGCTTGGAAAATTACAATAGTGCTGTTGGAGCGAAAAGAGGGAAAACCATGGGACAATCTGCTGAGCATCTTAGATGTCTCTACACAAATGCAATGAGTCTGGGGAATAAACAGGAAGAACTGGAAACATTAATACACAAGTTAAATTATGACTTCATTGACCTCAATTATGACTTGGTGGGATAAATAAATGGTGGCAGGAATAAATTAAACATATTCATTCATGATCTGGAAAAAGGTTGAACAGTGAAGTGGCAAACGGGGGGATATGGTAGAGGTCTACAAAATCATGAATGGTGTGGAGAAAGTGAATAGGGAAGTGTTGTTTACCATTTCATACAATGCAAAAAATGGGTCACCTGATGAAATTAGTAGGCAGCAGGTTTATACAAACAAGAGGAAGTACTTTTTCACACAGCACACAACTAACCTGTGGAACTTATTGTCATGGGTTGGTGTGATGGCCAAAAGTATAACAGGGTTCAAAGAAGAACTGGAAAAGTTCATGAAGGATTGATTCATCAGGGACAAAAAGAAAAGGAGTACATGTGGCACCTTGAAGACTAACAAATTTATTCGATGAAGTGAGCTGTCGCTCACGAAAGCTTGTGCTCAAATAAATTTGTTAGTCTCTAAGGTGCCACAAGTCCTCCTTTTCTTTTTGCGGATACAGACTAACATGGATGCTACTCTGAAAAAATGATCAGGGACGTAACCCCATGCTCTGAGTGACCCTAAACCTCAGACTTCCTAAAGCTGGGAGTGGAAGGTAGGAGTGGATCACTCCATGATTACCCTGCTTTGTGCATGCTCCTTGAAGCTCTGGTTTGAGTCACTGTTGGAGTTAGCATACTGGGCAAGATGGGCCATGGCCTGACCCAGTATCACAGCTCCTAAATTCTTATGTAAGAACTTAGAAGACCTGGGAATTTATAAACCAGGCAGCCTAACTTGGATACCTAGAGAGATACTGGAACAAACTATTAAACAATCCGTTTGTAAACACCTAAAGGATAATAGGGTGGTAAGTAATAGCCAACGTGGATTTGTCAAGAACAGATCATGCCAAATCAACCTCATTTCCTCCTTTGACAGGGTTACTAGCCTAGTGGATAGGAGGGAAGCAGTAGACGTGATCTTGGTTTAACAAAGGCTTTTGACACAGTCCAACATGATTTTCTCATAAGCAAACCAAGGAAATGTGGTCTAGGTGCATAACCAGTGGAAAGACCATACTCAGAGTAGTTATCAAGGTTCGCTGTCAAACTGGGAGGATGTATATAGTGGGGCCCTGCAGGGGTCAGTCCCGGGTCTGGTACTAGTCAATCTTTTCAGTAATGACTTGAGTAATGGAGTCGAGAGAGTGCTTACAAAATTTGCGGATGACACCAAGCTGCAAGCTTCCTCCTTTTGGAGGAAAGGATTAGAATTCAAAGTGAATTTGATAAATTGGAAAAGTGGTCGGAAATCAACCAGATAAAATTAAATGAAGATGAGTGCACTTAGGAAGGAAAACTCAAATGCACAAATACAGCAGTACTGTTGGAAAGGATCTGGGGATTATAGTGGATCTCAAACTGAGTATGAGTCAACAGTGTGATGCAGTTCCGAAAAAGACTAATATCTTTCGGCGATATATTAACAGGGGTGTCACGTGTAAGACATGGGAGGTAATTGCCCCACTCTGCTCAGCACTGATGAGGCCTCAGCAGGAGTATTGTATCCAGTTTTGGGCATCACACTTTAAGAAAGATGTGTACGAATTGGAAAGAGTGCAGAGGAGAGCAACAAAAATGAAAAAAATATTTGGAAAACCTGACCTCTGAGGAAAGGTTAAACAACCGGGCATGGTTAATCTTGCCAAAGAAGACTGAGGGGGGACCTGATAAATCTTCAAATATGCTAAGGGCTGTTATAAAGAGAGTGGTGATCAGTGGTTCTCCCTGTCTGTTGAAGGTAGGACAAGAGGTAACGGGGCTTAATCTGCAGCAAGGAAGATTTAGGTTAGCTATTAGGAAAAACTTTCTAGCTATAAGGATAATTAAACTCTGGAACAGGCTTCCAAGGGAAGTTGTGAAATCCCCATCATTGGAGGTTTTTAAGACCAAGTTAGACAAACACCTGCCAGGGAAGATTTAGGTTTATTTAGTCCTGCCTCAGCCCAGAGGCCTGGACTAGATAACCTCTTAGTGTTCCTTTCAGCCCTACATTTTTATGGTTTGATTTCTATTATATGCACTAGTCCTTCCTAATGTATTAATGCAGCATTTGTAGAACTGGATTTTTGTCTTTTGTCAAATGAACTATAGCGTTGCTGAAAGCATTTCTGAACTTCCCACTTTTGTGATTTTGAGTCTCAGCCAGGTAGAACAGTAATAACAGAACCAAGGCCAGCAGTGCTATAAATTTCAACTAGACTATAGAAAAAAACGCTGATTTCTGTTTGTACTTTTATTAAAGATATTTATGCAGGGCAGGTCTTTCAGCAAGTGTGATTATTTTCAGAGGGGCCCTATTTCCATTCGTGCAATAGAATGTGTTAGGGATGTGTGCTGAGAACAGCACCTGAGGGGCAGGCACCAGACAGAATGGATAAAACCCCCTGAGAATGAGACTTCTCCAAACTTCTGCTCTTTCTGTCCATCTTTGTTTCTAAAACCACTTGAAAAATATTGTTCCTCAGGTAGGTCTCCTTCCGAGGTCCCTGTTTTAGCATTTGAATGAGTGCCACTTTCCCAGACCAAATGGCTATTATAGATTTAAGCTTTTCAAGTAGGAAGGTATGTGAGCGCATATTTAGCAGCACCCAGACTCTATTGAAAGAATAATAGACTCTTCCCACAATCAACTCCATTCTTCATATCCATACTGCCAGACCTCTGGAGCCACCATTGTGTCAAATAATTTTATTTCCCTGCTTATGTTCTGTTTCTTCCTCCTTTCCCCTTCCCAACCATAAAATCCTTCTCGAGTGATTGATTTATGGAATTTAGATTCCTTTTAGATCAGTGCACACTTAACAGCAAATATGTCTGTTTATTGAGGGCACATCTCCATCAGCCCAATTACTACTTTCTGGTATGTTTTTGATATCTTTCCGCTTCAGAAAATAGTATATATCTAAAGTCTAACGACTGTATCTTTTGCATTTGTTTTTTTTCAGATATAAATGCATAAGCCCTGGTGATGTAGGTTTAGAATGCACTTTTAAAAATTGCATTACTGTATGGTGGCGGAGGCCTGAAAAGTTTGGACTCTGACAAGTCTCACTATAGCATTAGACTTTATCTAGCTGAAAAAGGGGAAGGCAAGGCACAAGCAAAGTAAACCGTTCTGCCGGCTGTGAGCCCTCGCATACAGAGAGCCTGAAGCCTCATGGTGCTTGGGAATATAACTGATCTCTTAATCTTTTTTTAAACTCTGATATTGCAGGAAGGTTGTCTGGTCTTAACTCAAAACATCAACTTCACAGTGCTCTATTCGTGTTTTTGTGGAGAAATACAGAAGTTAATTTGTTGGCTTACTATAGACAGTCACTGGGATGAAAGCGTCTGTCTTTTCTGTTTCCTCTGGGATTCCTTTCGGTGTATGTGCTCTGGTGCCTGAACGGACAATAATACTTGCCTGCCTCATCAGTGTGTCAAGACTTAATTCATATTATTTATATAAGCTCCTTACATGCAAAATTCTATGTAACGGCAGTCCCCAGACTGTAGGGCGTGCCTCCCTAGAGAGGTGCAGGGGGCACATGGTGGGGCCCGGGGGTGGGGGGGGTGGGATGGAGTGCCACCCAGCTCTGACCCCCAGACGTAGCTCTGCTCCGCCCCGCCCCCTGTTTCATTCCCTCTCTGTCTCCAGGCCAGCTCCGCCTTTAGCCCTAGCTCCTCTCCTCTCCCCAGTTCTGCCCCCAGCTCTGCTGTTGAGGAAGCTCTGGCTGTGCAGTAATGGGGTGGAGGGCCTGTGGACAGATTCCATTACTGGTAAGGGGGCGGGAAGCGACAGGAAAAGTTTGGGCACCACTGCTATAGGAGTAAAAAGTAGTCGTATTAACGACTTGCTACTTTGTAGAATCCAAATAATAACTGTTCAAACATAACCAGCAAGAAGCAGCTGCTGTAACGTTTCATACTTGTATACCGGATGAATTAAGGATCCTATTTAAACCTGGATTTTCAGTCTTGACTTTGGATTTTCTGTGTTTGTCAGTCCTCTAATATTTAAATATATTATTATATGGTTTATTACATACTGTAATGTTCCATAATATTTTTAATGTAATTACTACAGTGCATGTAATTTCCTCTCAGATTACTTTAGTTTCCAAATGTTCACAATAAAACATCAAGGATGTGGAGTGAATTACTGGCAAAACAATTGGGTTTGCCCAATACTTGTTAACCCTGGTGTTTATTTTCCAGTCATTTACTTCTAGACAGGTTGACCCAATGGTAATTTTTTAAGGGGACCTAAGCTCCTTGGGGTGGGGGCTGGCTTTTCGTTGTACA
This sequence comes from Chelonia mydas, assembly GCF_015237465.2. NCBI lineage: Eukaryota > Metazoa > Chordata > Testudines > Cheloniidae > Chelonia > Chelonia mydas. Next base: position 103,062,313 of record NC_057854.1, read on the forward strand.
GCTGTACAGTCTTGGGTTGGGCCTCCAGATGCTACTACGGTACAAATGTTAAATAATTGCAAAAATCTATCGTTTCTCTCACTTTGGCTAGTTTACTTTCATATGAAATGAATTATCCAGAGATTGATTTCATCAGCAACAGTCTCTGTCAACGCTTCTCCTCCTGCACATTTCTTCTAACCAGTGTTTTTAAAAACCTGCCAACAGTTCCCCTATATCTAGTCTTGGTTTTTATTCTCTTTTTTGCCCTGTTCATTTGGGCTGTTGTTTGGGCTTCTTGCATGTCTTATTAATGAATATTTTATGTTTGAAGTGACAGACTAGAAACAAAACAAGAGGCGATATGATTGCTTTACTAAGTAATGACCTCATGAAAGGTCAATTTCATAAGTGAAGATATAACAAATTCATCATAGGTTAAGAATGCTATAAATGGAAGAAACACCAAACCAGGGGTGGGAGTGGGGCTGGGAGTAGAATTGAAAATAACATGAGGGAAGGAGGTCCACGTTGGTGGCTTCTTTTATCCTTAGATTCTAAGGCCAGAAAAGGACCATTATTATTCAGTCTGACCTGCATAACGTAGGCCATAGGACTTCATCCAGTAACTCCTGGTGCAAGGTTAATACCTCGTGGTTGAACTAGTGTATGTTTTAGAAAGGCATCCACTCTTGATTTAAAGACTGTGAGTGATGGAGAGTCCACCACACACCTTGATAAGATGTTTGGGTAATTACCCTTGCTTTAAAATGTACTTGTTTTTTTCTAGTTTGAATTTTTCTAACTTCAACTTCCAGTCATTGAATCTTATGTTTTTTACTGCTCGACTGAAGAGCCCTGTAGTATCAGATCTCATCCTGTGTACTACTTATAAACTGATCAAGTCACTGTTTAAGCTTCTTTTGGTGTGTCTACACGATGCTGCATTGCGGAGTATGGGGGCGTGAATTGCAGAGTGCACCAAAGTGTTGCACGCCAACTGCCTTGTGTGATGCTGTTGACATGAACTAAAAGGCATCTGGTTCACATTAACATAGTCCTCTTTCAAACAGGGCTCCCTTAATGTGAGCTGGGTACCTGTTAGTTCACGCCAGCAATGCACTCTGCAGTTGTCACCCACATAGTACGTGCTGCAGCGCAGTGCAGACTGCGAAGCGACACAGATTGAGCTCCTTACGTTTCTCAATGTAACTGGAGGAGGCATCACAGAAAAGGAGAGTTTTAATAAGGACAGTGAGAGAGCTTTGCAGATAATAGTAACACGGTTATGTGGTTCCATAGATAGCTGTTGTAGCTTCTTAGATGAACGCGCTTCTGGTTTCTGCGTCAGTCAGAAACAGGTGGGTTTTATAAATCATAAAAGTGGGCTATTGCTGCATTTCTACCATTTAAATTTTTCTGTCTTCTCTTATAAGGCATCATTCATACTTGACCCTCTCATGAGGAGATAGCACTATAGAGCTTGTTACCTCCCTTTGCTGGAGAGGAGTTTTCTTGTTCTGTCTTGTGTAAATGTGAATAAATAAATAAATCTTGTGATTATGGAGCAGGAAGATGTGGAATGCTGTGCTAGGTAAGCAGAATCTCCTAGCTACATCTGGGTATAGCTGGAAGTGTGCTCCATTTGGAAAGGGTGGCGACTACCTCTCGAACTTTATTCCACGCTCAGAACGTTCCCTAAATACTGCAGGTTTATGGGCACACAGCTTTTCTTAGTAAGACGACTCTTCAAATCTTTTTATGGTGCGGGAAGTCTTTTCATGACAAGCGAGAGCCTTAGGAGAGAGGTGTTCTGTTCCAGGTCTTGTAAGTGCTCGTTCCTTCTCAGTGTCTTAGCTTTCTTGGTGCAGATGTGGAAAACAGCAAGGATTTTTGGCCACTCAAGGAGAAGGATCTGATCAAAATAATAAATTCTTGCCAGATGACTGTCAAAATAAACCACAGAATACTAGAAATTAGAGATTGGGAAGGACGTTTTAGATCAGCTAAAGCATCTCCTGCCAGCCTAGACTTTTTCTCTCCTTAAAATTGCAACAGGATGGAGCAGGTATTCCTCAGAAAGCTGAGCTACATGTCACTCCTCACTTCAGTTTTTCCAAAACTTTTATCAGGACAGCATTGAATGAATCACAGCTAGCCATCTTCTCACCTTTACAGTGGTGAAGTCCAAGGGCAGTTTACAAATTAGTTTATCCATTTCCTGGTTTCCTCCCCCTCACTCAATTATGATGTTATTAATTATTCATATCACAGTAGCAGCTAGGAGCCCCACTTGTGGACCGGGACCCCATTGTTCTAGGCAGTGTACAAACTGAACAAAGAGCCAGTCCTGGCCCAAAGAGCTGCCAATCTAAATTCAAGACAAGAGACAACAGATGGATACAGCCAGATGGTGGAGTACAAGGGAACAATGGGACAGTTCTGGTCAGGGTGACAGGCAGTGCTCTCGGCACACCTGATCTCCTAAACGAGGGTGGAGTGTGTCCATTGAGAAGTTGTCCATATGATTTTGTTCACCGTTTTTGAAGACTCCAATCTTCATACTTGTTAAGTTGCCAGCTTCATCACTAACAGCCTTTCTCACAAGGCACTAAGAAAAACAGTCCTAAACTTTAATCCAGAGGAGTGCTAAGTCTGTCTGTCTTGCTCTGGGTATTCTACAGCAGCCTCTCACAATGGTATCTGAGTGTTGACAGTGACCAGCACTTTGCAGGTTATCAGGTAATAGAGAAAAGGAGGACTTGTGGCACCTTAGAGACTAACCAACTTATTTGAGCGTAAGCTTTCGTGAGCTACAGCTCACTTCATTGGATGCATACTGTAGCTCACGAAAGCTTTTGCTCAAATAAATTGGTTAGTCTCTAAGGTGCCACAAGTACTCCTTTTCTTTTTGTGAATACAGACTAACGCGGCTGTTACTCTGAAACAGGTAATAGAGAGGCAGTCAGTGCCTTGTCAGAATGAGCCCTTAATCTGCAGAAACAATAATACATCTGTTGGAATGAGTGAGAGTAGCGGGAAGATACTAGATTGCAGTGATTCTGCAGAAAGCCCTATTCATTTGGGTGTTTTAAGTCCAGGCACCTTTACAGATTTCCTTTGTCAGTCAAAAGAAGAACAAAATTATACCTCTTTCTGATCCTCTCTTGGTCTCTCTGAATCATCTTTGTCCTTAACCTTTCCTGTGGTACAGAAATGTTTTCTCTTGGTCTCTTTGCTCCTCTCCTAAACTATTCTATTCCCACTGCTCTGCTCAGAATTCTTGGGCAGTATCGCAGATATCCCCTCCTGGGAGGACGTTGATGCCCGCTTTCTGCGACTTCTTGCCAGGAATTATTCAAACATTAAAGAAAAAAATATACACCATTCATTTTCTTTAGACTGCAGCAAAGGGCTTGCCGTGTGTGAGGGTCAAGGATGGCACCAGCACATCCAGCTGAAAGCTAGCAGGCCAGGTCTTTAAAAACCAAATCCAACTTCTCTAAATTGGGTTAACTTGTTAGAATTGTTTGATCCCTGCCTGCTACAATACTGTAAATAGTCAGGTCTCCCAAGGCTCTCTACTGGGGCAGTGCTGTTGAACATATGCATAAATGATCTATAAAAAGGGGTAAACAGTGAGATGGCAAAGTTTGAAGATACTAAATTAATCGAGATGATTAAGTCCAAAGCTCTTTGTACAAAGAGTTACAAAGGGATCTCACAAAACTGGGTAACAAAATGGCAAATGAAATTCAGTGTTGATAAATGCAAAGTAATGCACATTGGAAAACATAATCCCAACTATACATACAAAAATGATGGGGTCTAAATTAGCTGTTACCACTCAAAGGGTATGTCTACACTACGAAATTAGGTCAAATTTATAGAAGTCGTTTTTTTAGAAATTGTTTTTATACAGTCGATTGTGTGTGTCCCCACACAAAATGCTCTAAGTGCATCAAGTGCATTAACTCGGCGGAGTGCTTCCAGAGTACCGAGGCTAGCGTCGACTTCCGGAGTGTTGCACTGTGGGTAGCTATCCCACAGTTCCCGCAGTCTCCGCTGCCCATTGGAATTCTGGGTTGAGATCCCAATGCCTAATAGGGCAAAAACATTGTTGCGGGTCGTTCTGGGTACATGTCGTCAGGCCTGCCCTCCCTCCGTCCGTGAAAGCAACGGCAGACAATCGTTTCACGTCTTTTTTCCTGAGTTACCTGTGCAGACGCCATATCACGGCAAGCATGGAGCCCGCTCAGCTCACCGTCACCGTATGTCTCCTGGGCGCTGGCAGATGCGGTACTGCATTGCTACACAGCAGCAGCTCATTGCCTTGTGGCACCAGATGGTGCAATAGGCCTGATAACCATCGTCCTCATGTCTGAGGTGCTCCTGGCCGCCTCGGTAAGGTAGGTCAGGAGCTCCTGGGCAGACATGGGCGCAGGGGCTAAAATAGGAGTGATCTGACCAGGTCATTCTCTTTAGTCCTGCCGGCAGTCCTATTGCACCATCTTCTGCCGAGCAGCCAGGAGATGAGGATGGCTAGCAGTCCTACTGCACTGTCTGCTGCCAGCCAAAGCTGTAAAAGATAGATGGAGTGGATCAAAAACAAGAAATACACCGGATTTGTTTTGTATTCATTTGATCCCCCCTCCCTCCCTCCGTGGAATCAACGGCCGATAATAGTTTCGGTGAGGTCTGTCAGGGGCACCTTGAAAAGTTTAATGGAGATTCAGTCCTGCCTGAAATACCAGGGGGAGGGATAGCTCAGTGGGTTGAGCATTGGCCTGCTAAACCCAGGGTTTTGAGTTCAGTCCTTGAGGGGGCCATTCTGTGACAGTTGTTTTTGTTTCTCCATGATGTAAAGCCACCCCCTTTGATTTTAATTTTCTGTAAGCCAACTCTGTAAGCCATGTCGTCAGTCGCCCCTCCCTCTTGTCAGAGCAACAGCAGACCATTGTTCCGCGCCTTTTTTCTGTGCAGATGCCATACCACGGCAAGCATGGAGCCCGCTCAGATCACTTTGGCAATTAGGAGCACATTAAACACCACGCGCATTATCCAGCAGTATATGCAGCACCAGAACCTGGCAAAGCAAAACCGGGCGAGTAGGCGAAGTCAGTGCAGTGACGAGAGTGATGAGGACATGGACACAGACTTCCCTCAAAGCACGGGCCCTGGCAATGTGGGCATCATGGTGCTAATGGGGCAGGTTCATACGGTGGAACGCCGATTCTGGGCCCGGGAAACAAGCACAGACTGGTGGGACCGCATAGTGTTGCAGGTCTGGGATGATTCCCAGTGGCTGCGAAACTTTCGCATGCGTAAGGGCACTTTCATGGAACTTTGTGACTTGCTTTCCCCTGCCCTGAGGCACAAGAATACCAAGATGAGAGCAGCCCTCACAGTTGAGAAGCGAGTGGCGATAGCCCTGTGGAAGCTTGCAACGCCAGACAGCTACCGGTCAGTCAGGAATCAATTTGGAGTGGGCAAATCTACTGTGGAGGCTGCTGTGATGCAAGTATCCAACGCAATCAAAGATCTGCTGATATCAAGGGTAGTGACCCTGGGAAATGTGCAGGTCATAGTGGATGGCTTTGCTGCAATGGGATTCCCTAAGTGTGGTGGGGCCATAGACAGAACCCATATCTCTATCTTGGCACCGGAGCACCAAGCCGGCAAGTACATAAACCGCACTTTTCATTAGTGCTGCAAGGGACGTTTCATCAACATCAACGTGGGATGGCCGGGAAAGGTACATGACCCTCGCATCTTCAGGAACTCTTGTCTGTTTCAAAAGCTGCAGGAAGGGACTTTATTCCGAGACCAGAAAATAACCTTTGGGGATGTTGAAATGCCTATAGTTATCCTTGGGGACCCAGCCTACCCCTTAATGCCATGGCTCGTGAAGCCGTACACAGGCAGCCTGGACAGTAGTCAGGAGCTGTTCAACTACAGGCTGAGCAAGGGCAGAATGGTGGTAGAATGTGCATTTGGATGTTTACAAGTGCGCTGGCGCAGTTTACTGACTCGGTTAGACCTCAGCGAAACCAATATTCCCACTGTTACTGTGCTGTGTGCTCCACAATATCTTTGAGAGTAAGGGGGAGACGTTTATGGCAGGGTGGGAGGTTGAGGCAAATCGTCTGGCTGCTGGTTACGCGCAGCCAGACACCAGGGCGGTTAGAAGAGGACAGGAGGGCACGGTGCTCATCAGAGAAGCTTTGAAAACCAGTTTCATGACTGGCCAGGCTACGGTGTGAAAGTTCTGTTTGTTTCTCTTTAATGAACCCCCTCCCCCCCCCCCCTTGGTTCGCTCTTCTTCCCTGTAAGCTAACCACCCTCCCCTCCCCCCTTCGATCACTGCTTGCAGAGGCAATAAAGTCATTGTTGCTTCACATTCATGCATTCTTTATTCATTCATCACACAAATAGGGGGCTAACTACCAAGGTAGCCCAGGAGGGGTGGTGGAGGAGAGAAGCACCAGGAGGGGTGGTGGAGGAGGGAAGGACAAGGCCACACAGCACTTTAAAAGTTTAAAACTTATTGAATGCCAGCCATCTGTTGCTTGGGCAATCCTCTGGGGTGGAGTGGCTGGGTGGCCGGAGGCCCATCCACCGCGTTCTTGGGCGTCTGGGTGAGGAGGCTATGAAACTTGGGGAGGAGGGCGGTTGGTTACACAGGGGCTGTAGCGGCGGTCTGTGCTCCTGCTGCCTTTCCTGCAGCTCAACCATACGCTGGAGCATATTAGTTTGATCCTCCAGCAGCCTCAGCATTGAGTCCTGCCTCCTCTCATCACGCTGCCACCACCTTTCAGCTTCAGCCCTCTCTTCAGCCCGCCACCTCTCCTCCCGGTCATTTTGTGCTTTCCTGCACTCTGACATTGTCTGCCTCCACACATTCGTCTGTGCTCTGTCAGTGTGGGAGGACCGCATGAGCTCAGAACATTTCATCACAAGTGCTTTTTTTTTTTGCCTTCTAATCTTCGCTAGCCTCTGGGAAGGAGAAGATCCCGTGATCCTTGAAACACATGCAGCTGGTGGAGGGAAAAAAAAGGGACATTTTATAGAACAATGGGTACACTCTTTCACGGTAAACCTTGCTGTTAATATTATATACGTAGCACACGTGCTTTCGTTACAAAGTCGCATTTTGCCTCCCCCCACCACGTGGCTAACCCCTCCCCCCTCCCCGTGGCTAACAGCAGGGAGCATTTCTGTTCAGCCACAGGTAAACAGCCCAGCAGGAACGGGCACTTCTGAATGTCCCCTTAAGAAAAGCACCCTATTTCAACCAGGTGACCATGAATGATACCACTCTCCTGAGGGTAACAGAGAGAGATAAAGAACGGATGTTGTTTGAACACTAGCAAACATACACTGCAATGCTTTGTTCTGCAATGATTCCCGACTAAGTGCTACTGGTCTGGCGTGGTAAAGTGTCCTACCATGGTGGACGGAATAAGGCTGCCCTCCCCAGAAACCTTTTGCAAGGGCTTTGGGAGTACATCCAGGAGAGCTTTATGGAGATGTCCCTGGAGGATTTCCGCTCCATACCCAGACATGTTAACAGACTTTTCCAGTAGCTGTACTGGCCACAAATGCCAGGGCAAATTAATCATTAAACACGCTTGCTTTTGAACCATGTATAGTATTTAAAAAGGTACACTCACCAGAGGTCCCTTCTCTGCCTGGCGGGTCCAGGAGGCAGTCTTGGGTGGGTTCGGGGGGTACTGGCTCCAGGTCCAGGGTGAGAAACAGTTCATGGCTGTCGGGAAAACCAGTTTCTCCACTTGCTTGCTGTGAGCTATCTACAGCCTTATCATCATCATCTTCCTCATCCCCAAAACCTGCTTCCGTGTTGCCTCCATCTCCATTGAAGGAGTCAAACAGCACATTTTGGGGTAGTGATGGCTGAACCCCCTAAAATGGCATGCAGCTCATCATAGAAGCGGCATGTTTGGGGCTCTGACCCGGAGCGGCTGTTTGCCTCTCTGGTTTTCTGGTAGGCTTGCCTTAGCTCCTTAAGTTTCACACAGCACTGCTTCGGGTCTCTGTTATGGCCTCTGTCCTTCATGCCCTGGGAGATTTTGACAAAGGTTTTGGCATTTCGAAAACTGGAACGGAGTTCTGATAGCACGGATTCCTCTCCCCATACAGCGATCAGATCCTGTACCTCCCGTTCGGTCCATGCTGAAGCTCTTTTGCGATTCTGGGACTCCATCATGGTCACCTCTGCTGATGAGCTCTGCACTCACCTGCAGCTTGCCATGCTGGCCAAACAGGAAATGAAATTCAAAAGTTTGTAGGCCTTTTCCTGTCTACCTGGCCAGTGCATCTGAGTTGAGAGCGCTGTCCAGAGCGGTCACAATGGAGCACTCTAGGATAGCTCCCGGAGGCCAATACTGTCTAATTGCATCCACAGTACCCCAAATTCAACCCGGCAAGGCCGATTTCAGCGCTGATCCCCTTGTCGGGGGTGAAGTAAAGAAATCGATTTTAAGAGCCCTTTAAGTCGAAAAAAGGGCTTCATCGTGTGGACAGTTGCAGGGTTAAATCGACTTAACGCTGCTAAATTCGACATCAACTCCAAGATCTCTTTGCTCAGGTCTACACTAGGAGTCATCCTGGATAGTTCTTTGAAAACATCTGCTCAAAGTGCAGTAGCAGTCAAAAAATCTAACAATGTTAGGAACCATTAGGAAAGAGATATATAATAAGGCAGAAAATATCATAATGCCACTATAGAAATCCATGGTACACCCAAACTTTGAATACTGCGTGCAGTTCAGGTCGCCCAATCTCAAAAAAAGATATATTAGAATTGGAAAAGGTACAGAGAAGGGCAGCAAAAATGATGAGGGGGATGGAACAGCTTCCATATGAGGAGAGATTAAAAAGAGAGGGACTGGTCAGCTTAGAAAAGAGACAAACCAAGGGGGGATATGATGGAGATCTTTAAAATCATGAATGATGTGGAGAAAGTGAATAGGAAAATGTTATTTCGCCCTTCACATAATCCAAGAACGAAGGGTGACCCAATTAAATTACTAGGCCGCAGGTTTAAAACAAACATAAGGAAGTACTACTTCAGGTAATGCAGAGTCAGCCTATGGAACTCATTGCCCCAGGGGATGTTGTGAAGGCCAAAAGTATAATTGGGTTAAAAAAGAATTGGATAAATTCATGGAGGATAAGTCCATCAGTGGCTATTGGCCAAGATGGTCAGAGATGCAGCTTCATGCTCTGGGTGTCCCTAAACCTCTGACTGCTAGAAGCTAGGACTGGACGACAGGGGATGGATCACACTCAATAAATCTGCCTGTTCTGTTGATTCACTCTGAAGCATCTGGGACTGGCCACTGTTGGAAGACAGTATACTGGGCTAGATGGTCCTTTGGTCTGACCCTGTATGGCCATTCATATGTTCTAATTCTTTATGAGGATCTTTTATTAATATCATTATACCAAAGTGTGGTATACTTTTATACTGTACTGTCACTTCTAGATTCATTTTAAAAGGGAACGTCATCCTCTTTACAAGAAATGGAACTGCAGAGCTGCAGCGGTTGTATTTCCAGAAATTCCTTCATGTAATTTGCGTTTGATTGTTGGCAGGTTTGCAAGATTATATGAATATCTGATGCAGTCACATTTTTAATTTAAAACATATAGTCTGAATACATGTAAAATGTATATTATTTGCTTGTAAAAGGGATCTTGTGGGAGTATATTTGGGAGACTTCTTATCTGCACATGGTCATTTTTAAAGTAGTTCAGTAAATACTCATGCTTCTAAATACCCTCTCCCCCCCCCCGTGTGTGTGTGTGTGTGTGTGTAAGTACACATTGGAGGCCTTAGTACAAATCCAGTGCTCTATGCAGGCTAATTAAATTAATGCCTCCATGGAAGAACTTGCAGTTTCTGGAACTGCTCTTATAAATCTCAGTTATAAACATAGACCTAATTTTTGTGTAGTTTCTCTCTGCCTCGTGAACATTGTTCTGGGAGTTTGAGTGTTATATGTTTGTGCCCTTATTTTTACAGCAGAATATTTTTGTTGCAGCATAACTCAAGCCTTCATTACAACTGAGCAAAACTACCGGACAGTGATGACGTATGTGAATTTCACATTCATCATAAGTTCTTGTGCAATTTTGTAGGACATCTGGGCTGCGGGTCACGTTTCTAAGTGTTTCTTAATCACTTGAGTGTTTCTGCCACTTTTTGCAGAAACTTTGATTTCAGTCTCTGACAATGATTGGGAAGCTTTTCCCTATAGTCCTGGAGTGTAAAAAGTGCCTCCTGTGGTCCACGGAATTTTAGTCTGTCTCTTTCCCTCCTCCCTGCTTTGACTTACCTTTTAATGTCCGTGGACATTACAAATCCCAACGTACAGGATTCCATTTTATCTCCCTTGTACATTGAGATGAGCAGTCTCCAGAGGCTCCATTAAAGGTGAAGTTGACTTCAGTCTTCCCCAGCTTTTTTAGCGATCGCTACTGAAGTAGTGCCTAGCAGCCCTGGGTGCTGTACAAACAGAGCAAAGACACTCTGCTTGCCCCAGAGAGTTTACAGTCTCAGTGGATTATGGAAATTGGTTGTGGCCTTTGGTTGGATTTAATTTTGGAACCCCAACTGTGTGTGTGGTGGGGGTTGGGGGGAAACAAGCTAATTTTCAGTGAATCACTGAGTAAATTAACAGTCCTGCTCTGAGGACTGCAGATTCTCAAGTTCAGATACTGGATCCTACCTGCTCCTGTTGAAGTAAATGGAAAAACTCCCATTAACTTCAGTGGGAGCAGAATCAGAACCCTTGTATTTTGAGGAGTAAGCATGCCGCTGGATTTTTAAGGTTCATTTTGTGTGCTGGCCACTGATTCTTAACCCCTCCTACTTGATACTTCACTCCTCAGAAGGAACAACTGTAGAGTCAAGCCTTTATCATGTCTGCATTACAGTCTAGGAAGCCAGCATAGCTCTTTATAGTTTCAGATGGTTTCTAATACATTTCTTTCTTTACAAGCTGAGGGCAGGACTGGACATGAAACACTCTGTTATTGTACTTTCACTCTCTGCACTTGTGTAATTTTTGACTGTTTTACAAGCCAGTAATTTAGGAGCCACAGGCTAGGAAGCTTGCCCAGAAATCTGGCATATTTAATTAGTGCTAGTAAACAAGCAGAGTTTCAAATTTAATTCTTCCTTCTTTCATTCCTATAAACCTCAAGCCATTGAAAGCCTACTTCTGACATTAGTCTCGTTGGGGCTGCTGGGGAATACCGAGGCAGGTTTTAGCTACGTCTGGGGAATGGGCCTAGTCTCTTCCAGGCAAGAAGGGAAATGGGAGTTGTTTTTTTTAATAAAATTTGAGATTGTTAAAAAAAAATTGTAAGTGATAATCTGCAGGTCATCAACCACAAGGGTCCTTTTTACTGTTTGTTATGCTAAATCGTTCAAGATGGGAGAATTGTCCTACAAGGCATTTATCCTCATTGAAGTACAAGGAGCTGATTTGTTGCTACTCTGGTACTTGCATGGAGATGTTTTTAAAGATCAGATTACAGAGCATTTGAGTTCAGCAGCCAGTCATTGCCAGTACATTTCCTCTAGCCGTGAACCTTTAGGTTGGTGCCACAAGTGGACAAGCTAAACCGTAAAAGTATCAGTTGCTGTTTGTGTTTTTGCTCCTCAGCCACATCCTGTGGTCTGTGATACATGTCCTGTGTGGAAAAGGCCATTCTGTGCCACTGCACTAATATTCAGGAACTATTTTAAGTCTGGATTAGTAACATCTCTTCTACCAATTCAAGCATGACAGCCACGGTATGTCTCCAGACAAGCAATATACCGGTAAACACGCTAGAAAACCATAAAGCTCTTATTAGTTACAACTAGAAACCAGACTTTGTAACTGCAACCACATAAAACAAAGAAATGACACCAGTATTTACATTTTAAAAATACAGTGATGGACACCATCTTGTTGGCTTTCAAGACAGCTGCTTTTCTTTTTTAAAAAATGTTTGTTTAAACAGACAAAATCTCTGCTCTGTGGAACCCAAAAAGCTTGTCTCTTCCACCAACAGAAAAGTTGGTCCAATAGAAGATACTACCTCACCCACCTTCTCTCTCTCATATCCTGGGACCAACAAGGCCACAACAACACTGCAAAAATCTCTTGTATTTATTCTAAAAGCAGTTCCCCCACCCTCAACCCGTCTTCTGCATTAAGTAAGTTAACAGGTGAAGAACAAGGTTCAATTTGCATGGAGCTTCTATTCTGCAGTAGTCCTACAAAGGAAGGTACCCTACTGCTCTAAACACTGGCTTAATCCATTGGGTTAGCCAAGATTCCTGCTCTAATTTTCCTCTGTTCACTGTGCTATTTTAACCGCAGTCTGGTCACTTTGTAAAAGGAACAAAATTACCAGCTCTCATTCTTGAGCAGTTATGCAGGCCCTGGTAAGTGGGTGAAAGATGAAAAAGACTCTTTAAATACCTAGACCTGTCTTCAGTGTACGGTGTGTGTGGTATGTTTACATTCAGTTGGAGTTTAAGGATGTAGGGTTCCAATTTTAACATCCTCCCGAAAGCATTTTAGGTGTAAGCTCGTTTCTTCCTAGTAAGTAATATGATGCAGTGACTTCTGTTATTGCCATTAAAAGATCTGGAAATTTTAAATCACGAGTAATCTATTCTAAACAGAAAATAAGCCAGTGTGGTTCCAACCACTGTAATTTTGTGTTTAAAAATGTTAATTTGAACTCTTGGTGAACATCTTATTCTTTTTGCAGTAACGATAGATTTTTCCTGAGCTTTTTTTCTGCTGGCGCTTACATCCGTGGCCCCATGGTATTTCTGAAAGTGTTCTTTATAAACTAATAATTAGAACTCTCTGCATGTAAACATTTTATCTGAATTAAAGTGATGATCGGCAATCTCTGTTAATTGGTTTTAATCTAATTCCAGCTCTGCTTTGCTTTTAAGTCTGGTTAGAGATGGCAGTCGTACTAGAGTTCTGTCTTTTCTAATTACTAGGTTAGTTTTCATTAACTAATTTTATACCTTTGGAATATCATTAGACAAGAAACAAATGTGTCCTGTGTAATTTATGGCTGTTGAGGAAAATATTATTTAAATATCCTAGTGTGTGTTTTCTATAGCCCTTATTACAGAAAGGTATAACTTCACTGCAGGTCTCTAATCTGGGTGTTGCCTATCCCCCCTGCCGTTTACACACCTCTCACCTGGGCTTGTTAAGCCCAGGGTAGCATGCATGGCTGAGGAATAGGTTTGGGCCAGGGTTTCACTGAAGCCTGGGCTGGCAACCCACCTATTTTGCAATGAGGATGCAGGCTAATCAAGCTTGGGTGCTGGTTATTGACCAAAGCCTTCCACAATTTCAGCTGGTATTTTGTTGCCCTCTATCTCTTTAGCACGGTAGGGCTTTCCAGTATGGATGTATCACCAAGGATAGGTAAGCCTGGGCTGCTCTGGAGTGAAGATATACCCAAAGTGATGTTCATTAACTTCTGGCTAGGCTGGAGCCATTCAGTTGATTGCCCTTACCTGACAGACTAAATAGGTTTCCATTCATACATACTGAGTGAGATCTGTCAGGGAGCAAGGTGGGGCTGATGTGTTACCGGCTCGCAAAAGGGCAGCAGTTCTGTGAATCTGCAATGCGAATCTGTTTACTTCTTTGTTTTAAATCCTTGTTGTGTATCAAAAGTGAGACAGAAGCACTAGGCCCCGAAGGAAATTGCAGTTCAGAACACTAATTCAGCAGAGACGTGACCACAGAGAGCATGAAATGACAGTACTTCTCTCACCATATATCAAGGTCCAAGGAAATAACAGTGCTACTGGATTTACTGCAGAGGAAGTCCTATATGGGCTTAGACCGAGACACCTTTAATAATGTCAAATATAAGAATACTTGACTTTTTCCCTTTGGGTTTATACATGCTTCCTGTCCCCTCTCTCTTCCCTCCTACGCTGTAAGCTTTTTGTGGGGCCAGAAACAGTCTTACCCAAGTTTTGCACAGCACCACACTCATAGCGCTAAATAATGATGAGATCATAAAAACAAGAGTTTAAAAAAAACAGAAAAAACTCGCTCCTTCTACCAGACAGTCTTTGCAGGCTCTTCTTGGGCCCCATGGAACGTGATTATGGCAAAAGAGATGAATATTGTGTTGGATTTGCCAAGCAGGGGACTCCAACTCCCGTCAGCCTGCTTCCCACTGCGCATCCCCTTCCTCCTGGCCAGGTGAGGGGGAAAGGTCCTAGACCAGGAATGGCTGGGCTCAGTTTGGAAGCCTCTGGTGTACCTTGGCTAGCCATGAGCTGCAGAGACGGTGAAACAGCAGCCAGGTGGCAAGCAGGGATCTTGAGAGAAGCTGAAATCAGAGCGGAATCCCTAGAACTGCACTGAGAGCTGCATGTGGAACAGGCTGTGACTGCCGAACCATACAGCTGGGTGCAGGCCTGTGTGGGACTTGCTGGGGAGCAGCAGTGGTTGGGCAGGGAGTCAGTGCAGAGGGGCCCCAATGAGAGATGGTAACTGAGCCTGGTAAACGCTTGAACAGAGACTGGACTGAGGAGGGCACCCCAGGCATTATCCCTGAAGAGTCTTGACTCTTTACTGGGCTACCCAAGGTACCCAGAACAACTGCTGCTGCTCACTTTGAATTGTAACTGTCTAAGGGTATGTCTGCACTATGAAATTAGGTCGATTTTATAGAAGTCGATTTTTAGAAATCTATTTTATACAGGTGATTGTGTATGTCCCCACTAAGTGCATTAAGTCAGCGGAGTGTGTTCTCAATACCGTGGCTAGCACCGACTTATGGAGCGGTGCACTGTGGGTAGCTTTCCCGGAGTCTCCACTGCCCATTGGATTCTGGGTTAAGCTCCTAATGCTTGATGGGGCAAAAACATTGTCGAGGGTGGTTTTGGGTACATGTCGTCAGTCGCCCCTCCCTCCCTCCCTCCATGAAAGCAACGGCAGACAATCATTTCGCGCCTTTTTTCCTGGGTTACTCATGCAGACGCCATATGACGGCAGGCATGGAGCCCGCTCAGCTCACCGCTGCTGTTGTGAGTATTGTAAACACCTTGCGCGTTATCCTGGAGTATGTGCAGAACCAGGCTAAGAGACGCCAGCACGAGGACGATTGTGATGAGGACATGAACAGAGATGTTCCTAAAAGCACGGGCTGTGGCAATTGGGACGTCATGGCGGCAGTGGAGCTGGTTGATACAATGGAATGCCGATTCTGGGCTCGGCAAACAAGCACAGACTGGTGGGACTGCATAGTGTTGCTGGTATGGGATGATTCACCATGGCTGTGAAACTTTTGCAGGCGTAAGGCCACTTTCCTTGAACTTTGTGAGTTGCTTTCCCCCACCCCGAAGCTCAGGAATACCAAGATGAGAGCTGCCCTGACAGTTGAGAAGCAAGTGGTGATAGCCTTGGGAAGCTTGCAACGTCTGACTGCTACCGGTCAGTTGGGAATCAATTTGGAGTGGGCAAGTCTACTGTGGGGACTGCTGTGATCCAAGTAGCTAATGCAGTCACTGATGTTCTGCTATCAAGGGTAGTGACTGGGAAATGTGGAGGTCATACTGGATGGCTTTGCTGCAATTGGGTTCCCTAACTGGGTTAGAGTGATAGACGGAACACATATCCCTATCTTGGCACCGGACCACCTTGCCAACCAGTATATAAACCGCAAGGGATACTTCTCAATGGTGCTGCAAGCACTGGTGGATCACAAGGGACGTTTCACCGACATCAACATGGGATGGTCGGGAAAGGTGCATGACGCTCGCATCTTTAGGAACTCAGGGCTGTTTAAGAAGTTGCAAGAAGGGACTTACTTCCCAGACCAGAAAATTACCGTTGGGGATGTTGAAATGCCAATATTTATCCTTGGGGACCCAGCCCTACCCCTTGCTCCCCTGGCTCATGAAGCCATACACAGGCAGCCTGGACAGTAGTAAGGAGCAGTTCAGCTATAGGCTGAGCAAGTGCAGAATGGTGGTAGAATGTGCCTTTGGATGTTTAAAAGCTCGCTGGAGCTGTTTGCTGACTAGGTTAGACCTCAGCGAAACCAATATTCCCATTGTTATTGCTGCTTGCTGTGTGCTCTATAATATCTGTGAGAGTAAGGGGGAGACGTTTATGGCAGGGTGGGAGGTTGAGGCAAATCTTCTGGCGGCCGATTTTGAGCAGCCAGACACCAGGGCGATTAGAAGAGCACAGCTAGGCGCGCTGAGCATAAGAGGCTTTGAAAACCAGTTTCATGACCAGGCCAGGCTACAGTGTGACAGCTGTGTGTGTTTCTCCTTGCTGCAAACCCGCCCCCTTTGTTGATTTTAATTCCCTGTAAGCCAACCACCCTTCCCCCTTCGATCACAGCTGGCAAAGGAAATAAAGTAACTATTGTTTTGAAACCATGCATTCTTCCTTTTATTAATTAAAAAAAAAAAAGTGAGATAACTGACAAGGTAGCCTGGGTGCGGTGGGGTGCAGGAGGAGGGAAGGACAAGGCCACATTGCTTATTGTAGCCACTCTACAAATCAAAACTGTTTGAATGACAGCCTTCTGTTGCTTGGGCTATCCTCTGGAGTGGAGTGGCTGGGTGCCTGGAGCCTCCCCCACTGTCTGGGTGAGGAGGATATGGAACTTGGGGAGGAGGGCAGGCAGTTATACAATGGGTGCAGCAGGAGTCTATGCTCTTGTTGGCTTTCCTGCAGCTCCAACAGATGCTTCATCATGTCCATTGGCTCCCCCATTAGCCTCAGCATCGCCTTCTGCCTCTGCTCTTCATGCTCGCATAATGCTTTCTGCCACTGAATGCCTCCATGCATTAAGCTGTGCCCTATCAGTGCTGGAGGACTGGGATAGGGATAGGGAATGCTCAGTGGTTTGAGCATTGACCTGCTAAACCCAGGGGGTTGTGAGTTCAATCCTTGAGGGGGCCATTTAGGGATCTGGGGCAAAAATTGGGGATTGGTCCTGCTTTGATAAGGGGGTTGGACTAGATGATCTCCTGAGATCCCTTCCAACCGTGATATTCTATGATTCTATAACTGCATGAGCTCAGAAAACATGTCATCACGAGTGTGTTTTTTTTCGCCTTCTAATCTGCAGTCACCTAAGGGACGGAGATGTTTGGGGGAGCATAGAAATATTTGCACCTGGGGGGAGATAAAAAGGGAGAGTATAATTTAAGTTGATACATTTCTGAGAACAAAAGGGAGACTCTTTCACAGTGAATCAAGCAGTTCACAGCAGACAGCACATGTGCTTTTGGTACACGGTCACATTTTGCCTTTTATATTGAGCACCTGCCAGTATGGTGACACATCACACATGGCTGGGCAACAGAATTCGGTTTCCAGGCAGCCATGGTAAGCCTTTTGGTATGCGGGGTTGGCTTCTTCCGCCTTCATAACATGTGGGAATGGTTTCAAACTGTGGCGCCATCCTTTCCCATAGCAAGCAATGCCGGTTGGGTTTCACATTTAAAAGGAGGGGCTGCAGTTTTCGGGTGGATGTGCAGCACACACCTCCCCCCACCCCACCGCATGGCTATTCTCTGGGATGATCCCTTCATCCCTCCCCCCGCCGCATGGCTATTCTCTGGGATGATCTCTTTTAGCCAAGCACAAAGAACCCAGCATGAATGGGGTCCTTTTACTGTTCCCTTACAAAAATTCCCCTATTTCAACCAGGTGACCATGAATGATATCACTCTCCTGAGGCTAACACAGAAAGATAAAGACCGAATGTTGCTCGAATGCGACCAAAACCCAGGACCGTTCGCTGCCATGCTTTGTGCTGCAGTGATTTCAGACTACTTGCTACTGGCTTAGCGTGGTAAAGTGTCCTACCATGGAGGACAAAATAAGGCAGCCCTCCCCAGAAACCTTCTGCAAAGGCTTTCAGAGTACCTCCAGGAGAGCTTCATGGAGATGTCCCTGGAGGATTCCCGCTCCATCCCCAGACACGTTAACAGACTTTTCCAGTAGCTGTACTGGCCGCAAATGCATCCCAATTCTTCAGGGCAAATCAAACGTTAAACACTATTGCGTTTAAACCCTGTACTGTAGTTACAAATGTCCACTCACCAGAGGTGCCTTCTCCAGCTTCAGGGTTGGGGATCCCGCCTTGGGAGGGTATTGGCTCCAGGGTGATGCAAAGGTCTTGGCTGCCGGGGAGAACGGATTCACCGCTTGCCTGCTGCACATTCTCCTCCTCTTCCTCATCCACAAAATCCTCCTCCCTGTTGCATGAGACTCCCCACTTGCAGGTGTTCATGGACAGTGGTGGGGTAGTGGTAGGGTCCCCCCCAGAATGCCATGCAGCTGATCATAGAAGCGGCATGTCTGGGGCTCTGACCTGGAGCGACCGTTTGCCCCCTTTGTCTTTTGGTAGGCTTGCCTGAGCTCCTTAACTTTCATGCGGCACCGCTGTTTGTCCCTGTGTGTCCCTTGTAGCCTCTCTCCACCATGCCCTGTGCGATTTTTGGCATATATATTCGCATTTCTTCTTTTTGATCAGAGTTTGGCCTGCACAGATTCTTCTCCCCATACAGCAGTCAGATCCAGTGTCGCCCTTTCTGTCCATGCTGGAGTTTGTTTGCGATTCTGGGGGGACTGCATGGTCACCTGTGCTTGCCACGCTGACCAAACAGGAAATGAAATTCAAAATTTCCCAGGGCTTTTACTGTGTACCTGGCGAGTGCATCGGAGTTCAAAGCGCTGTCCAGAGCAGTCACATTGGAGCACTCTGGGATAGCTCCCGGAGGCCAATACCGTCGAAATTGCGTCTGCACTATCCCAAATTTGACCCATCCTTTAGGTCGATGGAACAGGGTTGGTTGTGTAGTTGCATTCATTTTCAAATCGACCTAACACGGCTAAATTCGACCTAGCGCCATAGTGTAGACCAGGGCTGAGCCTCTGAACCTAGGGTATTTGCAACCTTTTCGTTTCCTGCCAGCCCTAGTAAAATACCCCTTCCCTTAGCTGTGTGTGTCTGAGTGGTTATTGGGACCTACCGGGGTTAGTGCCTACCAGGCCCAGCTGCTGAAGCAACTTCAGTGCCTGCCTGAGTCGTGGTACGCCCGGCACGCTACTGGCATCCTGCAGGTTTGGTGCCCTCTGGCTCTGAGCAGCCACAGTAGTTATGAAATTACACCAGTGTGTTTTGCTTTTTGTTTGCATTGTAAAAGCAGCATGTGAAGAGGAGCCGTATTTGCTGGTGTTTTATGAACATGCCACTTTTAGCTTCAAACGCTCTTTTAGCTTCAAACGCTCTTTTAAAAGACGTTCTTTTAAGACTACACAAGTTCAGTCTTGAAAAACCCATGCTTTCCAAATGAGGATTTCAGCTCTGTACCACTCGCTGCCCCTCTGCCCATGTGTGGGGCTGTGCACAACGGGGCAGGTGGTGGAGGGGTTTTCAAATCTTTCTTTAATGAATTGATTGGGCAGAAGGGGATGGCTTTCATTGGCTGCCCATTAGGTTGCCACCCTATGGGAGCCATAGAGCACAGTGAAAGCTGGTGATGTTATCCTGCTGCTGGCACCACTCATTTTCACCTTGTCTTTTCTGCCCCCGGTTAAGTTTTTAGTTGCATTGTGACTATTTTAGTTGCAGTTTGGGGTGCCTGTTTTAGTCACCGTGTGGAGCCCAGCAACTGCTTTAAATCTGCAGATTTTGCAGACCATAGATTTCCTTTGAGCCAACCACTAGTAAAATCCACCTCATCTCGGAGATGACATTGGTGAAGGGGACTTGAAAGAAAGCTTCACCGAGAGCACACCTGGAGGACTCTGTGCAGTTTCTGGAGTCAGGTCCACGTTACAGCCACCTACAGCTTTGACCCAGTTTTTAGTTTCACTATTTCCCATGCATTCGTTGTACTTATTTGATTTAAGAAAATTTATTGGATGTCTACTGCTTGGCCCTTTGGGAACTGGTGTAGAAGGGAGCAACTGGAGCTGCTCTTCAGTAGCATCCCTACAGTCCTTTGACTTCTGATGTTTGCGTAAAGCTTGTTCCCCTTCTGGGTTGCCATCTTTTCAGTCCTGCCGATTTCATGGAATAATTCTTTACCCAGTGACTTTCCACTTGAGCATGTGTGTTGGGAGGGATAAAAAGAGCTAAAGGTTGTAAGTCTTTAAGTTGCAGACCTTCAGTTGTTACTCCTTCCTTAGTAAAACAGAAAATCTTCCAAAGCTTGATTATCTTCCTTAAATCATTTTCTAGCCCAATATAAGAAAAATGAACTTGGAGACTGGATCTGATCCAAACTGACTAAATCAAGTTCAGTTCCAGTTAGAATGGAATCACTTTTAATATGCAATAAATGGCTATGCTGTTGGCCCGATTATAGGTGTAGTTTCAGATGTTATATGGAATGTATATAATATTGGTGCTTACCATTTTGGGCTTTAATTTGTGCTTTAAATGTTCACAGCTACCATTTGTGCTTTAAATGTTCACAGCACTTGGCAAACATTAGAAAGAACTTTTCCTGTTGTGTATGGAACAAATAACTGCCAGAGTTCCAGTTTAAAATCTGTGAATGCCGTCTCTCCCTCTCCCATTCCCTCCACCTTTTTACTGTGCTACTTCTCTTGTCAGTCTCCTCCTTCATTCACCCATTCCCTCTTCCCCCTCATTCATAAGAACCCCCTCATTGCTTAGTGCCTCCTCTCTGGCACATGCTCTCTCCCTTTCGCTTTCACAGTTTCAAATCAGAGTAAGCTACTGCAGAACAACATGTCTACCCTAGGGCAGTAGTTCTCCAACTTTTGTACTGGTGACCCCTTTCACATAGCAAGCCTCTGAGTGTGACCCCCTCCCCTTATAAATTAAAACCACTTTTTTATATTTTTAACACCATTATAAATGCTGGATGAAAAGCGGGGTTTGGGGTGGAGGCTGACAGCCCATGACCCCCCCATGTAATAATCTCACGACCCCCTGAGGGGTCCTGACCCCCAGTTTGAGAACCCCTGCCCTAGGGGATTGCATCAGTGCAGCTACACTGGTGCAAAATTACCCCAGTGCAGGCAAGTCTTTCCACGCCCTATCCCACATCATCTCTCCATCCCTTTTTCTTTGCATGCATGTGTAAGAAGGAGAAAGATCAGAGAGAGAGGGGGGGGGATGGGATAAGAGGAACTCGGTGCCCCCTTTTCCCCATCACTGCTCCCAGTGAGCGCCCCCAGGAGGGGAATCCAAGCCTCTGCTGCTCTGGATCCCCAGGGCTGTGTTAAGCTCCTAGAGCCTCCGCACATTGCAGCACTGGTTTCTCCCTGGCTCGTTTCCAGGGCACTGACTCTCTGGAAATGGGGTTCTTCAGCCAATGTGTCCTAAGCCCCCAAGGTCAGCACTGCCCGAGGTACCCCAGTCACTTAAACACTCTGCCAGAACTGCACCCAAAGGTTGGAGTTTACAGTGCAAGGCTCTTTGGACATGTATATTTTGCACAGCCTAACACCTTTATACTCTGTTATACTTATCCAGCTTCTGTGACCTTGCTCTCTCCTGGCCTGAGCTTCCTCTTCCTGTCTGGCCCCTGTTCCTGTGTTTCTCTTAATTTTTAAACCTCTCCTGGCCTTTTTTGTTCTTCTCTTGATAAATTTCCACTGATCCTACCTTACTGCCTCCCTTCAGAGGAGACACCTAAACTGTTATTTCCCCTAAGGATGCAGCTGCCTTTTTGCAGGTTTCAGAGTAGCAGCCTTGTTAGTCTGTATCCGCAGAAAGAACAGGAGGACTTGTGGCACCTTAGAGATGAACCAATTTATTTGAGCATAAGCTTTCGTGAGCTGCCATGGCATATCTGATGAAGTGAGCTGTAGCTCACAAAAGCTTATGCTCAAATAAATTTGTTAGTCTCTAAGGTGCCACAAGTCCTCCTTTTTTTCCCTGCTTTTTTGCATAACCCTTTGAGGTTTAAGTACTGTCGTCAGCCTTAAGTATTTTGCTTTGTATCTGTCTGGGGTTATCTGCTACAGGCCCCATCCGCAATATTGGATCCACATACATACAGGCACTCGTAATACAGCAGTCTTTCATAACACAACGTCACAGTATCAATCGGAATTAATAAATTGTACAGATCCATCACCCACCCCACCTCCATTCGGCCACTTGCCCTGGGGATGGCCAGGAGGAACTGCAGACCCAAGTGGAGGAAAGTGCGGTCTGCAGCAGCAAGCATTTAGCTGGGTAGAGAGCATGGGCACTCGACGACAAAACCAGCCGGAAAGCAATGGCACTTACAGTGTCCCTGGGAATTGGGGAGGTAGATAGTCTTGCTATTCCTATTTTACAGATGGAGGAACTGAGGCAGAGTAAGTGATTTGTACAAGATCAGACAGTGAGTTAGCAGCAGTTCTCTGTCTAAAATGTAGATGCAGGAGATGCTGGATGAAATTCTCTGGCCCATGTTATGCAGAAGGTCAGACTTGATCATCATATATCACTTTGGCCTAAAACTCTATTAATCCTGTGCTCTGACCATTAGCCTATACAGCTGTATACCCTGGGTAGAAATGTTTCAGTCATTAGCGTTCTGTCTCAAGGGTAATCAGCGGTAAGAAGTGCTCTGTTGAGAGGCATTGTTTATCAAACAGTTTCATGGTTGTAACAACCCGTGTTGTATGGCATTCTTAATCATGAGTATTGTTTCAGTTTAAAGAAATCTAGAGCTATGGCTTTATCCTTTGTTTTATCACTTGCATCATATCTAGGAGTTGAGAGAGAGAGATTCTGAATCATAATATCCTGAGACCTTTATTTCTGACCCATTTGCATCACAAACCATTATGGTAAATAAAGCCACCTTCCTATTGCAGGTGCTGTACCAATGCACTGACTCTTTGGAAGCAATAGTGTATTAAATAGCTAGGTACAAAAAATTATATTCCTTATGTGTAATTTTTTAAGATCTCTCCCATCAGCTGGTGGTAATGTGCTACTGGAATTAATGTGTGAATATGGCATATCCACTCTTTATAACTGTCCTAAGAAACTAAGTTGCGTCTTTCCTCTGTCAGTAGCTAATGTTCTAGCGTGGTTTGGGGGAGTCCGGAGCTGCTGCAGGGGCCATACTTTGGATGAGATATAAAATAGGTTCCAGTCACACATGCTCACGGCACATTTTGTAAGACTAGCAGTATTAGCCCGTGTCCTTGTTAAATTCCAGTTTGGGTAATCCCATCTCTGCCAATTTACATTCCTCCCACAGTTTCCTTTGGATGGAGTATTCACTGCTAGTTGTAAACCAGTCTCCCAAACTTGTCACGAAAGCTTACCAGCCCAGGCACAAAATCTACTACTGCTATTTTACTCCCCCATCCAAAACCCTGTCTGATCTGGGTGGGTGGGTGCACAGAATTTTGCAAGGCTGTCCTTAAACTATGCCGCTGTGCACGGTAAACAGCTACTGCATTTCAGCCCAGAGGTGACAGCATTTCGCTGGTGGGCAAAGTGCTCCTTAGTTACAAGTAGGTACATTCATTTTGTTACGTGCTTTGGGATCTCTTTGGATTAAAGGCACTGTATCAAGTTGAGGTTATAAGTGGCTGTGATTTTGAAGAGCTGAAGTAACAGTGGGTTTTTTCCCACTGGTAATTTTTACAGCCAAGAGCTGTACTGTAAATGAGCCATACATTTTATATGGACTTTTCTTCTTTAAAAAAAGGAATGCCTGAGATATTTAAAGGTTGGCTAGCAGCTTTTGCTGTAAGATTTCTGTTAGCTCTGAGCTGTACACTGCTTTCACATCCACAGCTTTACGTGAGAATGGCATCTCTGTGTTAACAGTCGAGAACAGTGATGTACATTTGGAACAGGTGCTGACCCTGTGAGAGTGTAAGAACATAGCACGTAGTGCAGGAGATAGGAAAGATCGGTTACAGTGTGTGGGTTATACAGAATAGAAGTGCGGTATGTCCTTGAGTTAAGAAGATTGAGTGAGGAGTGTGATGCATACTTAGAGGATTTCATGGTGTGTTTTAAAGGGGAACAACGCACCCTAACCACCCATGACTACAGGATGCCTGTAGATCACACGCCAATGAGTTCAAAGGTCAGAGGCCAGATTAATCCTTGCAGGTGTGAGTGCCTTTTCCTTAGGACAGGGCTCCTATTAGTGTTAGAATATGGACAACTTCAAGTCCTTGGGCTTCATCAAGGGTATTTCTGCTTTCAATCCACAGCTGTGCGAAGTTATGGGGAGATGCCACAGGATTCCTTGTGCTCAGCTGGTTTATTTGTGAGGTGGTGGGGTTAACGTGGCAATATCTTATGCTTAGCAGAGAGACTTTTTGGCTTTAAACGTTCCCTGTGCTCCCTGTAGATTTATGGTTTTGACCCCAGACTGGCATTACTGCACTGTCAGTGGGAGTGCGAGGCTGGTTTGAACCTTAAGCTCTTAGTGGTCATCTCTCTTAATTAGTTTACAGTCCAAACGAGTGTCCATTTTTTTCTTCAAACAAGAGGAGTCTCCACTATCAGTGGCTGATTTCCCTGATGGAGGAAATCCTGAGCGAGAGCGGTTATCGGGCAGAAAAAGCTTGGAGCTCCATTTTCAAAGCGGTGGGAGGGGAGATGTCTGCATGAGTGCTGTCAGCGCTGCTGCCCGTTTCTGAGCGGCGTGTGAGGGGCTGCACGCACAGACCTTTCTGGCTGCTCGTGGGGGTTTTAGTGCAGACACATCCAAACGCAGGATTTCATAGAGCCGCCTGCCACGGAGCGCTAATTTGACAAATGAAATAACTTTTTTCATTCATTGCAAGCCTCCTCTTTTTATCCCCCATCTTCCCCTGACTTCTCGTAGCTTCACCAATGTAGATTTTCCTCCAGTGAGCCCCTCAGACCTCCTCATTAGGGCTTGATTTTTCAAACACTTACTGCCATGAAAGGCGCTTACTACTGTGAGCAGCCCCCTTGGCATCCGTGGAAATACGCATGGTAGTCAGTACTATAGACTGATCCTGCACCATTGCATTCAGTGCGAGTTTTGCCATTTCATTTCAGTGAGGCTGGATCAAACCCTAAGTTCAGTAGCATTTGCTGGACAAAAGTGTTGCTCGGTAGCTTGGTGTGCTGCTTAGGAAGGTTTCCTATGTGACACAAAAGAATTCAAACAGTGGAGGTTATAATCGCTGCCCATATAATGCTCCACCCAGAGAAGTGTCTGGCAAGTTTTTTAACAAACAAACCTGCATTAATTATTTAACGCTTACCCAACTGCAACCAGCTCCTCCTAGCAAATACTGTGTGACTTTGATGCTGCCTTATCTGTTCAGGCTGATAAACCTGGGTGTATCAGTATTCAAGACAGGGGTTATTCAGTATTTGTTTCTCTCCCTATCAGCTGGTCCTTGTGGCTGTGACCTGTTTTTCATACTCTTGCAAAGATTGTAGCAGGATGCCATCCTTCTTTTGATCTTCGTTACCACGTGCTCGTTTGAACGGGTGATGGAGTTTGCTGCCCGATTAGATTACTTCCCTATTTTTGCTTTCACCTGAAGATAACACTAATACATTAAACCAAATTTTTTCCTTAGTGGTCTGTTACGATAGAGTGGTATTACCAGTCTCGTCTAGCGTGGCTGTCCTCACCAGAGGCTTACAGTGTTTAGACCAGAGCTTCATCCACTTGACATTTGAAGCTGTGATTATAATGGAATCTGTGGCTCTGTTCTGTTGCAAATCACTTAGGTGATCTCTGAAGCACAGGAATCCTCCTCAAGAGATATCTTTGCTTTAGCCAGCCTATTATTCCCTTCTTGTCCACTTGTGCCAAACTGTACGCTAGCCTGGATACTTACCATCGGTTTGTCTTGTTGATGGAGCAGATATTATTTGATGGCGTTGTGAGCAGGATAGCCTCTTGCTTCTGGCTGTACAGTGTGCAGGGCTGTAATTTTGTAATAATGATACTTGGACTTAAATATATTTGTTTCAAAATGTTGCGGAAAGATCAGCTTGTAAATGCTCACAATGCCACAGGGAGGTAAGTACTATTGTCTCTATCTTGCCGGTGGGGAAATGGACACACGGAGGTTGTGACTGACTCTGGACCACACATGAAGTTAGTGTCAAGCCATTATTAACTGAGGAGTTCCTGGTTTCCGCTCTTCTGTTTGAGACATGTAATAGGGTTGGCTGCCTCCTGAGCTCCCCCTGGTGGCCAGAGATCACTGTGCAGTACCCTGCCTCTGTTTCCTTCTCTTCAGGACCTCTTAAGAACAGTACATAGGCTTCTCTTTGGGTTAAAGCCACCCGGGCCTGGAGCTGGTTTAATAACAAACATTTCAAAAATCCTCAGGGTCCCTAATTTAAAGTCCATCCCCACAACCTAAAAGCTCAGACTTAGCTCTGGCATCTTCTAGCCGGAGCTCATCTCCCCAGTCTGTTCTCACAGCCCGTCCTCCCAGCTCTTCCTAGCTGCAACTCAACCTTCTGGCTCTGGCCTCAAGGCCCAAACCCAGTCTGGGTTCCCCCAGGAGCTTCCTGCTCACTGGGCTCTGGCCTCCAAACTCCCCTGATATCAGTGTGTTCCCTGCAGGAGCCTTTCTCTGTGCAGTTTCCTGAGCTTCCCTCCTTTTCTTTGCAGCTTCCTGCTGCTCTTTGTAGGGCAATCACCTGATCTCTCCCAGGTGTGGCTCCATAGTAATCAGGGTTGGCTGGCCACAGGCCTTCCAGCCCTTAGGGCAAGCCACCCTGGTAGTATTCACCTTTGCACTTAAGGGTGATTGCCAGGTCATGTGCATTCAGGAAGGGGAAACCCAGCATTGTGTAGGGAAATTGGGCTTTTTGAATTAAACCCTAAAGCTAGGAATTGCCTCGCGGCGTTTTCCTTGCTTTTCCCACAGCTTTGTTTTCTGTCTTTCTGTTGCTGAGCTGTCTTTTCCCTCTTCCTTTCTCACATGTCTGTTGCGTCCTCCCATTATTTCTATTGTTTTTTCCCCCTCTCTTTTGCTTGCTCCCTTTCCTTTCACTGTGTCACCTTTATATTTTCTCGGGGAGTGGAGGGCGGGGGGAGAGAAATGGTCCTGGCCTTTTGCAAACCTCTTTTCGTGAGAGAGACTATCAGAATTCTCCATCCTACATAGAAAGGAGGAAACCGTTCCCAGGATGCTGTGCAGGAGGACCTCGAAACTCTTTAAAACTAGTGGGATTCCCTATCTTCTTTGCATGTAGAATATTGCTATAAGGGCTTCCTTTCATAGCCACATCCGGCCCATTGATAACATCAGTCCTGGAGCATTACTAGGTGAGCTCATGTTTTTGTTAGTGAAGTAATCCCCTCCAAGTTTATATACCAGTTTTTAGTGTAACACACTTTACATTACAGTAAAGTGCTACACTATTATTGCAAGATCTTTCCTTTACAAGTGGGATGTTAAGACAATGTATATTTAGTTCATAATACCGTTAGCTTGAGCTGAATGACACACTTGAGAAATGCTCCTAAATTAAAGTAGAATTGTCCTGCTTATATGCCTTGATAATCCAATCCAATAAATAAGAGACATACACAGAAAAACATTTTCAACAGAACACTCTGGTGTTCGCTGTAGTCAGGTATAAAGAAATGTTCCCTGCATACTAGTATTATGGGTTTCTGTCACGCTCTATACAGAGAACTCCTCTTTCCACCTCATCCCAAGACAACTGGCCCAGAGTTGTAAGTGATCCTTTTCCTGCTCTAACTAACTAATAAAAGTAAAAAGGCAAGTGCTCTTGATCCTGGTGAAAGCAGAACAAAGGTGTGTGCGTGTGTGCGTGTGTGCGCGTGCGGGTGGGGGAGTACACACTGGTAGGATGTGTTGGGTCAAGCTTCATAATTGAATTCAGACATCAAAGGGGAAAGAGCTAAAAATGAAGTCCGGTGCAGGTGGGAGTTTCTCTCCTTACTAACCCTTCTTGGTTGATGAGTCTCGTTAAAAATATCTCCCACAACTTGATAGTGTTTTATTGTTATTGACTAACCTAGCACGGTCCCTATGTTCTGCTCTGGCAATAGGAAAGGTGATCAGTCATCCCTCTCCTTGTGCCAGAATGTTTTTGAATGAGACGAGTTTAGTATGGAGAGAAAAGCAAAATCAATGTGAAATGCCAGAGTCCTCCGTGTATGCTGTAGTACAGGGCTTCACACCGTCTTTAAAGAGAAAGAGGATGCGCAGGGGGAAGGAATAAATGGGCCTCACTGCTCTAGAGGATGTGAACTGTCCTTTGTTCTTAACACAGATTCAAATCAATAGAGAATACTGAGAGTTGCCAGAAATACTACTGCTGCGACCAGTTATAGGTAGGACCTCTGCATTCACAGCTGGTCAGCGAGGGCCGGTGATGAGAGAGTATTTGAATGGCCTTTTCTGGGTGACTCCATCACATAACCACGTGCTCTGTCCTGGAGCTGTAACCTAGTATGGCGTTCCAGTGGGAAAGGTGTGCCGTCCTCTTCTCTCAAAGGCCCCCCCAACGTGGTGTTGGAAGAAATACAATTATTGGCTCCTTGAAGTGAGTCGTGTTCATTAGAGGAGTAGGACATTAAAAGGTGCTGGAGTTGCAATGCCCACATGTTAGTCTTTAAATGACTGTACCCTGACATTACCCGCTGTAACTTGCAGCAGGCTGGGCCCGTTACCTTGGCTTTCTCCCCAGCAATATACAATCTCAGCTTACAAAGGAAATGTAGCAGGAATAATGACTTTTGCGGGGAAGTGTTTTCCCGTGTAGTCGGTCAGTACAGAGCCAGCAGGTGTACATTTATAGACAGACTCCAGTGATGGCAGTCATCGCTGTTCACCTCTTTGTTAAGCCTGCAGTAGGTGGGTAGGAATACATTTGCCCCTTGTAAACTTTTATTATCCAATGCTTTAACAACAAGGTAGAGCTCTTAAAAATGGCTGTGGTGTGAGTTCCCTATTTTCTTTTCTCTTCCAGGCATCCTCGAATGCACATCAGGACAGCGCTGGCGGATGCCCATCTATACTGCCTGAAGAAGTACGTGGTGGACTTCCTTGCCGAAAATAGGTAAGGAATGGGCAGAGGGAGGTGGTGATGCCAGACGTTTAATGTGATACGTAGCTGTCTGTCTACAGGGTTCTGTTAAACTGCGTTTTGCATCTGTTTCTAAAATCAAATAACTTGTCCAAACACTTAAGCTGTGTTTAAAAATCTCTGATTTCTAACCAGAGCCTTTGTTTTAACTCCTGCAACAGCAAAATTAAAAAGCAGACAAATTTGCCTCCGTTCTGATAATGTCACCATGTCCCTTGCTTCTACCTACACAGCTGTACTTCCTAGGCTATTCGTTTCTTCTAGGGTTTCCTCACTGAGTCGAGTCATAAATACATTTCACGCCTATTTCTTTTTCTTCCGCACACGCTCAGTAATCACCTTTTTCTCTCCCCCTCCCCACCCACTAAACCTGTAGGCTATCTCTGTAGCATCCTGTGCTCTTAGTTTGTGGTGTTCCCATGTGGAAACTCTGAGACCACCCACCAAGGGTGAGAAAAACATCCATTTATGGAAGAGGAGAGTGATCCTGGCTATAACATTTCATGAAACAGGAGAAAAAAATCAACGTGTTTACCTTAAACCAAGCACAGCTAGTAGTTCAGCCTGGGGACGACTTTCAGTTCCTAGATCTTCTGTGGCATCTGTCATGCCCACTACAGATCGTGAATGTGCACCAAGTTCTCGGCTATATTTTCCCCCTTTGAAGTGAGGTGGAGGCTAAAGGTCATGACTAGATGTTGAATTCATAGCCATATTTCTTAGCAGAGCAACTGACAGGAGAGAGAACATTGAGGAAGGAAGGAATTTCTCGTGGCCTTGATCACGAAGGAAGGCACAAATACATGATGCATGCCCTCTCTGGGGTATTTGGTTGGCGGTTCCACGTGTGGAAAGTTTGCAGGATCAGGGCTGTATGTGTGTGCCTTTTAAAGGGAAAATCAGTAACAAATCCCCAGGGGACACTCTCACCACTGTTGAGTGTAGTGCTTCTCTGTTGCTGGGACTGGTACTTGGGATCATTTGTACCAGTCAGTTGAATTAATCATAGGCACTGGAAACAAATCTGCAAGATGGAAATGCTTGATTGGCCCCGGGTAGCTGGTTCTTGGAGCAGTCAAAGCTCCCAGTGCTCTGTGAGAGTTCATTTTAGAAGGCAGGTGGCATTTGTGGAGTCATGTTTATGGGTCACATGACATCAGAGTGAAACATAGTTTGCTCCTTTCTTTCCTAAGTGAACACATAGGGCCAAATTTTCACAAAGGCCTCAACCCATTTAATTTTACAGGTGCAAATGATGATGTTAGATGTGTCATGCCTTTCACAGCCTCACTGTCTATAATGTGCTCTCCTGGTCTGTTTCTTGTCTTAAATTAGCTGGTAAACTCTGGGTCATCTCTGTTATATGTTTGCACAGTGCTTCGCATAACTCAGGCCTGGTCCCTGTGTGCTAGACAAATAATCATTTCAGAGGGATAGAAAGCAGCATCTTTTTATTGGCATCCATAAAAGGCCTGTGCAAAATTAGATAGCATTGTTGAAAATTTGTCTCATAATATTTTTGAGGCTTTATGCTACTTTCTTTGAAGCCAGGTGGAGGTTTTACTTCGGCAAGAGCAGGATTGCACTTTCTGTTATGAAAATGCCAAATTCTGTTCACACCTACAACTGCTCCCTGTCCTCTTTACAAGAGCTCTTCATTTGTGCAGTTATCATTGGTTGTCTTTTATCTGTGTGCTGAACATGTCCACATCTCTTAAATTAGGTCTGATTTTCTAAGCCCTTTAAATTATAATTGACTTCTTGGCTGCATGTGTCATACCATTTAGTTAACATTTTCAAGACTTGATAACAAAACTCAGATTACCAACCACAGGTGGCTGCTTGTTTATCTTTATTCAGCTACATGTTTGTTATTCAACCAATAACCAACTGCGAGAGAGCCAACTATGGTACAGTATCTCCATGCTTGGAAAATGGGATTCCTGCCACAATGAATAACCCAGGCTTTCAGGCTTCCGGCATTGGTGGGCATTCTCAGCTTGTTTTTCTTTTCTGGGGGAAGGGAAGGACAGTGCATACTCAGAGATCTTTCCATGCTCAGTAGCAGTATTCCAGGACTTTTGAAAGATCCTGTGGAATATTTTTGCCTCAAAATTACTGACGTTTATATGATTGTTTTTTAAATACTTTGTTTTTCAGTCCAGAGAAAACTTTCATTAAGATTTTATTTCTCTGCAATTCCATGCTGGAGCTGGAGAAGCTCAGATGCCTTGTTTAAGTTTGAGTGTGGTTAAAACTAACAGCAGTGCCTGAAGTGAACAGTGAAGCTGTTGTACTGTGCCAGGAAGCACTGACACAGTGTACTTCCTTGGTATTGCAATATTTACATTGTGTTAATATTGGAACCTGGGGATGTGATGGTAGGAATAACTTGTCTTTTTCATTGTTGCAGCATGAGTGAGGGATCCACACTTTGTTTTCATTGTATTTTAACATACAAAAGGAGAAAACACCTGGCCTAGCAGTTAAAACCTTGGCTCCCAGGGCCAGCTATGGTGCAGCATGTTGCAGAGGAAGATTATGATTACTGGCAGGTTGAGGGATTGCCTGGGGAGCAGTTGTGCTTTTGTCCTTTATTAGGAAAAGTTCAACTTTTACAATACTTTTCCTATACCTTTTTTAGAAGGATTTCTTCCTCCAGATATGTTAACTGCAATATCAGGATACTTTATACATACTACCTTTCAAAAATAATAGTAATGAATCTTGTGAATCCATTTTTGTAAAGTGGTAGGGAGCACAGAGTGCCTGTCATTCCGGACAGCATAAGGGACTTGTCTACACACAGCGTGGCACCAGTTTAATTGAAGATGTGAGTTTTAAACTGGTTTAATTATATCAGTGCACTTTTGGGAGGGGAGGCACTTAAATCAATTTGAATGTCTTAAATTGGGCTACCTTAAATCAGTTTGTAGTCCATTTAAAACCATCTGATTTAATATACTGAGTTGCAGTTTAAATAAACTGGTGCACACACTGTATGTAGACAAGTCCAAAGTTGCTGAGCATCAGCTATAAAGGGGGGGAAATATCCTTTAACAACAGCTTAACCAATTCACAGTTGGTTGAAGTACGAGTGTTGCTTTGGATATTAGAGGGTCACACCCCAGAGAAGCCATCCAGTAGTGCAACATTTCTAGAGAAGACCCTGCTCTTGTGGTTCAGGAACAGGATACAGTGTCAGGATTCCGGCATTCTGTTACCAGCTCTACCACAGGCTTCCTTCGTGACCATGGGCAAGTCATTTCGTTTCTCTGTGCCTCAGTTTCCAACTCTGCCTGGGATATTGGGAGACTAAATTAATCAGTGTTTGTAAAGTGCTTAGAACTATCTGATGGAAGATGCTATGAGAGGGCAAATTCTTATTAACCAGTCCATAACTCAGCTCTCTGAACTTCAGGCTTGATAATATATTAAATGTGATGGAGTAACTGATATTCCTGCTAGAAGTTCTGTTATATTACAGCGAAGTCTGTTGGCAAAGCAAACGAGTTCTAGAGCTTCCGAAAAGCAAGGTTCCCTAGTGCATCTGAATGATAGTCTGTGAAAACTGCCATTATTTTTGTCTATGTATTATGTGTACATCAAATACTGCAGTTTTTGTGTCCTTGCAAATCAAGAGGTCACACACCCTTGCTATTGTTTGTTTAAACCTGGGAGAGGTTTTTCAGGGTTTATTTCTTCACAGAAGGAAAAACACTCTTTGCGTGTGAAAAAGTAGATCTTTTTGGCAGTTAAAATACCCCCCAAACCCCACACATCTCTCAAACGCTATCCCAATTCTGAATTCCAGCGGAATAGGTCTATAGACTTGTGACAGTCCCACCCTGCCCTTGGCATAATACACACACGTTACACTAAGTTGGTCTAAACTTGCTGTCTTCCTGGGGAGTTACCTGTAATGTAAACTTAAACACCGAGAAACAGACTTGGTCTAAAATTTACCCTGAGCTTGGCTGTTCCTAGGGATTTTCCCTGCAGGACCCTCTGTTCCCTCTGCCTGCGAGAGATTGGAGCTAATGGGACCACCTTGGTGTTGGCGCCATGGTGAGTCAGCAGAATATCCCTACATCTCTGAGCAGGAGACCCTGATACCAGCGTGACTCAATAGAAGACCTTACTTCTCTAGGCAGGGTCCTAAACATGGCACCTGTGAGAAAGTTTTTCCCTTTTTTTAAAGCCTCCTTTATGAGGATAAAGATAACTCGAGGGCCAAATTGTTAGTGTGAGGAGACCCTCGGAGTAGTGAGGGAGAATGGAACAGTGCTGGCCGTGTGTTAATTACAGGAGCCATTCTGCCAGCCTGGGGCTGGACGGCTCCTGGTGAGCCCTGCACCTCCTGGAGAAGTGCACAATATTGCTTCTCTTAAAAGGATCAGCACGCAGCAAAGGCCAGCACGCTGCAGACAGCATGCTCACACCCCACAGCTGGCAGGCCTCACACCCTTGGGGCTCTGTGATGCTGGCCAACATGGGAGCCAATCCCCTTTTCTGGCACTCTCTCTTGAGCACTAGGTTGGAGTTCTGCCTTGCTGCTGCTTGCAGGGGGATGGAAAAAGAGTCCTTACCCCCTTTTCCCTCATGAGCCCAACCGGTAGCAGAGGGAGGATCTGAGCCTGTGCTCTTCAAGCACGCATGCTGTGCAGGCAGGTGTTAATATCCGTGCAGTACGTGCTCAAAGTTGGCTTGCTTACAATCCCCAGGAAACTTTTAGTGGAAAAATTGTGATCTACATGAAATAACATGGTAGATTTTCATTTGTTCCTTTTCCAAAATATTTCCAAAGCTCTACCCTGGCACAATTTCTGTTTAAAAAAATAACACAGCACCTTTTTTGCTTTACAGAGCTTATCACTGACACCCCAAAACTCCCTTTGTGAATTTGGCAGAGTGGAGAATGGGTGTCTGTGCAATAGGTATGGGGGTGTGTGTGTGTGTGCGTGCATGCAATGTGTGTTTATAGTACACAGGATGTATCAATAATTTTGTGCCCACAGTCAGTTACAGGCACAAAGGATAGCATTTATGGTGATGGCTAACTACTTGATTGTACCCACAAATGTGGCCTCAGCATCTGAATGCCATCATTTTCACCCTCAATTGATGGTGGGCAGTAAATTAGAGGCCAAGTTGAGGCCTCTTTAAAAAATATAGCCCTACTTATAATTTTCCCCCCAAATCATTTTTATTGTGTATATAATATATGAAAAATGTGGTTCTTGGCTAAGATCACTTTTGTCAGACTTCATCTTACTGCAGATTTTTTCTGACCCCATAAAATACATGTTCTCCTTCGAGTCCGTGTAGATCCCATTGGAACTGCACATGCACCCCATGCATGCGAGATCAGAATCTTTTGCCTACCAGCCTGTGTCTGGGACATGCGTGTACCCTGAGTCACCTCATGCTCCCATAAGAGGGCTTAAAGAGCGGAGCGGCCCTGCGCCCTTTGATTCCTTCTTACCACTCATGGCAATGAGGTGCAAGGTGGACTGTATCTGATCCGGTTCTGACTTTCAAACCTTACTTCAGTAAAGAAGCTTCTTCCCGGATTCCTTTTCATTCCTTTCTTTCTTTTAATTTTCTTTAAGAACATAAGAATGGCCCTACTGGGTCAGACCAAGCGTCTGTCTAGCCGAGTATCCTGTCTTCCGACAGTGGCCAGTGCCAGGTGCCCCAGAGGGAATTAACAGAACAGGGAATCATCAAGTGATCCATCCCCTGTCACTCATTCCCAGCTTCTGGCAAACAGAGACGAGGGACACCATTCCTGCCCATTCTGGCTAGTAGTCATTGATGGACCTATCTTCCCTGAATTTATCTAGTTCTTTTTTGAATTCTGTTATGGTCTTGGCCTTCACAACATCCTCTGGCAAGGCGTTCCATAGGTTGACTGTGCGTTGTGTGAAGAAATACTTCCTTTTATTTGTTTTAAACCTGCTGCCTATTAATTTCATTTGGTGACCCGTACTTCCTGTGTTATGCGAAGGCGTAAACAACACTTCCTTATCTACTTTCTCTATACCAGTCATGATTTTATAGACCTCAATCATATCTCCCCTTAGCCGTCTCTTTTCCAAGCTGAAAAGTCCCAGTCTTATTAATGTCTCCTCATATGGAAGCCATTCCATACCCCTAATCATTTTTGTTGCCCTTTCTGAACCTTTTCCAATTCCAATATAATTTGTGTGCCGTCCTCCCACCCCTCCCCACCCCGCCCAAAAAAGAGGGAGAGCGAGCAGTTAGAACAAACAGAGGGGAGACCTCCCTGTACAGTGGGGTGAGGTGCTTCTTGACAACCGCTAGCTATGGCGGACTCCAAATCCTCGGAGTTTAAACTCTGTACTCACCATAGAAGGTAAGAGTAGCTGCCTGTTCTGTCTCGGGGAAGCACATGACCCCAGCAAGTCTGTTGGCTGCTGCTCCTTTTGGTCTTGCATGTGAAAATCCTGAGATGTGAGCCTCAAGTTACTCCTCTTGGAGCAACCCATAAGGGTAACTTCAGCTCGAGGATCTTGGCTGTCCTCCAGGCAGGAAACTAGGATTCTTCGAGTGCCGTCCCTGTAGGGGGTCCACTTCAGGTGACGGTGCGTCCCGGAGCCCTTGATCAGAGGCTTTTCCATAGCAGTGCTTGGCTGGGCCGTGCGTGCACGCTTCAGCTGTCTCACGGCACCTGTCTGTCCCGTTGAGTGCATGTATGCAGGCCCTCTCTCTCCCCCATCCTCCCTCCAGTTCCTTCTCAACCGTCCTTGACTGAAGACGGAGCTCTCCGCAGTGCGACAGCCCTTTCTCCCTGGAGTATAAAAAAATCAGTAGTTAAATAAGTTTTCTTCTATTGTAGTTTCGTAGTTCATTTAAAAAAAAATTTCTTCAATACTTAGTTTTTTAGTTCTCCTTAGTTCATAGTCCCTCTCTCAGGGCACGAACATTAACATTAACGACTATGCCAGGTTACCCTGGCTTTAAGAGATGCGGCTCCTGCCACGAGGCAATGCCTAGATCTGATGGACACGCTCAATGTGTGAGGTGCCTCGGAGAGATGCACATTCCTTCCAAGTGCGTCCATTGCAGCAACTTGTAGGCATGAGCCCGCCGAGACTGGGACTTCCGCCTGAAGATGATCCTAATGGAGAAATCACTTCTCCCAGAATCAGACAAGGATCCCCCTAATCACTTCCTCCCCCAATAAGGAACAAATCCATCCGAGTCATGACAGACAACGTAGCAAGCATGTTCTACATCAACAGACAAGGGGGGGCCTAATCCCACTCCCTGTGCACCGAAGCCATGATGTTATGGAACTGGTGCATCCGCTACAATATAGACATCTCAGCCTTTTACCTTCCTGGATGCCAAAACACCACCGCCAACACCCTCAGCAGACACTTCTCACGGGAACACGATTGGGAAATGACCCTCCACCGAAAATTCAGATAATGGGGGTTCCCTTCCATTGACTTATTTACCATGCCCCAGAACAGCAAATGTGCCTCGTTCTGCTCCAGAGCAGGACTCTGCCCCCGATCCCTAGGGCATGCCTTTCTAATCCGGTGGGACAACTCACTTATGTACGCATTCCCACCAATACCACTAATCCACAGAGTCCTACGCAAAATAAAGGAAGACAGCGCTACAATCATTGTGATTGCCCCAGCGTGGCCCAGACAAACGTACCCATACCTGTTATGTCTGTTTACCCATCCGCCACAGACTCTCCCATTAACATGAGACCTTCTGTCACAGGACAACGGACAGGTCCTATGTCCGCAACTAGAGAAGCTCCACCTGAAAGCGTGGTTCCTCCATGGTTCCACGAACGCGAGCTAACCTGTTCAGAACAAGTGAAAAATATTTTACTAAACAGCAGACGCCAATCTACACGCATTACTTACCTGCAGAAATGGAAGCGTTTCTCCACGTGGGTGTTCAAACAAACGGATCGCTACATGTACCGCACCATTACCGGCGGTACTAGACTATTTGGTTGAACTGAAGAATTTGGGACTATCGCTAAGCTCTATCAAAGTTCACCTCGCGGCGATTAATACTTTCCACGACACAATCGAGGGGTTTTCAGTTTTCACATACCCTATTACAAAGCGCCTCATGCTTGGCCTACAAACCCTCTATCCGGAAATACGTTTTCCCCACCCCCACGTGGGACCTGATCTTAACGTTCAAGGGCCTCATGAGACCTCCATTCGAACCAATGGCTACCTGCTCCTTACTGCACCTGTCCATGAAGGTGGCTTTCCTAGTAGCCATTACCTCCGTGAGATGAGTTAGTGAGACTGGTGCACTAATGGCCAACCCACCCTACACCATCTTTTTCAAGGACAAGGTCACATTACGACCCCATCCAAAATTTCTCCCCAAAGTGTCATCAACCTTCCAGATCAACCAACCCATTCACCTTCCCACATTCTATCCCAAACCGCACACGTGCTCACAGGATGCTGCCCTACACACCCTAGATGTCAGACAGGTGATAGCCTTCTACCTGCACAGGACGAGATCTTTCCGAAAATCATCAAGACTGTTTGTCTCGACAATGGAATGATCCAAAGGGTCAGCAATATCCAAACAACAACTTTCAAAATTGATATCAAACTGTATAGAACTCCCTATGGGCATCAGATCCCATTCCACACATGCCATGGCAACTTCCGTGGCTTTTCTTCACAATGTACCCATTTCAGAAATTTGCGAAACCGCCACTTGGGCGTCAGAACATACCTTTACCGATCACTACGTCATTACACAAGACTCCAGGGACGATGCCATACTTGGCCTTTCGGTCCTCTCTACTTTGGTTAGCCGTATACCTCCAAAGTCCACCCATCCTTCATGGGTACTGCTCTACATTCACCTGAAGTGGAGCACCCACAGGGACAGCATTTGAAGAAGAAGAGAAGGTTACTTACCTTGTGCAGGAACTGAGGTTCTTGGAGATGGTTGTCCCTGTGGGTGCTCCACTACCCACCCTCCTCCCCTCTGCTTTGAAGTTTGATAAGAGGACTCTAAGGTAGAGAAGAAACTGAGTGGGGGCGCGCTGTGCATGTGCGCTCAATGAGACAGACAGGTGCCACGAGACAGCTGGCCCGGCCGAGCATTGCTATGGAAAAACCTCCAATCAACGGTGCCAGGACGCACCGCCACCTGAAGTGAAGCACCCCCAGGGGGACACATCTCAAAGAACCTCAGTTACTGCACAAGGTGAGTAACCCTCTCTATTGTCTCAGTGAGCCCCTTGGCTGCTGGGCACCACACTCTCACTTCCAGCAGGGAAACAAAGGTGCCAGAACCCCTGACAGCAACATCCCTGACACTGGCTGCGTTTACCTGTGCCCCGAGGTGTCGGCAGCACTCCAGGGCAGAGAGACCCAGCTCTGTCCCCTGAAAGGGGCAGGTGCTTCTGCACCAGGCATAAACAGCTCTTAAGTGGGCAACACATCCTCCCCACAGGGAGGACTCTAGGTCAAGGGATAAGCCCTCAGCACAGGCAAAGGACAGCACCAAAACACCACAAGAGAAATTGAGATGAGTCTGGCCAATTGTACCGACTTCCAGGCTGGTGCCAGAAGGTTTCACGGCACTGAGATATGCTTTTACTCCTCCCTCGCTGCCCCTCTCAGCACTGGACTTGGCAATGGCCCTTGCACGGGCCATTCACCAAGTAGGCATTGTGAGTGGGTAGAGCATGCCCAGTGCAGAGAAACTCTTGGAAGAATTTAGCTGAAAAACAAAGTCTCTTCTGAGTATGTGTGAACTGTGATGATGATTATTATTTATTTATTTTTTTGCACTCTTATAACTTGGCCAAATTTGGGCATTTTTTCATGGGGATGGCAAATGACACATCCCTGACACAAAGGTGAACTTGTGCCAAATTTCAAGTCTCCGCACCAAAGCATGGAGGCTTCTCATTTTTAAAGGCCGGGGGTAGAGGGAGGATTGTTTGTTAACGTGGACAAAACGACACATTTTCCCCTAATCTCAGTCTTGGAAACGACTGAGCTATTTTTGCTGAAACTTTCCCCCAAAAAAGCAGCCTGAGGCAAACACCTGGTATGGGTGCCACTAGTATTCCTTTTCTTTCAGCTGAAATAGTTAAAGGTTGGCAAAGTTTATAAGCAAGTGAAAGCAAGGTCTTCTGCTTCAAAGTGCTGGTCAGCCTTAACAT
Source organism: Chelonia mydas (assembly GCF_015237465.2). Taxonomy (NCBI): domain Eukaryota; kingdom Metazoa; phylum Chordata; order Testudines; family Cheloniidae; genus Chelonia; species Chelonia mydas. The sequence continues at coordinate 103,101,614 of NC_057854.1, forward strand.
TGGGTGGCACCACTTGCCTGTAATAAACATAGATGACAATTTAGGGCCGGAGTTTTCAGAAAGCAGATACCATATTGCATCTGCCCTTGTGTAGTTACTTCCCTTGTGGATGTGAATCTTGCGCAATTTGTGTGCACAATTGTGGTAACTGCATTTGATAATGCAAGTGGGCCTTTGGCCTTAATTTCCTGAAAATGAGACTCTTAAGCATGTGTATAAAAGAAATGACCATGGTTACTAACAAATGCGTTTCTTACATATTGGAGCACTTCTCCTGTTCCTATTTCTTTTCAAGATCTGGGTATAATCTTTTATGTGTCTGTGCATATTAAAAACCACATCTGTGGTTTGAACCTAGCAATCTTGAGTTGTTTGATGCAAGATAATATACTGCTTTTATTTACAGCCACTTGGACAGTGGAGAGTTTTATTTCATGGCGGGACTCCTGATACTAACAGGGCAAATTAGAACTACAGTGAAGGACAAAAATAATAGAGAGTGATAGTGTGATTACTTTGGAAGGTCTGACTTGGGAAAAGTAGGCATGATAGCCACAGTTCCCCCGATACAGTTAACTTGTCACTCACCACCCTAATGTCTCTCTCACTCCCGGCTGAGCACTCTGCCCGCAGGGGCTTTATGGAATCAGAGGGAGCTGATTGAGAGCTAAGGAAAAGGATTAGATCTTCACTGTTTTTTCTCAGGACTGTGGACCTAACAGCCGGGGTTACCAGCCATGAACTGTTCCCAGAACTGAGGGCTAATCTCCTTTACAACAAACTGTGTAATGAAAGGCCAGCTCGATCTGCTGGCTCACTTTTAATGAAGCTAACCGTTGCCTTTTGCACTGCCGAAATAAATAGGAATAAACTGGGCTTTTTCTCCTCCCCTGTGGAAAAAACAGGACAGCAGAGAGACGACCTGGGTCTTTTAAAACTGGGGGTGAGGGCGAATTTGTATGAAGGCTCATGCTTGGATGGCTGTGTGGTAGGTTGTACATGGAGGCCCCTTGCAAGTTTACGTTAAGGTGCTGCAGACTAAACCTGTGCGTTTTCCCCTTTTCCCCTGTAAATGCCTTTTTTATCATTCAGACTGTCACCTGTGTTTTCTGGCAAGAGCTGCTGGCTGGGGGAGGTCTGGCAGAGCTAAACTCCCGGCTTGGTGGTCTTTGTACGGCCTTAAAAACAGAACCTGCTCTGTGAATACCTGCAAGTTAACATGTGTCAGCCGTATGGTTGGAATGTTTCCCTCTTCACTGTAAAGAGGGGTTTTATAATGAATACTTTCCTTGTGATCCAAATGGGTAAATAAACAAACAGCTCCTGCAGGAAGTGTACTGTATGTAGACAGAGCAAAGAGCTTGTAGCTCTCCAAACCAGCAAAAAAAATCCCAGCCTCACCCAGCAGTGTGCATTTAAGCAAGTGGAACATGAAAGGTGAGTTTATCGTCTCCATTTCCTTTCACATCAGATGTTGCCCCTTATCCGGCATGACACGACTCAGAACTTGCCAGATCATTGTCCTTTTCTGGTATTGATTCAGCCTGTTGATGCAAAATTCGTTTATTGAAACTTAAATGGAAAAAACCTCAACTGTTCAAATTAGATCTGAGTAAATTCTCAACAAATCCTATCTCTGATGAATGCAGCTTCTCTTTCTGTGTGTGGAATATCCACAAGCAGACCTCAGCTTCCGTGAGTTTGCTTATTTGATGGGGTCAGTTTAATTCTGTGGCTTGATCAGACATAGATCCTTTGGTGTGAGAGCTCAATATGCCATATTTGAAATTTGAGCCATGCTGGTTGGTTATGATTGGTCCAAAGTCACATGGTGGTGTTTCTGATCCCTGACTGGGTGAGCATGCAGGCACCTCTCTGACAAATACCTGAAAGTGAAAATGTTGCTGTTTTGGTTTCTGTAAATACTTGTGCGTATGGTGTTGAAATTTGCGGTCCCTGAGCATTTGTGCTAGTACGATTCAATAGGCCTGATCCTTAGCCATTAACTTCAGTAGAGGCACTCTGGCTGAGGATCGGGCCCATTGACTCTAACTGCAGAAAGTGCATTCAGAAAGGACATGAAAACATCCAACGCTGATTCACTTAACAATTAAAGCAGTTTTGAGAATTCTTTTTGCATTATTCAGGTCCTGTAGCCTCAGTGATTAGCCCCCAGTCAAATTGAACTTTGTCTCCATGTAACCCTTAGTATGTTTTTTGAGCCAGTTATGTGACTCTCAAGCCTGTCTCCTCTAGACTTTTTAATCTTTGTCTCCTGGACAATATTATCCAAGCTTCCCCATATCATTGTACTACCTTGTTCTTTTCCACACAGTGCCTCTTGTGTATAAGGCAGGATAGGTCCATTTACTCCTGCCATGCATTCCTCACTTGATGACACGGTCCCCTATGTATACGGTGACAGCATACTGCACCAGTTTACAGCTGGAACTGAATAGCCTAAAACTTTCCTCTCCCAGGTTTCTTTCTCCCATTAGAATTAAAAACTGACAATTTCCCCATGTTTATACCAGGAAAATAATTACCGGGGGGAGGTGCTAGTCCCTCCCGCCAGGGTTAACTTGGAGGCTGGCTTCCAGTTCTTTTCTCTCCACCCCAGATCCATCACAAACTGTCTGATCTACCTGAATGATCTTGATCTTCTCTCATCCCAAGCTTGAATTTTTTCTGGAAAATTAAGGAAAACTTTAACAATTCCGCTGTTTCTCTCTCTCTCTCCAAGGATTTTTCTAAAAACGTTTGGTTTCCTCATAGCTCTAAACCCATTTCTATAGAAACATCAAATATCAGTGCTCTGTGGCAGGGTTAGATGAAACAATGGGGAAACACACTAGAGCTGACAGGTGCAGTGGGAAATGACCTAGTGCAGGCGAAGCCCACAGCTCCTTCACAAGCAGTAGGTACTTTCATAGCTTGTGGAGATTATGGAGATATTTTTCAAAATTTTTTTCAAAAATACGAAACAGACATATTGTGAGAATATAAAATTCACAATAAATGTGTACACATCTATCCACTTACTATAGAGATGTCTGTATTTTGAAGTGTATACATTCTGTAGGCACATCTTTTAAGATGTATTTTATATACGTTTATCTAAATGTATACATAATACACCATTTTTTGATATACAGACACCAGTTTGACTGGTGTGTTATATACACACGTGTTGTCTAGGCATAATATCAGAAAGCCTCTGTTTGATGCACACTTTGCAAATGAGCCTGGCCCCCAGGCAGATGCGGGGGAGGTGTTGGCAGGGAACTGCAGGTGGGGCTGATCTGGCAGAAGGGGATGCTGTCTGGGAAAGATTGTGATCCATTACTGAGCAGTTGGTGAGGACTGCCAAACTCCCTGGGTGGCCTCCAAGGGCAGCAGAGACTTCCGTTTAAAGAGCAATTCTGAAAACGTGTTGGCATTCCCAGGCAAAGTATCTGGAGCTGTCTGGTGTTCCTGGGTGGCTCTAGGTGGGCAGAGTTAAGGGTGTTTGGGTGACCCTGGGGATATGCCTCTCTGTGTGTGTGCGCATACTTTCAGATGGTTTGAGCTTTTAGTTAAGAGGAACCTTTGTTTCTATGGTTTGTTTTTTAGAAAGCTACCTAGTTCTCTTAATGTTATTTGGCTGAAGTAGATTCCTGGGAATATGACTGCTGGTATAAATGAACCCAAACACTGATGGAACTCAAGAACAGTTTTGCTGTGTCCTGCCTTCACTCTGTCCCTTCCATAATTTAGTCCACCCTACTTTCAGGTTTGCTGTCTGTGATCATAGCCTGTGTGCTCCCTCTGGCCGTCATCACTGCCAAGAGTCCTGAGATTTTAGAGGCAATCCTGGGGGGTTGAGAAATTCACTCAGAAACTTTGGCCTAAGGTCAAAAGCCTGAGGCTAGCCAGGAACGCTGAATGATGGCTGTAGAAAGGGTCACATTCAGGTTATGAAAGCAGAAGGTGGTCAACTTGTCAGAACCAAAGGTCCTAGTTAACGAAAATCTGGGACAACAAGTATGGCAGCAGGCAGGAGGACTTGTTTTTCAACAGAATGTTTCTCAAAGTTTCCATGACTCATTTGTGGATTTTTAGCTCCAATAATATAAAAGACGCTGACAAATTTCCTAATTAACGTGAGATTTAAAAAATATAGATTTACTCTCTTTGCATCAAAAAATTTTATAGCAAAACAAGGGGGAAAATGAAAGAAGCACTAATGTTTGTTCAGTGCCCTGATTAATGCTGTGGGTTATCAGGTTAGGTACAAGGAACTGCCTAACAGTTTACTGGCCCACCTGGTTACTTTGGTTAAAATTAGTCTTGGGTTAGAACAGTGGTTCCCAAACTCGGGTTTGCGAAATGTTACAGGGGGAAAAATTCCCTAATGGCGGACAGAGCTGTCCCTAGAGAACCTGGGCAGCACGGGGCCAGCAGCCAGGAGCCCCTGGCCTTCCAAGAGCTAAGCAGATCAAAGCAAGCATAACTATCACACTGAGAAGATGTAAATGTCAAGACTCCTTATAAGAAATAGAAAGGGAGGTGGATATTTTTTGCTGTTTTTAAAATTAAATAGGCAGCTAGTGTTGTTTTTAAAATTATTATGAAGAACAAGTTTTAAGTTTTGTTGTAACATGCATTGTTCGCCTGTTCTGCTCAAAACCTGAATGCTTGTGTAGGAGGAACTCTGAGTTGGCTTCTTAAATACCTTCATGCTGTTTCACATCTGATACTCCTTGATGAAACCTAGGAGCCTTGTCTTATAATAGGCTCATTCAAAGTGATTCAAGCTACGAAAGTGAGATCTTGTAAGAGTGTTGCCATTTTCATAATGTAATAAAAATACTGTGGTGATAAATAATAATTAATAATAAATAGTGTGTAATAAGCATGTCATAAAAACAAATTTTATATTTCCAAGATCACTGCTTTTATATTCAGGTAAAGGAGGCAATCCCTGGAAATATTCATTTTTAGGAGGGGGTTCGCGAGACTTGACATTAGTGAAAGGGGTTCACAGGTTGTTAAAGTTTGGGAACCACTGGGTTAGAAGAAAATGAATGGGGAGAGAGGTTATTGAGAGATGTGAGGAAAAATATGTCTTGTAGCAGAACGCAGTACAACCCCCCACCCCCATGCTGTTTAATTTTTGCTGCTTTTTTTTCCCCTTCTGCATGTAACCCACATCTGCTACCTCCAAATTCTTAGCGTGTCTCAGAAATTCCAGAGTTTTTTGCCCCGAATCAATAAGGAGACGGGAAAAAGGCTTGTAATTGCTTCTTCCATTGTGCTCGTTAAAACCACATTGTGGGAAATGGACCCAAACACTGTCTTTTAAGTGGTGTTGAGTCTGAGGCAGGTGGTATTAACTGAGGACTGCATTAACTCTTTTCAAATCTCTTTCCTATTTCCTTGAGGAAACATGCCTGGCGTGTATATATGGCAAGGGCTGTTTCCCTGCCTCTTGCATTGACATTTTAATTTGGTCCATGATATAAATATCATTTCCCTAATCCTCCTTGCCCTGGCCTTGTTTTGTCTTTTTCTTCAAAGTGAGTTGACTTTTTTCTTTAAGGGAGAGTGGTGGCGGGAGGAGGGGATGGGAATGGTGGCTGCTGCTCTAGTTTAGAGAATTCAAAGCTGGGGGGAAAATCTCAGAGTAACTGTTGTTTCTTTCTTTGTATTCACATGGAAATTTTTAATCTCCATCAAAGGATCACGAGAAAATAACATTGAGATTCAACAAGAGAGCTCCCGGCTTACATGGAATTTTTAAACGTTATTTGGCTTTATCCCTTAAACGATGAGAACCATGAACTATGTTACCTACAAGCTTCATCATTAACTTTTCTCTTTCTTCCTCCACCCCTCTATTTTTTTCCTCTTTCCCTTTTTCTTAGATCTTTATTATCCTATGTAAACATGCAAAGCTCATTTTGGCCGATGCTATAATATTCTGTAGGATTTGTTAGTTGTGTATATGTAGACACTTTGAACTTTAACCAGTAGTTCTGATTAGAAATATTGCGCTATATTCTACTTTTGATGTGAATCTGGACTATCTGCAGCAGTCAATGGAATCACTCCGGTAACAGATATCAGAATCTGACCCACTGTGTTACATAGCACTACACGAACGAACATTATACTGCTAAAAAAGAAAGGGACAGTGCTAAATAAGGAAAACACAAACCAGTTTCTCCTTTGTGGTTGTGAATCATAAACACTGTCTGCATCTATGGAAATAGCTGATTCTAATTAAGACGTGTCACCCCCCTCCCCCCCCAGTAACTAACCCGTGGAAAAGAGTGACTGGTTTTACAGGTGGGTCCTGGCAACAACAGTAGATTTCACGCTTTCACACAGATAAATTAAAAAAAAAAAGTGGGGGGGTTGGGGTTGGTAATAACATGCAAATTCTCATTAGTGCTGTTTTATGGTGTTTAATGTTAAACTTGGAAGATAAAAACGAATGACAGCCAGTAAATGGGGCTGACACTTCTGTTACAAATGTCTCCAGCAAGTGCAAAATAGCACAGGGAAATAAAGGCTGTGGGTGCTTCCATTCCTGCTGTGGGTCAAGCCAATGGCACCATCCTAGCACCTTGACTTAATGCATTTTGTGGGGGAGGGGAATACATCAAATGATGTGTTTAAGTAGGCAATGTGGTTTGTGATTTTTTTTTGTTAACGATGTTAAGGAGTATTGTGACACAGGAAATCAAGGTTCTAACCAGTTTTGGTTAATAAAAACCATTTTATAGCAAACCGAGACTAAATTCCAATTTAGCTGATCATATTCTGCCTCAACTCCACCTTTTGCTTCAGCTGGATCCATTGTTCTTCACTTCCTTTTTTGCCATGTTTTCGCAAGCTATAATGCTGCTGTGTTCTAGCCAAGAGGCGGCTTGACGTGATTCCTCTGTGTGTGTGAATGTACGTGTGTGAGAGAGAGAATGTATAGAAATGCACAACACAATCAGGGCACTCAAACAACCTTATCTCTGTCACGGACTCCTCTAACTTTCTGTACAGTTAAAACTCATGGAGATCTTGTGCAAAGGCTACATTTGAGTAGTATTTTGGGGGAACGAATGGTAATTTTTCTCCTTACTCCTCTTCATAACTGAAAGTTTTTCCTCTAGCAGAAACCTAAACTCTGCATAGTGACACCATGCAAAAATCATACGATTATGATTAAGGCATTCTAGTATGTGGGACCCTGATTAAATTAAAGTGATTTTTAACGACACACTGGATTCTCTCCCCCCACCCCATGGTGTCATCAGAGGGCAGAGTTAAGGTTGTTTGGATGCTCTAATGATTGTTCCATACCTTACTGTGTTTGGATTTTTTAAAATTTAACTTTAATTGTGAATTTCTTAAGTTTAGAATGCCTTGGTTTTGGGATGATTACAGCATCCTGGTATTATAGTTTACCCTGAGTTACTGATATTACTCTCAACTTTGACTCTATTTTAACATAGTTTTTGTTTGGACATCTTTTTAAAAGATTTCATACACAAACCACTCGAAATTCAACTTTTCTCTTGCACCCCCTGTCCACACACCACCAAATTCCCCCTGCCCATGCATCCCAGCTTCTCCCTCTCCTCCCTGCAAACACACATCAATACACCCTTGTTTCCCTCTGCCTCCTGGCCTGCCTGTTGAGTAGCTTTTGAAGGTATTTGGAATTAATGGTCATTTTTGGCTGTTATTTTTCATAACTGAAATTTTGAGTCATTACAAATTGACCCCTTCAAAAGAGCCACCTTCTCCCATTGTTCTCAGCAGGACTGGAGCTCCAACGTTTTGTTCTCTCTCTTTACACTTGATAGAGTCGCAGCATGTCTAACACTTGGACAGCTATATTGAAATCCTACTTTCTGCTGAGATGAAAGCAGACAGATGTGAACATTTAAAAATAGAATCGTAGGGAATGGAAGCTGAAAATGGCTTGTGATTTTAATTACAATTTATGAAAGTCTTAAAAGCGGGTACATCTGCTTCTTATCCCCCATATTTTTCTGTTGGGTGTCAGAACACAGTCATCCAGACAGGCTTTTTGCCTTAACTTTGCATTACCCCTTACTACTTCACTCTGGAAATAGTAGAGGTTTCCTTATGTCATTTTCATTGTGTGTTTCGGCCTTCCTTGGTGCTTGAGTCAGAGTGGTACTAATACAGACGCCATGGTGGTAGAATAGGAAAGACTCCTTTTCCCAGATTTAACAAGCTTATCCTTTCTTCTCTGACTCTTTACATAGGCTCTTGTAACTGCTCTTTAGGATTTTATTATTATAAGAATATTTTTATAGCGCTGGGCCAGAAACCCTTTCTTCTTTAATTTTCCTGAATCTGTGTGCAGGGCAGTTGGCTTCCTCCCAAATTCTTGTTAATTTTTTTTTCCTGATTAAGGTTTTTCAGACCTAATCCTTCTGTCTTTCTCATTCCTTGCCTTCATTCTTGCCCCGGCCAGATGTTTGTTTGCCACTTTTCAGACTCTCAAAAAATGTTCTTACATGGTTACTTTGAGTAGCCACATTTGCAAAACATGTCAAGAGAAATTTCCAAATCTTGATTACCAAATGCCTCACTGCTAATATTTTCAGCAAATTCCCTTTAACAGTTCCATTAATTCTTGTTTAAACAGTGTGAGAGTGAGATATTCTATAGGTGACTGGAGTTAGGCCCACCTTGTAAGTGAGGAATATGGATCACATTTCAGAGAATGCTGGGCAGATTGTAAAAGTATGGCCAGGAAAGAATAAAACATCCAAAATAGGACAAAACTTTGTCTTTCCCCATTTCTACCTCTTTCACGTCCTACTCTGTTGTGTTGTTCTCTGCTTCAGACTCTTTAAGACTGTGCCAAACACTCAGATATTTTATAGGTAATGGATCCCATAAATGCCCTGGCCAGCCTCTGAGGGAAAAACATGGTTGTCGGTTTTGGACAGAGTATAAAACCCAAGCAGGAAACCGTTGCTGAATGGCACAGCTGCAGGCAAACATTCTACGCTAGTAAACTGCCCATCTGCATACCCACACGTATGTCAGAATGCAGGGTTAGGAGACCATGGCACAGAGAGTCTGTAAATGGTTAGCCGTGAGAGATGTTGTGATTAAAGAACGAAGAGTTTTGCTTCATTAGTTCCTGAAATATGGCTACCTCAAGATGATATATAATTATGTTGTTTTGACGATTAAGGACAGATTGCCGGATAGAGCACATGGGCTTTCTCTCAGGACAAAAGTGAGACGATCAAAGGCTTAGATTTGGGATGATTCAGATGGTTCCATATGCAAAACCTAAAAAATTACAGGGCAGAATATGTAACACAAATGTTGCCTTCCAACCTCTGTTGTCAGTATGCCAGGATAGTGCTTCATTCTGGTCTTTGTGGTAGGTCTGATGATCTAATCTGAACTTGCCCAGGGAAGCTACAGATGGAAAAGACCTTTTTGGTTCCCAAACCCATTCCAGCGTCACACATCCCAAAGGATACTGGGGCGGGATTGTTCTGTGCTGCATATTTTTCAGGACTTCCACCACTTGAGAGTCTGTTCTGACATCTAATAGATCTCACCGCCTAGAAAGCATTTTCCTAATATTCAACCTAAATATTTCCTTCTTTAATTGAATCCATAGTTAACTCCTAGTTCTGCCCTGGGTACCACCCTTTCTTTCTCTGATGTCTGCATCTTTCCACTGATTATGGATATCCCCTGCTATCATTTAGCCAAGCGATACATATTAACCTTTCCTCACACATTACAGAAGTTATACAATCCCCTTTGTATAGGCCAAGTTGGATTAGTTTGCTAACTGGTTTTCCCAGCCTTTAAATAATTAGCAGACCAGCAACAAAATGCATATTGTTAAAGTAATGAAGCAATAACAATAAAACTGGTTTCAGACCCAATGTAAAGAAGTTATAGGCCACAGGCTACTTCTCCTCACGTAGTAAGTACATCAGTGATTACATGTGTGTTATTTTCAAACACTTTTTATTGCAATTTCAAATGATCTTCCAATGTTAGCTCTCCAATAAAATACTAGCCTTCCAAGCTCATGTGCAATAGACATGGCATTGGCCTTCCTGGGAGTGGGGGGAGAAGCAGGCTTTATTTGTTGTTGTAGAAAAGCAAAGGAGTAGCCCAGTGGAGGGCACTAGCCTAGGACTTTGGAGACCAGGCTGTAATCCTGCTCTGCCACTTACTTGCTCTTGCCCTTTGGGCAAGACACTTCGTCTCTCTCTGCCTCAGTCCCCATCTGTACAATGGAGATAACAGCCCTGGCTGGCCTCACAGGGGATGGGGTGTTGAGGGTAAATACAACAAAAGTTTGTGAGGTGCTGAGTTTCTTTGATACTGGGGCCAAATAAGTACATAAGACAGAAAGAGCCAATGCCCAGTAAAGTCAGTGGGACCCCTTCCATTGACTTCTGTGGCTGTTGGATTGAGGCCCTTAAAGAATATGACACCTCATTCCTGAACTTGTTAAGATATGTGTTAAACTTCCTTTGGTTAAGGAAATAAGTCTGAAAATGTTCTTTGGGTTTTCAGATGTGCAGTGGAACAGGACATCGTTATGGCTTGTGATTCATTGTTTTCATTTAAGGATTGAGTATTTCAGATATTCTTGAACGTTTCACTGTTCAACAAGTAGTTTCTTTATTGTTTTTCCTTGAGAAGGGCGTTGCAGCAGGCGCTGGATTCTCTTATTTTCCTGGCACTGTGTGTCGTCGTTTGCAGCCATGCACTGTGGGTTCCAAGCATCACCATTGTGATCCAGTAGTGTTTTATACTCCCTTTACAGACCTGAAGGATTTGAGTTAGAGAAATGGGGAATTTGCTGGGAAGGTCAGAAGGTTTCTTTGATTCCGTATCTCACAAAGAAGGTTGAGTGAAGTCCCTTCTAGGTTCGTATATAGTAGGAAAGCACACGTTTAATGGAAGCTGTCTGAGTGCCAGTTGCTCTTCAGCATCTGGCATTTTTATTTCTGTTAAATAAGCAACCTGCAAAATGTCTGCTAGATCTTCTGTGAAGAAATCAGATGCATATCAGCACTTAATGTTCATGGATTTCATTTGTGGTCATTGTTTTTTCCTAGGTCATTAACATCTATCCGAAGTGAACTGATTCCGTATCTAGTTAGGAAACAGTTCTCCTCTCCTGCATCCTTACGACAAGGACAGGACAGCAAAGAGCAGGATCAAAAGAAGGATCAAAAGTCATTAGGTGAGTGAAAGAATCAGCTGGTTTAATGAAGATCTTGAAGCATTTATGCTGCAGTTGAGCTACTGGATAGACTCCAAAGTTTGTCTAAATCAGTGGGTCCTTTTTCTTTTTTATGTATTCAACATGCTTATTATGGTAATGTTTAAGGACCAGGCAAGAGGGGAGCACCATTGTGCGAACCACTGCACTAACACGAAGCGGTAGACGGTCCCTGCCCCATAGAGCATACAGTGTAAACAGACAAGACAGGTGCAGTGTGAGGGAAGAGGTGGAACACACAAGCAGGGTGAGTAGTGTGATGGTGGTAAATGTCATGTTAGTTCCATTCTTCTGGGGAGAGGGATTAGGGGGTTACTTGAGGGGAATAAGCTAAATGGAAAGAAAAGGGAAGGGCATAATTTGTTGGGGAAAAGTCAACATGGTTTTTGTAAAGGGAAATCATGCCTCACCAATCTGCTAGAATTCTTTGAGGGTGTCAACAAGCATGTGGACAAGAGAGATATAGTGTACTTAGATTTTCAGAAAGCCTTTGACAAGGTCCCTCACAAAAGGCTCTTAAACAAAGTAAGCTGTCATGGGATAAGACAGAACATCCTCTAATGGATTGGTAACTGGTTCAAAGATAGGAAACAAAAGGTAGAAATAAATCATCAGTTTTCAGAATGGAGAGAGAAACAGTGGTGTCCCCCAGGGTCAGTACTGGGACAAGTACTATTCAACATATTCATAAGTGATCTGAAAAAAGGGGTAAACAGTGAGGTGGCAAAATTTGCAGATGGTACAAAACTGCTCAAGTTAGTTAAGTCCAAAGCAGACTGCGAAGTGTTATAAAAGGCTCTCACAAAACTGAGTGACTGGGCAACAAAATGGCAGATGAAATTCAGTGTTGATAAATGCAAAGTAATGCACATTGGAAAACATAATCCCAACTAGTTCTCTGAAAACATCCACTCAATGTGCAGCAGCAGTCAAAAAGGTAAACAGAATGTTGGAAATCATTAAGAAAGGGATAGATAATAAGACAGAAAATATCATATTGCCTCTCTATAAATCCATGGTATGCCCACGTTTTGAATACTGTGTGCTGATGTGGTCGCCCCATCTCAAAAAAGATATATTGGAATTGGAAAAGGTTCAGAAAAGGGCAATAAAAATTATTAGGGATATGGAATGGCTGCAATATGAGGAGAGATTAATAAGACTGGGACTTTTTAGCTTGGAAAAGAGACTAAGGGAGGATATAATAGAGGTCTATAAAATCATGACTGGTGTGGAGAAAGTAAACAAGGAAGTGTTATTTTCACCTTCGCATAACACAAGAAGTAGGGCTCACCAAATGAAATTAATAGGCAACGTGAAAAACCAAAACTCTTCCCTGTTTTGTTTGCCTGCTCTTTTTAAAGACCTAGAACCCCAAGATTTCTTGTTGTGCTTTCTGGATTTCCCCTTGTTCAGGGGTTAGAAAGTCAAACTTCTTTGGGCATTAAAGAGGAGTTTCTGAGATACAGGCTTCTTCCCCGCTGGGACAGGCGGATGCATTATGGGGTTTATCCTGATCTCCCTTATGTTGGTGTAAATCAGGAGTAACTCCATTGTAATCAGTGAATCAACCAGATTCTGGCTCTGTTTTTCTTCCTGTGCCACAGTGCAAATCAATTTAATTGTGAAAATATGGGTAGTGGGTAGGGTACTAGACTGGAACTTGAGCCCTGGCTTCTGTTCCGGGTCAACCACAGACTTCCTGTGTGACCATAGGCAAGTCGTTTAACGTGCCCTGGGCCTCAGTCCCTCAGCTGTAACATGGGGATGGTCGCACTTCCCTACCACACAGCAGAAAATCCTTAATGATTGTAAAATATTCAGGTGAGGGCCATGGACAGGTTTCCCCTCCCCAAGATATTTTAAAGCTGCTGTGTCTAGAACCCTTCTGTGGAGAGTGTTGCTACCTCTGTGAAGCCTGCCTCATGTTGCATATGTATGTTCTGCAGACATCTACAGTTATGTGAAGGGTGATAGCTTGCTGGAATTTGCCCCAGATAAATCATGTTGGAATGATCACAGCGGAGATCTGAATGGAGGACAAGTGCGTTGCTACGTCCATATCATGAAAGAGGGGCTCTGTTACCGAGTGAACACTCTTGGGTTATACATTGAAGCAAACAGACAGGTAAAGAAAATATAAAAATTGTATATGGGACTACAGCATGTGTGTGTGTAATGTTGTTATCTGTAGGGATAGCTTCATCAGTGACACGCCTCCTTTTGGTGAGGATTGCCTGGGGACTCCCTCAAGTATCCAGTTGCTGACTGAGCACTTCAGCATGGTCACTGCAGAGGGTATGCGACTTGGGATTTAGTCCCAGTTGTACCTCTGACTCGCTGGGCAACCTCGGGCAAGTCATGTAAATCTTCTGCCCCCGCTGTAAGCTGGGGATGATGATTCCCACCCCTGAGAGCTACAGATGAAAACGAATGTTGTTGTTGTTGGGGGGCGCTGATAGCAACCCACATATTTAGGCTGCCTAATAGCTTCCATTCTAAACGTACCATTGCTTGAGCAGATTTTTGTCCAGTGTAAACAATGTAATGCAGGGCACTCCAGCTGACAGAGAAGATAACATCGATCAGTCACAATTCCAGTTCACATTTACCCTGATATAGGGCTTCGTTAAATATGGGATGGAAGGGAAGGGCTAGAGAGAGAGTGTGGCGTTAGTAGAAGGCGTTAGTGACCTGAGGATTAAAAGCTTTAACCCTGAGGATCCCATTTTTTGCCAAACTGGCAGCTGCCCTGTACACATCTTCACTTCACCTATCAAGTGATGGGGTGTGCGCAATCAGGACTGGCTGATTTCTTTGGAGTTTGGGGAGGCTGGTGAGGACTGGAGGGATGCTGCGGGGGAGGAATCGGGGACTGTGGCTGGGAGATGAAGGGGCTGGGTTGGTATTTCTGGGAGCGGCCAGTCCTGTATGCCTCCTGGTTCCGTTTGTGGTATCTCATTGGAATGGATGGGTGAATGAACGCAAACCATAGCTGGGGGCAGGGCAGAACTGGTATGAACCCAGGAGTTGTGGGCTTAAAGGCTCTGCGTGCATTGGGTGGGGAGGAGCTGTTTTGGTGCCTATAGCAGAGCACACAGAAGGTAGAAAGGGCACAGTGCTGCTGACAGAGGGCAGCGAGCAAGTTCTGTTATAAGCCCAAGGACAAGTGGGTCGGAAGGGTTAAGGGAGAGCGCCACTTGCTAGCAGAAGTGAGCATGTGCATTTGGCAGCAGTCGCTTGAGTGAAAAGTTATTGAGTTGAGCCAGTCAGGCTCCATGTGGTTTGGGTTTGGGTTTTTTTTTTTTTTAACCTAAATATTCTACATTTTGGTCAGTGCTGGAAATGCATTTGCTCCTGGGTGGTACGTAACGTTAGTACTTTGAATTCACTTTGGGACCTGCAATGTTGGGGAAGATTTTCCTTGAATTTTTAGCTTTCCGGAATGGTAAGGGTCCTAAGGAAACTCTGCGGAGGTGAATCATATAACAGAACTGAACGAGGAGCCCTGGAAAAGGAGCTCTTGTTGTCAGTCCTGCTGCATTTTGTTTCTCTTACCACTGCGGGTAAAAGATGCACCCTTCATTTTATCTGTGGTTTTCTCCTCTATTGTTCTGCTCTGAGGAATCTTTGAGTCGCAATTGCTCTCCTCTTGGGCTTTGTAGGCAGTTCTGGTGCCTTCTCTCTACGGCTGCGACTGGCAGCTCAAAGCGAGCTGAGTGTTAAGAAGGCAGGCCTATGGCTACTGCACTGTACTTCTAATGCCAGAAGAGGGGCAGCATTCTAACCCATTGCCCTCATGGGGAGGAGACACTGGACCTGAATTGTTTCACTTCCAGCTGGGTTTCTGGATGCCTGAAGCCAGTGTGTGGGCAGTGGGTTGAAGGGGGAGTTAGCTTCAGTAGCAGGAAATAGCTTCCTTCTAAGATGAATTAAAGGCAAAACATTAAACTTTCCCTTGACCCAGACACTCCCTCTAGCTCCTGCCCCATCGATAGCCTTCCTTTCCAGAGCAAAAAATGCTTGAGCTTGTAGCCTTCTCTAATCATTCTGGTCACCTCCTGTGCTGTGCTACCCTTGACTGATTTCAATCTGGGTTTTGCCCTGGCCACAAATGAGAAATCATTCTTCACGTATGTAACCACCTCCTCCTTTCTGCTGATCAAGGTTGCTTCTCCCTCCTCATCTCCCAGACCTCGGAACAGCCTTTGACACTATGGACCATTCCATGGTACTTCATAGCTGTTCATTTCTCTCTTGGATCCCTTCTGTCATGGCTGCACTAATGTGTCTCAAGCTAGGACAGCATCCCTGTGCCAGGGCATAACCACTGGGGTAAAATTGGCCTCGTTGGGATGGCTCAGTGAGTTGTTGCTTTTCAATAGTGGCTGCATCTTATGCATCAGGATCTCACCTTTCATCCTTTAAACAGCTCTGTCTCTAGCCCTGGTGGTGGCAGAGACAACCTTCAAGATGTGAAGAGTGGCAGATGCAGCAATGACTGCCTGGGGCTGCTGGCAGCCTGAAACGGTTGCTTTCTGAGAGGGGTGAATTTAGCCATTCATCTCATTGCAGGGTCTACTCTGAACCTTTACGACCGTTTAAAAGCCAGCATTGTGAACTCTTTCTGTGTTGATCAGAGCATGTCAGAAGGGAGAGGGCTCATCATATCTGTACAATCCACTGTGAATGGCATCTCATTGTGAGACCACAAGTTATTTTCTTTTATCTGATCCCTACACCTCCCACCAGATGGAATCCCATGAGGTTCAGTTCTCTGCCTTCTGCTTTTCTTTACCGACCATTTCCCTTTTGGTGATCATACTTCTACTATTACCTTCACTGCCACACTTGAGGTGATACTTGGATGTCTGTACAGAGGTGCTACTCGGACTCCTCTCTGTCTGTCTTAACCGAATGTGGCTTTGTCTCAGCTCCGTTCAACTGAATATCTTGAAAGAAGCGGGAGTATCCTGAAACAGCCCCATGACCTCTCTTCTCAACATGGACCTTTCATTGTCCATGACCTTGGCATCCTTCCCAACCCTGAACTGTTCTCCTCCTGCATCTTGCATGTCAGTCTGCCCATGGCCACCTCTGCAGCATTGTCTGTGTGCCCCACTGCCCCTCCGCTGCAGTCCTCAGCCATGCTGTCATCTCCTCTCGCTCAGTCTGTGCCCCCCTGCTCTCTCTGTGCCTCCCTAGCCTGCCTTCCCTCCTGCACAAAGAGGAAGGGTGGGATTATCCCGTCCTCCTGTAACACTAGCTCCCCATTCATTTCAGGAGCCAGTTCAAATTGCTTTTCATGGATTTGTCCCTGGCTACTTCCTGGACCTCGTCTCTCTCTATTACCTTCTCTGCTATGTCTTCCTCTCTAGCACCCGCCTTTTCCTCTGCAGCTTCTGCTCTCTGGAACAGACACCTCATCACCTTTTTGTTTTCCCCTCACACATCTGAAATAGTTCTCCCTTGCCTGTGCTTCAGCTAGCTCCCTTCTGACTAAATGCTTTAATTTAGTCATCCTAGGATGTCCGAGTACTCTGTTGTGTAATGAGTCCTGCATAGTTGCTGTGTTGTGTCAAAGCATGCGGAGTTACGTTCTGTAGGGGAGACACTGTACGAACTCAAATACTGCGCGTCCTTTGAGTTCTGTGGGAGCCTTGCAGCTTGCTGCTGGTTCCTGATTAGACCTACCTACGCAGCAGGGTGTGCAAAGAGGAGACATACTAATAGCCAGCACTGTACCAGTACAGCCTGTTTTCTCCTGTGGAGTGAAGAGGGTAACTAGCACGCATCTGGTGCAAACTTAAACCACAGGTGGTAAAATGATATCTTCTGTAAATGAGCAAGTTGACGATATATACCGAAGTGCCATGAAACAAAAGCCTGCTTGGATTTGTCCATGTAATACACTGATGTAGCATTAGCTTGTTCACCTGTGACTTGGGCTCTCCTCTTCCAGGTTCCTAAGCTGTTACCTGCTCTTCTGTGTCCAGAAGAACCATTGGTTCACGTGTCCGCTCAAGTCACTGACAGAAGCCTGGTGAGTGACTGTTCCTGTGGAATGTGTGAGGGGAGGTGGAACTATCTGCTAAGCCTTAATTTCGAGAGCTGCTTCTTGTAATTCAACTTCTGTCTCAAAAACGTAGCCAAGGTTCTGAAGCTCTGAGCTAAGATATGACTGAACACAAAATAAAATGTCCCGATCGTGTATTCTCCTTCAGCTGCATATTCTAAATACTACTGAGTCAAACAGAGTGATGGAAAACAACCCAAAGCACCCACATATCCTTGTCCATCAGTTCCTGCCCTTCAATCTTTATTCATTAAAAACAGGTTTTACTGTTTGTACTATACTGTTTGATACTATACAAATTTTACCCCAAACCACTGCAGCGTCTTGTCCCGCAGCAGGTTGATGTGAGGTTTGGCAGATGAGGCTAGACAAGCAGTTGGCTTTCCAAAGGCCAAAAGCTTAGCGGGGTTTAGTATTTTAGTGCTGGCTCTTAGCTAAAGTATTTTAGCTGAATCCCAGCTCCAAACCCCTATGCTTTGGGCCCACTTTGGTGAGTTCTGCACTCACGCAATTAGTCCCACTGACTTCAATAGGACTGCTCACATAGGTCCTTGCCTTCATGTTAAAGAGCTACACAGCTGGGCCCCGTGTACTGAAGTCTTCCTGAGCTGGGAGGCTTGTGGAAACTGGCCAGCTGTCTGTCTGGGGAATGGTCACCAGGCTGTGCTCAGTCAGGGGTCCTGTTGAGCTGGCCACCGCAATTTATCCAAACCCTGGAATCCATAGAAGTCTTAGGTGTTCTCCAAGACATTCAGATCATCAAGGTCCTGCTTTGTATGTATTCAAGGGTAATATCTTATTTCTTTGCCACTTCCTGTATTCCCCATTTTTTTTTTGATGCGGTATTGCTCTGTGACTGCCTGTTTCAACACACAGGGCTTGTCTCCGGGAACATTTAGCTTGCAGCAAGCTGGGCTGTGAATTTCCCCCGCACTAGTCTGTCGCTTACTAAGAATCCATCTTGACCCTGCTGCCGCACACTAACAGTTCCCTACTGTGCTTTGATCTAGTCCCATTTCAAAGCGGCATAGATCAAAACGCACTACAGCGTCCACACAGACACTTGGTGTCTGAGGGCTTCCTGCAAACTAAGCGTTCATGGAGACAAGTCCATAGATTCTTCTTTTAAATCTGCACTCTACAGATCATACATGCTTTAGACCTGTCCACCAGGCCTCACCCACACGTACTCACTTCTTTGAGGTATATGCTTTACTTCCAAAACTGCATACTGGGGAAAAGATCTTCCCCTTAATCAAGAGTAAGATAGTTAACCTATGAAGGGTCACTTTTAAGTGTAGCTCTCATCTATGAACAAAGTCATCATCATTCACTCCTGGTTATGATATAGGTTTATCTCAAAGGTGAGGTCTTTGCTGTAGTTAACATGATAAAATATAATTTCTTACCCTTAAACATGCTCCAGACTGCGAAGACTTTACAAGCCTTTGGGTAGTTGAATTTTGATGTTTGCTAGGTTTTTTGAAGATGCAAAATATGTTGACAGTAACTGTGGAAGTGTCTTGTGTGTGCACAAGTAAACAAGGCCTATCGCTGACTTATAGCTTGTATTATTCATGGTATCTAGGTATATGGAGAATAGTCATGTTTTTTTGATAGAGATCCTATACGAAGAACATTGATTTGGGGATGACTTAATATATAGCCATGATAGTTTGACTAAGTTTCCACTCTGTTCCTCTCTAGGTTGGATCTGACAGCATCATTGGTTCATCCACGCAGGTTGGAGAGAAGACATCCATTAAACACTCCATCATTGGCTCCACATGCACCATAAAAGACAGAGTTAAAATAACTAACTGCATCATCATGAACTCTGTCACAATTGAGGAAGGGTATGTTACTTCTTTGTATCTCCCTGTCCTAAGCTGTTTCCCTCTCTGAGAAAGGCACTGGGATGCTGGCTGTCCTCGTGAGAGATTCCTGGCCATGGCAATTAGTCTCAGGAAGAAGCTTGTTTCTCATCTCCTGTGGGATGTAAGAATGAATCAGAAATAAGTCTTGTCTAGTCTCAATAGAATACTAATAACAAGGGAAAGAGTTAACTAGAGGGGTCCAGAGAGGGAGGATTAATTCCATCCCATCCTTCTGGAGAGCCTGTCATCTGCACAGTGTATTTTAAGTCATATAGATGGAATGGATTCACTGGTCTGTATGAGGTTGGATTGCATCCTTCCAATACTGAAGGCTTATTTTAAAGGCTTAGACTTCAACATTTTTGGTATAAACATCTGCATACTCCTATAAAGTTGCTGATGTAAAAATTCCACATTTACCAATAAAAATCTTCCTACTGCCTCAGTATTTTGAGAGCCTCCACTGACATTCTCTTAGGTCTTTTCATTGTCATCTTGAATCTTTACATTAGCATTACAATTGCTGGAAAACGGGGCAAATAAATAAGCTTTCCCAAAAGGAAATCTGTCATATGGTAGAGGTTCCTTGTGTGTGAGACTCTAGCTAATGAATGGGTATCCACACAAACAGTTACCACCAATACTTAGGCGTTTAAAAATGAGACCTCCTCTGTCTTGGCACCATTAAAATTCTAGCTGGTCACTGTGGCAGGACAGGAGCAGACTCGTTAACTTGTTAGCCTCATTAATTCGTTAGCCTGGCATGCTGGAAGGGCTTGCAAATTGTAAAAGATTAAACCAATAAAAATGAACAGTTTTGAAGCTAGTTGATCTTTCATCCTGCCTCGGTGCTTCCCAAACCTGGAAGGTCAGTCATTACTTACTTGCAACGTCCTCTTCATGAGAGGATCTGCTTCGCAGATCAGAAGAAGAATCAGCCCAGTCATCAATGATTCCCAGACTTACCTTCCATAGATTCCCCCTGCCCCCCAATACACACAAGTTCTGGGGCTCCTGTTCTCTCACGAGTGTCTTTGAGAAGCGACCTAGGTGCATGTAGACCTTGCTTTGTATTGTGTGTGTTAAATATTCAGGGAGGAGCTCGCTCTGCTCCTAGTCTCCAAGGTAGATGATATTTATCCCACTTTTTTTGTGTTGTGCTACTGAAACGTCCCTTGACTCTTCAGTGAGGGGAAAATGACCAAGCAGTTGCTGCCTGAAAGTTCCCACCTCGTCTTACAACCAGCTTCCTGTGGGTGTCAGTGGAAAAGAAACTGCTCAATAGAGTCTATACAGGCCTTTATTAATTCCCTGCTCCTTCATGCCATGAGGTTTGCTGAGGGTCCTTGTGGGAGAAGTCAAACCCTTAAAAAATGCCAAGTTGGCTCTCACGGTCACATGCTTGAAAACAAAAAACAAAAGGATGTTGGGTCTGTGGAGAATACTACTGTTACAGAGCTAAATTACAGGTAAGTAAGTATGGTACGTCACTGCCAAGTGTTTAGTCTTTAATAGAAATCCACAGTAATTTCAAGCACATCATAAATCAGAATTCCTTGGTGTGTAGATAATAGCTGATCTCCAGTTCATTTGTAAATGGCTCCAGTATGGCAGTCTCGCAGAATTTGCCGTCCTCTAAGCACCAGGAAATACTCTGATTTGACAATGAGCTACACTGTTGTCTTGATTAATGGATTGGTACCACAGGCATTCTGGCAGGGTTTTGCGTACGAGGTAAGCTGCTCTACGGTGAAATCACAAAGGGGCCTAAATATATAAATAGGTAGATAACAAAAGTAGCTAATGAAATCCGTATGTGTTCCTCTGCACTGAATACACAGCAATGTTCTGTTCTAAACCCTCAACAGGGAATGTTATCCTAATAATCATCATTCAGAGTGTGCCTTTCAGTATATTCAAATATTGATTTGAACAGCAAAATACCATTGTGGGCACGCTGGTTTTGTTTTCTGACTAACCTCCTCTTCCTAGCCATTATTGTAACAAAGCCAGTGCAGCCGCTCTCAGCACTCAGTCATGCTCCAAAACGTAGCAACAGCCTTGATAGTTCCAAAAGTCTATAAAGGTTTGTTTCAGAGTTCAACATGGTTCATATTGTGTGTGATAAGCTTGTGTAAATATTGTGCTGATACTTTATTCCTGTATCACATTATGTAAATCTCTTGGGTTTGCTGGCATGGGAAGCCTCTAGTGAACATCTAGGAATGTTTGGAAATTCATCTGGAAGCTGAGTTTTGGTAAGAGAAACCATACTCATAACTTAATGAAAAGGAAAAATGACTGCAGTTATTTTGACCTTCATTTCTTTCAAATCCTTAATTGCAGCTGGTGGATTTTTTTTTTTTTTTTGGTGATGTGTCCATGGCTGTAGCTTCTGGATACAGCACATAGATTAACTTTGTTGATGTTGTTTTAAACTACCCCCAATAGACAGCTCCCCTTCTCAAACAGGTACCCTATCTCTCCTGCTTCAAACATCCATAAATAACCCAGCGATCATCCCAGAAAGGACTTGTTAAAATGGTGTCCTGCACTGTGGTCAGAAAGTCGGTAAACTCTGGCTCTTCCGTACCACCAGAGGGAATGATTTTCTCACATGGGGACCATCCAGTGACAATGCTCTGCCTCCAGTCCCCCAAAGGTACGCAAATGAGTTCCAGTAGAAGTGCCACAGCATATCTAAGCCATGTTGGTGTTGCATAGGAAGAGAGGCAGTCCTAAGGCAAGCCAGGTCTATCACCGGGTAGGTTTTTAGATATTAGACATGACACCTTTGAATTGCACCTTGAAGCAGATGGAAAGCAGTGCTGTTTACAGAACACAGGTATATTATTGCAAAGTTTGTATCGAGGAAAGGAGAGAAACACTTAGTTAACCAAAAGATGTAAAAGTCAAATGAGCCACTGCTGCTCCTTGGGAGCCCGAGAGCTGATGGGTGCCCCAAAGTAGCCCAGCATTCTGAGCCTATCTGGCAAGGTGTGTTGGTACTCTAGGGACAGGTGTCACTGCCCTTGGCAAGACCTTTTCTTGCTTCCCCTTGCCAACCAGTTTTCACCACTTGCTTTTCTGGATTGAACCTCGGCTAGTTCACGTTTTCCCTGTTTCACATCTTGGCCAGGTATAGGGAAAGCAGAGAAGCTGCCCCATCTGTATCTGATTGAAAGGCAATGTAGAATGATCCCTAGATGTTACAGTGATGGTTGCCTTAAAAATAAAAAAGAGAAATAGTTGAGTGTTGCCAACATTTTGGTGGCACTGCAGCCCAAAATACTTCAGTCTCTCTAACGGTTTCATGGACCCACTGAACTGGAGCTGAGAGAGAGGCCCTGTATGAGAGGGCCTATAAGGCTGCTGAGCAGCTACTCCATACTACCCACTGAGGCCTATCAGAAAGAAGGGAGAAGAGTTACTGAAAACCAAGCCCATGCTCCCTACCTGGTCTCTTGGGCACATCAGCAACAGCTCATGATCAGCCAAATCAAGAGCTACTGGAAAAGCTCACAAAGACAACATGCGTACCCAAACTTGTGGGCTGGATTAACTAGTGACAGTAATTCAGTCCCCATGTTATGGCCAGTCGTGACATCGGAGTGTTAGGGATCTAGAGAAGTCAGAGTGATTTAGATCAACCCAGAGCTGCCTCACCGTGACCTTTCTAATAACTTTCCCCAAACAGGAATGTTTATGGCAGCTCACACATGGCAAGAACACAATCACCAAAGGATGATTTCTTGAGCAAGGGCCTAGTCACCATTTGGTTAAGGGACATTGCCCTCCTGGAAGGAAACATTCATGATCTCTGTCCGTGAAGGAGGTGCAAATCTTCCAGCATCCATGGGCACATTGCTCCATCTTGCTGGTTAGCGCAGTAATTGCCCATCTGGGGGTGAAGCCAGAGGCACTCCGAAGAACCTGCATGAACACTGCAGAGTGTGGTTACAGTGTTTTGAGGCCAACCTCAGAGGCTTTGATTCACTAAGTAAAGTGCAAGGGAGGCAAGGAGGTTTTTCTCCGAATCTCCTGGGCACATCACTTTGCATTTCCATGAGATATTGCAAACAGTGGTGATTCCAGTGTGAACCCAAGATGCTGTCGGAACTGCTGCATTTCCTGATATTTAAGGATTCACAAAATTCCATTTCCCAACCAAAGAGTTTTTTTGGAAGCCGCCTCATGAAATTTAACACCTGCTCTTGGAGACAGGTAAACAGCTTCCATGGGAGCAGATGGGACGATCACAAGGTGCATCCTCATAAAACTGGATTGGCATTCTGGGGTTGTGGTTAGCTAGTCATGCAAAAAAACTGAGCTAATCACCTGGATGATACTTCCAGACTGAGACAACTTCTTCCAAAAGAAATAAACCGAGGAATTTTGGACCCTGTCTTACAGCAGCATCTTCATACTGTTCTCAGAGTTCAATCCATTTCTCCATTGATGGTTTACATTGATCGGTCCAGTGGACCAAAAGCAGTTTTACTGTGGAATCTTCAGAAGAAAGCAGGCATAGTACAAAGTTATTCTGTAACCTGGCTCTTGTCAAATGATTTGGGTGGACATGAATCCTTGTCATAAGAGATTACAAAAGGATTAAAGAAGTTAATAACGTAGGGAAAATAATCAGCAGTTCCTCCTTAATGTGTTTCCCACTGCACAGCTAATTCTTCCATCAGTTAGACAATAAAATAACAAGTATTACATATGTGCTGAATGATGGACATGCTTGACCAAGTTTGGAGAGACGGGCAGCTGAAAGCTGCTAGAGGAGGTAATTCATAGAACAGTGCAAGTGCTGAGAGATGCTGAGTGCCCAGGTGACATGCTGCAGTGTGGAAAATGTTCTTGTTCCCCTCTGGACAGCTCCCTGGAGCTCAGTGACAAATGACTGCACTGAGTTACATAGAGGAAAACTACTAATCGAGCTGAAATAATAAGTCACCTGAAAACTCCTGCCTCTCTATCTACACTGCACAGTAGCTGTGAGCATCTTCAATCTGTCTAGCAGCTGGGGCTGACCTTTCTACTTATTGTTTTGGTTGGGGTGGAGGAGGTGCAGTACCAAGGGGTTCTGAGATTTGTGTGTCTGAAAGTCTTTGATGTAAAAGTCCTCTGACTACAGGTCATTTATAGTGCAAGCACCCACGGCAGTGCCAGCCTGATGGTGATTGAAACTAGCTACCTGGGGAGACAGTGCTGATTACAGAGAGCGTTGGTATCACTAAATTCCATCCTGGTCCCTCTGCTGAACAGAAAGTACTGCTTGGAAACAGTTTTGTAACCATCATGATTCTGAACTGAGCTCCCTAAACTTGTTTCATGCAGTGCCTCGGAAGTACACTGGAGCTGGGGTCGCTTACCTAGATCATCGCTCCCAGCAGCTCCCCGCAAAGCTTGACCTCTCTGAAAATCAGGCCACTTCTTTAGGTGTTTCAATATGGATTTAGGAGCCTAACCTTAGCCCCAGTTTTTTGAAATCTTGGCTCAAGGTTTTGAGACTGATTGATTGATCCTTCAGTTTTCTGCACTGTGGGATTTATTTGGATTGTAAACTCTTTGGGGAAGGGACTGTGTTTCTGTTCTGTGTGTGGGGTCCAGGTCCATGACTGGCCTCCTATGAGCTGTGGTTATAATAATCATGGAGAGGGCCATTGAAGATTTGCAGGTAGGGGTGTGGATGGGCATAGGTGTGTAAAAATGCACTCTTAGTGTTATAATTACCGGAAGTACCCTGTGCATCATCTCTGCTCTTTGAACGTGGAATCCAAGAGTTTCACTGGGAAAAATTCGAGAGATGGGAACATAATGGAAGATTCTGGTTCTTGGGTAGCTCAGAGCTTAGTTGAGGGCGCAAGACGTCAGGAGCTCAGACAAAGTAGCACAAGGCTCATGACCAGCTTTATAACTAAACGCTATTTTAGAATTGTCTTGTTGAATTTTGGAAGTCAGTACCATAGTAACTGTATGGTAGATTGATGAACTGAAGATACATATTTTGCTGCATCCTTGACTAATACCTTTAGCGAAACAGCAGGCAGGCATAACCAGCTCTTGGTAAGTAAGAGTTTCCACATCAGCCATAGATACTGTGTTTGGCACTTTCCTTAGAAAGTAGGAAGCCATCATGGTGGTGATGGCAAGATGCTTATGATCCAAAATTACCTCAGGATTCCCAATTAAATCAACACCTGTGAGGCTTGGACCTTCTGAGTACAAGCCAAGGAAGCTCCTCCTGCTACACCAGTGCTTTAATCAGAGTGGATGGAAGCAAAGCCATTATTCAGAGATATTTTTTTTTAAGGCCAGAAGGGACCATTATGATCATTGAGTCTGGTCTTCTGCATAACACTGGCTAGAGAATTTCATCCAGTTATTGCATCTAGCCCATAGTTTCTGCTTGTGCTGGAGCATATCGTTCAGAAAGAGACGTCCAATCGTGAGCTAAAGATTTCAGGTGATTCTGAATCCACCCCAGCCCCTACTGGCAGGTTGTTCTAGGGTTTAGTTTACATATCTGTTAAAAATGGGCACCAGAAGGATCCAGGCTTGTCAAATTACAGCCCCTGTCCTGAGTCGCTTGCCCTCTGAAGTCAGCATGCTCCACATGGATGCAGGGGCTCACCTGCATGGATGCAGTTGCCCCATTAAGGTCTAAACCTGGAGAGTCCTCAGGGGAGGGGCTGTATCTCCCTTCATGTCTTGTGTGCTCAGCTCTCTCATGTGGCCACTCCCCAAGAATGCTTTGCTTGCAACTCTGTAAGGCTTCGACTGTAGAAATGTCATGGTTTTCCCAGTCTCAGTTGCGTGGCTTTATTTGAAACTGATGTGTCATAAGATTCCCCAACAAAAAATGGTATTAATTCCTGAAGCAGAATGCCAAAAAGCCAAAAGGGACTAGGGAGGGAAAGATTCCTTTCAGAAAGGAGTAACAGCCACCACTCGCCAGCCAGCCGGACACAACTGGCCATCTCGGTTCAGGAGAGGTGCAGGACTGGAATTGCAGAAGGTGGCTCAGGTCAAGTTTAAAGCGCTTGACTGCTTTATGGTCTGGCTTGTTTGAGTGCAGCTAACCGGAGTTTACTAGGTGTTGAAAGAAATAGCATAACAAAGTTAAGATTTTAAACAGATTGTCATTTCTGGCAACTAAACGACAGTAAAAAAAAATTTCTGGGACGTTCAAATGAGAGAACATTACAGGCATGAAGAGTAAGTGACTAAGTCTTTACATGTGCTGGTTAAGCTTTGGCTCTAGGGAGTCTATTGTGACTCACCATAGTGCCGTATGTGGTGAAATGGTACTAATTTTTCAATGGCAAACCCAAAGCACAAATGTATTTCAATTCTTGTGTGTCGGAGTGTGACACGTGCCCAGGCAAAGAGTGTTGCGGGATTTCAGTGAGATTCTTACTCTCACCGTAGTGTGTAAGGCAGAACTAGGTGCGTGGCTTATGGTGATATGAGCATTTCCGTGCTAGTGGAAGTCCTCACCAGTGGCAATGATGTTGAGCTCATTGCTGAAGTGAGCAGGGTTCTGACTTTGACTGTATATTAGCCAGATTTATTTTTTATATTGTATGTATAATCAATAGATTTAAAGGGACACTGTCAAATTTGACAAGTAACAAACATGCCAATCTTGCAAGTCCTATAAGGTCAGCCTCTCCTTGCCAATAGGCCTTGTAGATGAGACGGTGTATCCTCTTTCTTCGGTGTATCATGAAATCCAAGTGCAAGCAGAGTTGGCAATTTCCTGGAGAAAAATTAGGTGAGGAAAGTAAATACAGGCTTAACCCTGGGAAAAATAATGGTATCAGTGTCCAGCAAACACAGAGTGAATCTTTCCAAACTTTGGGTACATCCATTCAGAACTGAGGAATAGGCTCCGTCTGTCCACTACATCAAGGTTGGTCTTCTGCCTCAGAGGGCTGCGTGGCCGAATGGACCTAGACTGCTAGTCTGCAACTCCGCATGCTTCTGCTTGCTTAGTGCTGCAAGCCTACAGCACTGCATTATTGGTGTTTTCATACAACTGAATGCTTTAACTTTTGTTTATATAATACTGAAAACAGAAATGAGTCATGCCCTGTAACTTCCTTGAGAGGAAAACCCAACCAAAATGTATGCAGACTTTCTAATGTTCAGTATTCTAGTTACATATGTTTGTACTATGCCCACTGCAGTTTTATGTTTTATTGGTATAACCCTAAACTAATCTATGAATCTATGTAGCCTTATGTAGCCACAGTCTGAATATTTAACTAAAGCTACATGTAATGTGGTATGCATTAATGAAACAGTTGAAATAATAAATGCCTTAAACTGGGATTAACTGTTTTTTCCCAGGGTGGTAAAAACCACCTCTGTTAAATATCATGCCATCCCTGAGTGCAAAGTGTATGGTTTATAGATTAGATTGTAAAAACTTCTGAGCAAGGACCTTGTCGTCTCATGTATTTGCAAAGCGTATAACGTGTTGGCACTATATAAATAAATATGAATACCATCTAAACCCAGCGTGGGTAGAACTCTCCGTGTGTGTCTCTTCCAGTACTGCATTGCTGAGGAGGAAGAGAGAAAAACCTACATGCTTTAGGTCAAATTCACCACTGGTATAAGCAGATGCCACTCCATTGAACTCCATTACACTTGGAAGGAATTTGTCCCTTTGATTCTAAGACTGTTGCAGTATGTGATAAAGGGGTTGATGATGATTTCCAGGTATGGGGCATATTTGTGTCCTTTATAGTGTCTCTTTAAAGGAAGGTCTGTAAAATCAGTGGACGGAATTTCAGCTGTTTGACCACACACCAGCAGTGTCTGGACATCACTAAGAATTTTGGGTTCAGATATCTAATTTTTGTAAAGAGACATTCTCACCTGTACAGCCATTTGACCATACCTGTCTGTGTAAAGCAGTGGTTTTCAACCTTTTTTTCATTTACAGACCCCTAAAAAATTTCAAATGGAGGTGCGGACCCCTTTGGAAATGTTAGACATAGTCTGTGGACCCCAGGGGTCCGCAAACCAGAGGTTGAAAACCACGAGTGTAAAGCCATCCCTTTCCATTCTCGCTCTCCGGTATGTACTTATCACAAAGTAAATGCCATGACTGCTGTATCTCGTTTTGCGACCCGGAAGAGCACTAGTAAGAATAGGGAAGAGTTTTAAAGAATACTGGCTCATTAAAGGAAACTTAGTTATAGTTCTTCCTCTTTTTCTTCTGTTTCTATTTATTATGGCAGTAACAGCTATTAGGATGGGGGCCCCACTGTGCTAATGAACTATGCAAATGCATCCGAAGACACAGTGCCTGCCCCATTTAGCAACCAACCTAAGTAGACAAGGTACATATTAAGGGGAGAGGAATACAATCAAGCATATACAAAATATGTGTATGCATATATTAGTTTGCAAGTTTTCATAACTATATAAATGAAGCTCCAACAATTCCCATCTGTGCCATCGTTAATAGGCTGAGTCCTTGGGGGCTTTGCAATGGAAGTGGGTTTGGCGAGATCTGGAGGATTTGTCTCTCTCTTTAGGGCGGCTTTTCCACATGTAAGGAGCTAAGTGTAAGACAGAATAGAAACGTGTGTGTGAGAAGCTGGTCAGAGTAGTAAAGGTGAGCGAACAAACGGATGAAGTTGTAAAGGGCCTTGAGAACAAGAAGCTGATGTGGTGAACCCGAGGGAGCCGGTGCAGGGTTCAGCGATCGAGGTGAGGTGGTCTTAGCAGCTGTCTTTGATATCAACCTGAGGTGGGACGGAAAGAAGGAGCTTACAGTGATCAGGATGGGAAATCATAGGAGTTCTGGGTGTGTAGGAAAAAGAAAAGGATGACTTTTAAAACCAGTAAGGAGGAGTAAGCAGCAAGATTTGAACATGACCTGCTTTTACAGGGCAAAAGATGAGCAAGAATTATCACCATTGATTCTATATTGACCAAAACTGGGATCTTCCCTGATCAGACATACTGAGATAATAAGCTACATGTTGGATTTTGTTAAACAAGTTCCAGCTACCTGTCTTGAAGCAGAAAGCACAAATGCTTGCTGTAGTTGTTACTCAGCTAACGGGCTTAACAGGGACCACATGTGTCTAGTTGAATGCTGTTCTGGTTTACCACATGTCTCCAATTTAATGCTACTTTCTATGAGAACATGTACAAAGGGAGAAAACAACAAGCAAAGCAAGCTGGATTGACTACTAACTGCAGATTGATTGTGAAGTTTATTGGTTGTTTCCTTGATAGTGCTAAATCAGCACCTGATGTATGAAATGGAACGATTTGAAGAAAGCTCTAATTAAAACCAGGATGGAATGAAGAATTTTATAGGGGTTCAGCACAGAAGTGGTCTTATTTTTCCCTTTGGATAATACCAGTACAAAGGAGAGATCCCTTTGCCAAGGCACCATTTGTGTGGCATTGTAAAATATGTTTTACAACACGTCCCCTCATGAGACGGAATGAGGAGATGCAGTTGCTTCGAACCCAATAGTTTGCAAAGCTGGAAATAAACCTGAGCTCATGCCGTGACCCTCAAACATTTTATGTCATGCCCCACTTTTTAAGATGGCAGTTGTCTCCTCCAGCACCACTTCCACACGTTCCCTGTGGCAGCTGTAGAAGTAGTCAAATTAGGGCAGTTATGGAGAAATATTTCAGCATGTTCTCAACTACTTTGCTTAATAGGGATGGACTTTATGTACATGCTTAAAGTTAAGTAGGTTTGTAAGTGCTCTGCTAAGTTGGGGCCTGAGCTTCTTAAATGTGAGCTGCATGGCTGCTGGGTTATGCAGTCCGTTCTGGGCTCTGTATTTCTTCTCCCTGAATGTAGGGCATTACGTTTAGCAAATCTCCACTGCAAGGTCTAATCCCTCCGGGTAACGCTGTGATTGGGTTCCGTCCTCTCTCGATCTCTGTTTGTTGCGCCTCCAGTGTTGGGTGTTGTCTGCACATTTGATCAGTTGTTGTTGTTTTTGGTGAATTATGTGTTAACCAACAGCCATTAAATGGAAAAGGTGGGTCTTTCTGGGAACCTCGAGAAAGGAGTAACTTTGAGCTACTTAGAGGACTGATTTTCAGCCACCTTCAACTCTGTTGAAGTCCACTTTATATATTTAGGGCATTCCTCCTCATAAAATACCTACATCTTTTGGATGTTTGAGCTGCTTTTATCACTAATCCCCCAAAAGAGATTATTTTTGGCTAACGTTGTTTTACATCAAGCTGCATTACATATATTACCACTTTTTTAACATGGATACAGATGTTTCCCTGATAGCACGAGGAACTCTTGCCGGTTTTCAGAACATTTGGTTCAAATAAAAATTACATCAGAGGTTAAGCTTAAATCATTGTTCCACTCTGAAGAGTGACTATGTGAAATGACCACTTCCAGCTCAGCCGATCTGATCCTTGTGTCTCATCAGAGTTATCTGGCTTCAGAGACACCAGTAAGTTTCTGCTCCTGCTAGACGTGTAGATCCAAGAGGGGAGGTTTTCAAAGGCACATATGGCAGTTAAGCACCTGACTCCCATTGACTTCCAAAGGGAATTCTGCACGTAAGTACCTTTGAAAATCTCCCCACGTGGGTATGGGAGAGTGAGGTAAACTTCTGTAGCATCAACACAATTGTTAACCAAGTTCCTGTGGGAACGATGGGGTTGCACAAGTGTAAGAGAGGGGGTCATTTGAAGACCATGAAGAGTGAACAAATGTAGCCTAAGGCAGAACTGGGATGAGGAACTTGTTTTACTGCTAATGGGAGAGAAGGAAAGAACCTGGCTTGGCTGTCAGGTCCCAGGCTCGATTGGCAAGACAGACATTTAGAAAAAGACTTCTCAAATGGGGTTCACTTTGCACTGAGGTTAATGTGATGTCCTAAATGGGGCACCCCACAATACCACAAAGATCTGCGCTTGGAAAATCCCAAGGAGAGTGCCTTCCTGTTATGTACTCCAAATAGCACGGCATCTGCCTGGGGTGGGTCAGCTAGCAAACCTGAGGATTAAACCAGAGTTGGAAATTAAGGAATAATTGTTCTGTTTCGAGCCTTTGAAATGAAGAACAAATGGCTTCTGCATCAGATGAGTATCCATGTGATCACGGGCGATACAGCCCTCCTAAAATAAGACCTGTAAACGAATGAATCCTGAGAGACCAGATGTCATGCTCTGTGGTTCCTACAATGAAAAAGGCTACAACAGATCTGCCATGTATTACAACTGGACTTTAGCTAAAATGAAGGGCCACGGATGAACTTACTCCAAGATCAACAAGAGGTAACTAAACTGAAGTGTCAGAGGTGAGGAACCACTTCCCAGTCCACCTTACCCGGAAACCAGTATCTCACCTTCTAAAACCAGTGACGGTAGCTCAGAGGCAGTTCTTCTGGGTCAGTTATGTGAAGGATCCCATGAATTGTAACTGGAAAATATGAATGCAGGCAAGTACATATAATGCATAGTGCAATATTTAGGGTGTGAGGCAGGAGAAGTGTAAAGCAATCATACCATGGTAATGAGCACAGTACGTATACCTGTCTAGAAAAGAGACACGAAACAAGTTCCTCAGCAAGTACACCCTCAGAGATAATACAGATTGCTTAAGAACTTAGGGGGTTGGTAGGAGTTTTGTGTTACCTCCCTAGGGGGAGAACTGGAGATCAAAGCCCATATTCTTTTAACAGACTGGTTTCTTTAAAAATTATCTCTTAAATTTAAGCACATTCAGTTGTCATCTACTGTAGCCTTTGGGATTTACTTGAGTATATAAATGGAGGAGTTGCATTATCCCAATTCGTTATTAACATGTGAAAAGGTATTTTTATGAAAGTGAAGTTTCAGGATTCTCTGGGTTCTGGCTTGGAAGCTCTCCATTTTCCCCATGATCATAGTGTTTGACCCCTTTGATTGTGTGTCATGGCCCCCATGTCACTGGCTGGGAGAGACTAAGCGGGACTCCTTTGGAAAGTATCGGCAGCTGCTAGAGAACCATGCTTTACTCTTTCTTTCCTTGCTTTTCATCTGCCACCCTGATGGCCTCTTGTGGTGGCTACCATCTTTCTGGCCAAGCAGGACTGGCTGGACCTCCTTAGGGATGCATCAGTGCTGCCCTGTGTTCAGCCGGCCGTGTAGCTCTGGAACAGCGCTCTGTACCCCATCCCTCTTAGAGCTTGTACATCTCCATTCCAGAGCCTGTTCAACCTCTCCTCCACTTCTCAAGCCTTTCAGTGAGAAATCCTCCGTCTGATGTGTAACATCCCTAGCTTGCCTTGTTGCCTATCACCTTTTGTTGCACAACTGGATTAAGCTAGCGGCCCTGGATATTTTCCATCTCCATTTCAGCCGTTTTGCTGTAAGGCAAACGTGTGACATCCATACCTTCCTAGCTTGTACGTCGAGGGCCAGCGCTCCACTTGAGGTCTTGACCTCCGTTATTTAAGCCCCTTTCTTCCAGGAACGTTCATCACTCTAATCACGGAGTCCTAAATAATCAGTGGGTAGCCTGTAATTATGGGTTGTGTGTTGGATTCCTGCAGACCGTTCCTTGTGTGCTGAGCATTGCATATTTTGCAAAGGTTAAGAAGAATCCAGGACCACAATTCCTGGGAGATCTGACTACCTTAGGTGGTAGATGCTTTGCTTTTCTTAAGTCGCATGTTACAACTGCAATTGACAGATTTGATTTAAGAGTTTGATTTATAGACGGATAGCCAGCCTGAAAGTCAGCAGTTCCAGGGCTGCGTAAATCAGTCTGTCTCTGGGACTAATATTTCCTTATTTATAAGTTTGACAGGAGATGGAATTCGTTCCCAATTCTTTACATTTCTTTCAAATGCAATCGACCTCCCTGTCCTCTGGTTTAAAGCTATGAGATTTTGCCACAAATTGGGGGGTGGGGAATGGAGGGAAGTATGCCAAGTCCAGGGACTGCTTTGCAATAAAAGCTCCATGTTGTGTGTGTTTGGACATTGGCTCAGCCCACACAAGAGATGGACTGCGTTTTTGGCTTTCTTCTCTTCCCCCCCCTCCCTCCCCCTACAATCTCTGACCTTTTAGAAAAATAAATAGAAGATAAAGAAGGGCCTGGAATGTTGCAGAATGTGTGTACATTTTGCTCTCTGTTGTTTTCTGCTGGGATTAGTTGTTTACAATGTGGGGAGGAGGGGAGAAGAGGTGGGGGTAGTCTGTGGCTTTACTGAAATTAGTGGCATTTCAGAGTGATCTTGTTAGGTGGTCTGCAGCTTAAAGACCTAAATCCTTGTAATCCTCCCACCCCCCCGCCTCCTTGGCCATTACTCTTCTTCCTCTTGTTCCCTCCCTTTTTTTAAAAACAAAGTCAGTCTCTGTCTTTCAGAGACACACATACTCACGCTCTCACTTGCACATTGTACCTGTGGAGCAAACTAATATGCTTTGGCTAGCCGACATCTACATCTGTTACCACTGCAGGACTGGGCTTGTAAAACACTCGCTCTAGAATGCAGACACACACTGCATATTTCTATTTATTTTCAGCAAAACACCCAGCTGCCAGACTTTTCAGCTGTGCAATCTCACTTAAAACAAATTCTAATTGAAATTTCAGCTGTAAATCAAACGACTCAAATTAGTTCTTGTGGGTTTGAATGTCGTCCTCAAGTTTTAAGGTCAGAAGATATCCATTTTCACAGTGCTGAAAAGTTGAAAAATATAGTACGTTTTAGGAAGAAAAATATGGTTCCCATTAGAATGCAGTAAATCAACTGTGTGCATGTACACCACATGCAACAATGTTCATCAAACTGACAGCTATCAGAGCTCTTACCAGGATAAAATAGTATTGAGTATTGGACACAGCCAGGAAGTACAGTGGCCAAAGAGTTAGAGAACACAATAGACTTGTCCTGAGATGTAACATTTACCCTGCAAGAGAATAAAAGTTCCTTCCTCGCTCTTTATGTTAAAAAATAAATAAAAATAAAATAAACACACAGAATACTTCTCTTGGCAGCCTGCAGAGCATACTTTTTAAAAAGGCATTTACAAGTGGTTTCAAAATGGCTGCATTACATCTGTCAGCGATTGCAAGGAACACCCACAAAATGTGTTTATATCTGTTGAAGTTTTGCTCCACCCGAACAATAAAAACTGGATCCGCTGCTATTTTATGGGATTGGGGGGACAATGTTGTGAATGATTTTAAAATTCTAAGCGCTTGAGTGCTTTTATAAGCTTTGGAGGTGGTAATTCCCCCCCCCCCCCCCCCCACTGGCGGTGAAGAAGGGCAGGTTTCCCCTGGTTTGCTAGCACCTGGCCTGCATCAGCAAGTTTCCTCTGGTTCCCTGGCATCAGCACAGCCTACCCCAACCACACACCCACTTTGCAGGAAAACTCGCTTATCATTGATGCCAGTACAAAGATGATGACAGCAGGAGCAGTTTCTAGGTTATAACCCCAGCTTCTCCTTATCGAGCCACCTCCAAGATTTTCTCCGCGCTCAGATCCAGCATTCTCCTGTCTGAGCCTTGTCAGCCACTCCTGAAATCCCTTCTCTGCAGACATGTGCACTAGTGGGAAGTGGTTAGGGCTTATAAACCGTTGGTGGAATCCTGAGACGTGCTGAGCACTTGCAATTCCTTTTGTAATCAGGAGGAGTTAGGGGTGCTGGGAATGCCCAGGATTGGGCCCTATGTGAGGCTGGGAAGATATCCGCTAGAACTGGCCCACGCAGTGCTCACACACTGATAAGGCTCTCTGAGCGTGGGGCACGCTGTGAATAGGTTTTTCCTTGCTAGGAAAACGCACAGAAGCACCGGGCAGTCTGTGCTGAACTGATTCATTCCTTAACCTGACCTTTACTTATAAACATTATTTCTAAGCTAATACTCTCTTCTGGAACATGATGGCCTCCAAACTGCTGTGCAGTACTGGAGCTGCAGGAAAGGCAGCAGTTGTGACAGTGCTATAGTAACAGAAAGCAAAGACAGGGTGGTGCCTTTTCCCCCTTTGATTATCTTATTAACATTTTCTTCATAGAAACCTGGCAAGGCAACCTGAGCTGGACAGCTCCAGAGTAAATCCCTATCGCCTTTCCTCCGGGGGGAGGGACAGGGCTCACGCATGGTTGTAGTCAGAGCACATGTTTATGGTTTCCCCTTCTTACACCCCAGACCTCCTCTTGTATACTCCTGGGTCTGAGCTGATAACTTCTACTGACTGAAGTGAGGGTTTGCTCCTTCTAGCTCCTGTTAGCCCTGCAGACTCGGTGCAGCTGTCAGAGGGAGCTGGAATCTGCCCTGGCTCATACATCAGCAGGAGAATTGCTGTCTAAGTTTGGGTGGCAGAATCTGTGTCTGATGATGGTGTGTGAGCGGGAAGGAGCTTAGGGTGAGTTTGTAGGGCTGGCAGGTGGTGCTGGGGAAGCCTGTCTTAACTCGGGTCACCGCAACCACATCCGCATGGTTCTGCACTGAATTCTAGAGCTCTGTATACACCACATTCAAAGCCCTCATGGGGTTGGCTGTATCTAGCTACACGATAGATTGCCTGTCGATCAACCACCGGGACCTCCAGTGGCTGCAGCATTCTGCCAGAACAATGAAACTGTTAACCAACCAAGGGGGATGCTCCTGAGCAAAGATCAGAGTGGCTGGGGGCTTCACCACATGTAAAACTGTGGAACTCCATGCTGCCGGAAATCACTGAAAGCAAGATTTTAACAAGATTCAAAAAGGGACATTATTTGGAAAAGAAGAATATCCAAACTTGCCATAATTAATGCTAAAAATAGTTTTGTGTAAGGGATATTGAACCTCATGCTTTAGGAGGAGACCTAATTTGGGAGGCAGATTACTCCACATCTCCCTGCTGTGGGGTTCTTACACTTTCTTTGAAGTATCTGGTGCTGGCTTTTGTTGGAGACAGAAAACTGGGCTAGATGGACCCTGGTTAGTCCCATGCTCCCCTGTTACCACTCAGCTAAATGCAAAAATCATCTCTCAGTGTAACTGTCTTTCAGTAACTTCTACATGCACCCATTCTTTGTGTACCCATTCTGACAGCTGGTGGGAAGGTTCTATCAGAGCAACTAGTGCAATGGTCAGGGAACGGGTGGAATTTGGGGAAAGTCCAGGCAAGATGGGGCTGCATCAAAGCTTGGCCTGCCTGCAGAATCCTGTGTTAGGCTCCTCGGATAGCGTGGAGCAGTTAGTTATTACACTTGCTTGAATCCCTAGTTAAATTCTGTATCCAACTTCTTTTTGTGTTCCCCTTACAGGTGCAGCCTCCAGAGCTGCCTCATTTGTCATAACGCCGTGATAGAGAAAGGAGCTGACCTCAGGGACTGTTTGATTGGAAGCAGCCAGCGTCTGGAACCCAAATGTAAGCAGGGGGCTATATTTATAATGGTCTTAGAATTAAATAAAGGGACTGGGTATTTCCTGTACTTCCTACCCTAGGTTTTATCCTTGTTTCCACCTGGATGCAGCAGTAAGCTAATGGGCAGGTTCTGCTCCCACAACATGGGGCCTTGTCGCGTTAGGATGGATTTTTTTTGTCCAAGCGACATCCTCTTGAATGAAGGGGAGTTAAGGGACTGGTGCTCCCACTGAAGTCACTGGCGAAATTCCCATTGACATCTCTGAGATCAGCACTGGACCCCGAGACAGTCTGTTCCCAGAGACCACAATCAGCCTGCAGGTTGCCATTGGCACAGGGCATCGTTATTTTGACTAATAATCTTTGTCAACATCCAGGGGAACAAACGCAGCCCACCAAGTTGGCCCGTGCAGTCCCCTGCCTCCCGTGCCTTTGAAAGTCCTGCTGCCCACAGGGACCAGCGCACATCCCTCTCTTGAGCCAAGGGGACGTCGTTAGAGTCAGGATTGAGTGTTACATGCATTAAAATCTGCTCCATATTAGCTATCAAGGCACCTGCGACCAGCTCTGTTTTATGCAAATGAAAAGCACCTTCTGGGCACTGAGGAAGGGAACAATCTTTGCCTCCTGGGTAAAGTCGAGACACCATGTTAGCACTAGCATCTTGGCAAATGCCGGAGTAAAATTGTCCTGCCTTCACAGATGACAAAGGGCAGATTGTCTACATGATTCTATCACAAACAGGGGCTTTAATGAATATTTATGGGGTGGGGAGCTGGCAGATCTCTACTTCAGGGTGTGGAGTGATGACAAAAGTGAGAGTCTGGACAGACTCCATGTGAAGTCATTCCTTCTGACCTGGATTTGGTTACTCGCTTTTATGTTCAGAGTGTACTTTTTAATTTTAACTGGCTCTAGTGCCTGGGCTCTGTGTTGTTAGCCCTGCTGTAGACTTGTCTACGCTACAGTTTTCTCTTTATTTGGAAACTTAAGAGTGAAACTGTTGCTCATGAAAGGGAAGTGTTTACATGGTGGATGTGATCCACAGATACAGCAGGCCGGCCCCATGCTGGTGTTCTCACAGCCAGGCCAGCACACCATCGTTTTGCAGCACATGCAGCTTTGCCAATACACTTCAGTTTGAATCGACGGGATCTCCTGCTCCTGCAGTCCTGGCCTGCCAGCCCCATGTCCTCACAGGTTTGCCAGTGTACCTCAGTCCTGCTGCTGCTCCGTGGAGCACAGATTGCCAACAAGGCTGAACTGTGTCACATTTTGTTAGTCTCTGCCATGAACCCATTTTCACTTATCAGTGGCATGAGGCTGTTTTCCAGGGATGAGAAAACATGTGTTTTGAGAAACCATGTGGTTTCCCAAAGCCCTCCTGAGCTCCAGCTGGGCTGTAAGTTTGGGGTCTGAGAACGTCAGCTGCATTCAGTTTCTTTGGTGAATCCTATCAAACAGTTTGCTGTCCGCATGGATCACTGAATACTTCATGCTGACACCTAGACGCTGCCTCTTCTCCTCATGGTCCCCGAGTGCTCTGACGAAGCAGTCGGGGGTGCGGGAACCATTGGATTCACTGGCTCTCTAACCCCTTTTGCAAAATGAAACCTAGTTACATGCGAGCAGGATGTCAGAAAACTGGCTACCCCAGCTAATGGGCAGTTGTAACTCACACCAGTTCACCTCCCTTTCCTTATGGGGCATGCGTAGGGTGGTTCAGACGGCACAGCTGAGAGTCTTGGGGTTGAGTTAAACAAGTTGGGCTGAAAAGCTGGAAGATGTTCCCAGCAGTCGGGCCTGTGAGGCTGTGGAATAATCTGATCAGGGCAGTGGTGGGAGCCCCTGTCACTTCCTGCGGGGCGTGGCACAACCCTGCAGACAGGGAGCAATCCTGCATTAGCTGTTGGCGATAGGTTGGAGGCAGCCTGCTAAAGCTTCTCTAGCTCTAGGGTCCTGAAAATCAAAAGAATATTAGGCACCCGAGAGGCTTGAGAGCTGATAGTCTTCAGCACCCTTCCAATCCTGGCTTGACCTCAGTCCCCGCTGCAGCTAAATGCCACTGATACAATGTGGGCGTGGAGCTGCTGTGTCGCTTTAGTAAACATCTGAATTTGTGCAGCTTGGTTCCTGAAAGCCCTCTCTCTTGCTTGTTGGTTTTATTACCATGCTTAGGAACCCTCCACTTTCTTGCCACTTTGATGCCTTAATTGGGGGAACGTGTTAGCAGAGAAATAACAGCCAAGCTTTCTGAAAGCTCCCTGGCCTGGGTAGCAGTTTGAAAGACATGTTGGTGCCGAAGATAAGGGAGGTAAAGGGATGGATGGCAGTTCTAGAAGAACTTAATTCTGCAAAGCTTTTGATGGTTCACTGTTTCCAGAACTCTGTTAGGTTTACACTCAGCCTGTTTGAAAAGATGAGCTGAAAAGAGCCATAGACATAGGGATATTTTATATCCCTGGAGTAAGTGGGTGCAACTCCCCAGGGAGTAACTAGGCCAGATTCAGCAGAGAGCAAGTCACGCCTCTGGTATAAGGTAGTCAAAAACCAGGCTTCAGTAGTAAATTGACATAGCCTTCCTTCAAAGCAGCGTTAACAAAATAGATGAGACCGGCTCACGGAGTGTGGAACTAGCAAAACACATGCTAAACATCCCCACTGTTCCCTGGGTTTTGATGCCTCGTCTCAGCCTTCATCTCTGTTGCGCTGGGGCAGGGCCCTTGCCTGTCCATTTGGTTGTTCGGGGGCTAGCATGTTTTAGGGGCTCTAAAAATAATAACCCTCCCAAAACTACGTGCAAAGGATGTTACAGTTGCACAGCAAACGCCCAGAAGTTAGGAAATGTTAGAATGAAGATTGGGCGTTCACCCTTCATTCAGCCCCCTCGTGCGATGCTCCAGGAGCCAGTCTTCGCGGGATTGCAGGCTCTCTTTTGTCCGGCTCACAGGATGGACGGTGCACACGGTGTGAGCCGCTGCTCAATATTTGGTTTTCTCCTCACTGAACAGTGTGTGGCTCCGGGATTTACGCACTATTCCAACCCTGTGAAGACAGAATTCTTGATTTCCTCCAGGCTGTTTTGTGGCGCTCATCACCAGAGTGTCGGCGAGCTTCACCAACAGGCATGGTGGTGTTTTCCCTCACCCCTGTGAGGGATGGGGATGTTGTTACCCCTAGTTTACAGATGAGACACACAAGCACAGCTCCTTATGGTATTTAGGTGCCTAATGCCCATTGGTAGTAATGGCAATTAGGTACCTAGATACCTTTGAGGATCTGGGCCAGAGAGGTTAAGTTCAAAAGGATCCACCAATTCTGGGTGCCCAGTTGGAGGACTTCATTTTTGCAGAGCGCTTAGCCCTCTCTAGCACTTTATATGTTCAAAGCAAAGCTCCCATCACCTTCCCTTGGAGCTGTGAGTGCTCTCAAGTTGGGCACCCAGAAAACAAAGCACACACAATTATCAGCCACCTGTGAAACTTTGGAGTTGCCCAGCATCTCCCAGGAACTCTGTAGCAGAAGCAGGGATAGACTCAAACTCTGCATGGCCGTCTTTACCGTAACCATACAACACTTCTTTCTCTGCCTGCACTTCCCTAACCCTTCCCCAGAGCAGGTGCATTCTGTGCACTGAATGAAGCAGGGGTCCTATGGTCATTGGCACGTTTCTGACTGATCCCCGTATGTCTGTTTTCCAAACACTGGATAACGATGCTGTATGAGATCTGGCCTTCGGTGGTGGTATGTAATTTCCCTAGGACATCCATTCAGTAATACTTTGTCCTCTACTTCCTGCTGTTGCGGACTTTTTGGTTCCTAGCCCCGGGATTCTCAGCTGGGGAAATTCAGGCTTCCTGCATGAGAGGGTTAAGTGAACTGCCACATAGTCTGCCTGTTGATTGTGAAAAATCTGCCTGGGAGGCCTCAGTTCTTACCCTTGCGGGAATATTTTCACATGCTCCATCCAGAGAAAATTACCACTTGTGCGCTCCTAGAATTCAGCCACATTAAAGAGTCCGGAGAAATACCCTGATTGCCTACGCGAGGAAAGGAAAACTCGACATGCGCTCAGCACAGCAATCAGCAAGCTCTTGTGGTGACAAGCTCCTCTTACTAGGCACATGCTGCCTTGGGGAATAAAGTCCTTCAAGTTGACATTTCTGACTCCCCCTGCCAGCAGGAGTAATTTTGCTGATAGTTAAGAGTAACAGTATGGGAACACTCAGTGTAAGCCACTTCCCAATCTTCAGCCCAGTAGGCCACAACTTTTGTACAATCAAAATGCCAAGTATCTCCTTGATAGCATGTCAGTATCCTCCCCCACTGTCATTCCTACCTGGGTTTCTGAACTTTGGCCACATCATCTGCCTCTCTCCCCTGTGTCCCAATGTGTGATTGGATCCCCTGAAAAGTCAATCTCCTGCCATGCTTGCCAATCCTCCCAGCTGCGTCTGAGGTGCATTGCTGGTGGCATTCTGGTTCCTTTGAAAAGAGCCAAGGATCTCTGCCTGTGAATCAACAAACAATTCAGCACCCGCTTCCATTTTGCTCTGCTTGTTTCTTGCATGTGCAGTGAGGACATCCTTCATTTCAGCCAGATCATTTGAGCGACTCTGCCCTGAGCTACTGCTCTTCCTTGTACTCTCTCTGTTAGGCCACTGTGTAAAGACACCACTGCAGTCTGTCCCCTGTCCCGTCCCCCCCTTCCTCCCCCGCCACACCCATTCAAGTTCTAGCTCCCACTGACTCCCTCTCCCATCACCTTGGCCAGCCTGCCTTCTGAGGCCCCCTAGAGCAGACCCACCATGCTTCCCAGTGGCCCCTGCTCTCCAACTGTTCCTCCCCACACCGGAAGTCTGATCTGACCCACAGGGACAACTGCCTCACCACCTGTTGCCTCCCGCCACCCCGTCCAACACGAACAGCCCAGCCCCCCAGGAGGGTTCAGGTGTGCAGGGTTAACACAGATTGAGCAGTCAGAGTATGCCTTTGCTGTGTCAGCCCAAATCCTGAGGGTACCATCCTCCAGAGTGGCACACCAGTGTTAATGCAGGCTTGCTGCCAGGTGTGTGTTGACCCTACCACTCAGCCAGAGTTCCAGAGATGCTCACTTGACTCCCGGGCACCCCCAGTTTTCTGCCATGTGGCCCTCTGGATTGCTGGGCAGAGCAATGTGGCTGCTGCTTCCTTTGACTCAGTTAACAGCTTACTCTCAGCTTTTCTCCTTGCCTTCCTTTGCCTCCTCAGCACCATTTCCAGGCCAGCCATGCCCATCTGCTTGAGATTGCAGCCTCCTGAGCACCGATCCAGGGCACCCCAGATTCACGACGTCTGCAGTCTCCCCTTGGGTCAGACGACCAAGCGGGCAGGCTGCTGCACAGAACACTGGGGGGCCGCACTTTGGTCACCCCTGATGTGTGCTGGGGGGCGGGGAGGGGGCGCTACAGCAGGCCTTGGCAAACCCCCTACTGCCTTGTAAACCCAAACACCTTGGCCTCCACCACCTGCTTCCCTTCTTTATCTCCACATGCCCCTTCCAAACTCCCCCCAGCCTGCCAGTGTCAGACCGCAGCTGCTTCCCCTCATCCTGCTCTCCCTTCACTTCCTCCTCAGGGCTAGCCACGGCGTCCATGCAGAGAGCCGAGCAAGCGGTGCTTCTCTCTTGCTCTCCCATCCTTTCTGTCCAGGGGAGATGCTGCTAGGAGCCACCCAATGCGGGTTTTCCTGTGGGTTTCTGTAGCTTCCCCTCCCCCGCCTTAGTTTTAAAGAGAGCAAACACCCAGCAGTGGCTTTCCTCCCTGCTGTACAATGGAGCAGTAATTCTGTGCCAGGAACTGTTTTCTATTGGATTTTAACGGGTTTATAAAACAGTGCATGTAATTGAGTGAGTAAACGAAACGTTTTCTGGAGCCCCCGAGGGCTGGGCCTTCGGGGTGGTCCCGGGCCTCCACCCTAACCTTGTTTTTCCCCTCCTCCTTCTCCCCTTTACAAGGGAGCGTTGCCACCACCAGCAGTGTGTCTAGGGGCTAACTGAGCAAACAACAAGGAGATGCTTTCATGGTGCTCTTACTGGGATGCCACTGCGTCTCCTTCCCCCAGAAAGCACGGCCCGTGCTGGAGAGGAAAGCCCTGGGCCATTAGCGCCCAGGATTATGGCTGGGTTTGTGCTGGGATTCAGAGTAATTTCCGCCCCTGTGTTTATTTGCATTACAGTTTGTTTTGAATCGAGCCACAGAGGCTCTATGGCTCCCCACATACCGGGCTTGCGTTTCTAAGGCGCTTGGACGCACAGTGCCTGTAAACAAACGCCTTGTGAAGCAGAATTGCATCTGTAACCAGTGACAGATTTTTGATTTGCACCCAGTGAAATCTCCACAGACATTCGGCTTGAGCGCCCAGACCAACTCTGGGCTGGGCCGCGTCAGCAAATTGCAGCAAAGTGCTAATTGGGTGTTTGAAGGTGTCGAGCCGCTCTGCGTTTGCATAGCACCAGAAGATGCTTTAATCCCTCTTCTTTCTGCGCAGTCTGAATGCAGCTGTAACCCTGGAAGTGTCACAGAAACCTGAAGGGCGAGCGGGATGGGGCTCCAATGCTCCTCTCCCTATGCCCAGGGGTTCGGCATGAACTGAGTTCGCGGAGATCAGGCTGAGCCACTGGTGGGCAGAAGCCGTGTCTGTAACTAAACACTGTCTGTATTCAGCTCTCCTTAGGCTCTGATTGGCACACAGCAGGGGCTCAGAATGACCTTTCATCTGTACCTAGGGCTTTCCAGAGAGGTCAGGGAGGAGGCGGGCAGTGGGCATATTCTCTCCTGCCTCTTGCATGCCTGCCAGGTAGCTGCTCCGCTTTTAGTTTCTAGCCAAACCATTTCACTTCGTATTAAAAACCAGTACACGGATTTAAGTTTCACCCCCAGACAGGTGAAAATGGGTCTGGTGGCTTCATTGTAGTCTCTGATCTAGCAGCAAGGCCCAGGGGAGACTACAAACTTTCAGAGTCACTGGCCCACTCGTGCTAAGGCCACACATCACATACTGGGGCTGGCTGGCTCTCCTTGGTGATACCAACAGGCAGTGTAATTCAGCAGACCGAGCGAAGGGGCTGGGAGTCTGGGAACATGGGTTCTTTCTCTACCGTATCACTGACTGACTTCATGACCTTGGGCGAGTCACTTAGCCTCTCTGTG
Source organism: Chelonia mydas (assembly GCF_015237465.2). NCBI lineage: Eukaryota > Metazoa > Chordata > Testudines > Cheloniidae > Chelonia > Chelonia mydas. The sequence goes on from NC_057854.1 coordinate 103,145,432, forward strand.
CCTTGGTTTTCCCATCTGTAAAATGGGCATGGTGGTGTTCAGCCGCCGTTGTAAAGCATTTTGAGTTCGTCCAATGTTAAAAATGTGAGCTATTGTAAATAATTGTGAGCTGTAGAAGTGCAAAGTACCCCAGAAAGGTGGCAAAATATTTTACAAGATACAGCAAAGCTCCACAAGCCTAGGACAGGAACTGAGGGACACGGGATGAAATGAAATGAGGTGCGTGTTAGAATAGATTAGTGCCACAAATGAATATACAGAAACCGAAATTGACATGGGTCTTTACAAACTTCAGTGAAGACCCATTTTATCTGCAAGCTATAATGTGATGAATCCTGCTGGAATCTATCCAGGGTCTTATCCCCATCACACAGATCAACATGATTGGCAATCTACTTGGAAGGGGTTCAGGAATGGAGTAGCAGGAGTTGCCCCAGGGCCTGTCTGAGGTGTATTGGGAAGGTTGCGAGGGGGCGAGGAAAGGAATAGCAAGACGTGCTGCGGGTCTGGTTTGAGGTACGTCAGCAAAGCAATGGGGGGTCCAGGACTGGAGAGGGAGTAGGTGCTACAGGCTGGGACTCGGGTCTGTTGCTTGCATGGTGCCTACCTACATCGTGTTCATACGTGGCACCAGGACAGTCAGTCCTTCATTATGTAGAGCACCGGATTTTCCCTGGCATGCCTCTCTGGCCAGTGAGGAGTCTAACAATAAATAAAGACACCGAACCAAAAGAACAAATGGGAGCGAGTGGTGAAGATTAGATTTCGAAGTTGGAAATCCAGGCTGGGGCTCTGAGGCATGCCCCATGGGTTGGAAGGCTTGTTAGGAGCAAAGTGTCCAATTGCCCACTATGGTACTGAAAGTCACAGGCGATTCTGAGTTGTTCTCCCTAGACTGGTGGGAGGGCCTCTGGAGTGAGTCCCTGATTAGCCCATGCAGTCCCCATGCTGAAGAGATGAAGGATCGGCAGGAGTGGTGCAGGGATAGGATGACAGCTGGAAGGAATCTTGTTGCAGGGCCAGGGCTCCTTGAAACTTGGCATTATGTTAAAATGGAAGGTCTCCTGGCATTAAGTGTGTACCTGGAGCACATCAGCCGCGAGGAGAACACCTTGACTTGCCAATGGATCGGGACTGCTAAGGATTTGCTTAATCTTGGCTTTCCAGCAGCCTGGCAAACTCCTCCTTGCCCAGGAGAGTAACGGAGATGGGCAAGTAAAAGAGCACGAGTCTTTACCATCATTATGGCCGCCACCCGCCAGCATCTTAGTCAATTCCCTGTGTGTCCTAGGCCCATCACTGCAGTGTGTGAGCACCTCATGACCTTGCACAGATTTGTCCTCACACCGTCTGGGAGGCGGGGCAGGGCTGTGATCCTCACTGGACAGCTGGGCCCTGAGGCACCGAGAGGCTAAGTGACTTGCCCAGGGTCGCACAGGAGTCTGGGGCAGAGCAAGGGATGATTGTGCCTTGGCCACTGAATAGTCACTCAGCTGGTGCAAAGCTGGGGGAGTAGCCAGAGACGGGACCTTGGCAAACTGGCCCCTCCTGACAGCTGGAAGTCTGAGTCTCGTTTTCCAATTTCACCTCTCCAAGAGGTGGGATACGGGAGTGTGAGCTGGGGTCTGCCTTAAGGGTCCCTGCTGTTAAGCCCACAGACCCTTGCTCACTGCTGATGTTGGAAAGGGCCTGTCTGTATTCCTGGATCCTGGGGGCAGGAAGCAGCAAAGGAAAATCCTGCCTGTTGACTTGTAAAAAGAAAAGGAGTACTTGTGGCACCTTAGAGACTAACCAATTTATTTGCGAATACAGACTAACACGGCTGTTACTCTGAAACCTTGACTTGTAAAGTGAGCCTGTTTGATCAGGGATCATAGATGCTCACAATCCCTTCACAAGTTACTTGTGACACTGGGCCTGATCCTGCAGGGTTCTGAGAGCGCCCAGCCCCTGCTGACTGCAGTGCAAGTTGTGGGCACTCAGCCCTCTGAAAGGCCCAGCCAGACGTAACGTTCCTGTCACTGTTTCCCCCCGGGTTTGATGCTTCCATGCCGGTGCCTAGACATACACCTGTCGGTGGCAGCTGTGCCTTGTGTAGTAAGTGGCACATACGTGTGAGAAATCTCATTCCATTACCCTTCTGGTGTTTGGTCAGTGGTATAGGCCTTCACCATGTGGGTGGGACAGTGACTAAGACACACGGGGATGGGGGGAGGGGGATCAGCCAAGCAATGTGGAAATTCACTGGAATCTGCTTTTCCCGTTTTCTCCTGAAGATGCTGATTTGAAAAGTGCTGGGTTCCAAACTCTGCTACAAACCCCAATTCCTCCTCCTTTTTTTAATCTTTCAGCCAAACACATTAACGAAGTCATTGTGGGCAGCGAACAGCTGATGGAAATCTAACATGCCGGTTGTAAAGATGCCTTCAAGGAAGCCAGAGTCCGCACCTTCGGAAGACCCTTCGTCTGGAGCGGGCCTGGCAGAGCTTACAGTGTCATCGCTCCTTTCCCATGCAACTTTGTATTTATGTCTCAATAAAGAAGCATTTCCCGAGTTGTCTGTCTCTCTCTGGGCCCCTCCCCACCTGGCTGATCTGCCTGCTGCTTTGTAGAGTCCGATATCGGTGCCTGCCCGCTGAGCGAATGCACTGTACTTTTCCAGTAGCACTAAGCTGGGACCACACAGACTGTGCCCATTCAAAAGAACAACTTAGCTGATCTCATTCTGATACAAACCCAGGCTCTGTGGGCTTGCACCACCGTCCCAGTACCTTAGGGAAGCCAGGAGCTGCTTTATGCATCTTAAGGACACAATGGGAGGGCTGGAAAAGCTCAGCAACAAAGCAGGGTTACTTCCTTGCTGTTCCTGCAGCTTCTCCAACTTTCCCACCCCCTTCTTCCCTGGGACAGACACGTTGAATCTACGCAGCTGTTTTTAGTCTATACTGTGATTGAGGCTGGTGCGCCAAAGGCGTTCCCATTCGTACCCTCTGGATTTGGCCTGTTGCTTTGAAATTAAGCCCGAGACCGCACGTGTGGGGAGCGGGGAAGGAGGAAACCTGAACATAATTAGAGGTTATGTCACCATCAGTGCTATCAGCCTTATTTTGACGGCCCCTTTGCTCGAAAGCCCAGCATGTGTGAAGCCATGAGGTCCCTCTCCACGCACTTAAACTGTATGTGGGTGACTCACGAGGCGAGATGAGTAACAAGCTGTCGTGAAATCCAGGGCCTTGTGGTTGGTCGTCCTGCCAGGATGGGAAAATACCTAGATGGGATTGAAGCGCAAGCTGTTCTTGCAACTCTGCGGATTGGACTGGGGTTCCTGCCTAAACGCTCTTGACTGGAATCCAGTTGGATTCAGCGGGGCGCTTATCTGGGCCTGGCAGTTTGGCATGGAGAGGCACTTCCAGCTACTGGCTGGGAAAGATGACATGTCATTACTACAGAGATCCATTCAAAGGCGTGTCTCGTGGGCACAGACCCCCTGGCGGAAAATCTCAGCTTCCTGGCCCAGACAACGAGGGAGAGGTTATAATCCAGCCCTGCCCTGCCTTTCATATCTTAAAAACCCACATTAAAGACCCGCCTAATAATGGGAAGGGTGGTGTGCTGGCTCGGAGGGCTGTGTCAGGCTGTGGAGAGCACAAGGCAAGCTAGAGTTCAGTTCAGGTTAGCATCACCTGCGAGGCTGGTGGGTGAATAGATGTCAAATCCCTTTCCTCCAAGGATCTCAGCTGTTTTGTGTATGTTAATGAGCTATGCCTTGTATGGGAGGTAAGTATCAGACCCATTTTACAGATGGGAAACGAAGGCACAGAGAGGCTTAAGTGATTCACTTAATGTTCCGCTAGAAATCTGTCAGAGCCAGGTGTAGAGTCCCGATCTCCTGAGTCCTGGGGCTTCCCCTTCAGCCCAAAGCCATCCTTCCCTTCCGTCTATTGATTTACGCATCTTCTTAAAAACCAGCTTCCCCTAGGTTAATAGCTTCAGTTTTCTCTCCTTGGGCCGTAGTTCTATGGTAACGCCTCGCTTTAGCCCTTTGGTTTAGCTCATTTAAGGAGAGGCTCTTCATTGTGCAGTTAGAATTGTAGTATTAATTTAGCGTTCTCTGACACTTTCAAACCTCGCCGGGCTCTGAGAAGTATTCTTTTCCCTTTATGACCTGCAGGTGTTTGGTGTGAGATAAAAGTAGATCGCAGAGCAAGATTTCACAGCCCGAATTATCAAAGCAAAGAGTCCGTCTTGATGTACTCCACGTGTGTGGCAGTAATGATGAAGAGTATTTCGGAAGAGTAGTTCCCTCACAAACCCCCAGGCAGGCACCGGGAATTAACCCTTGCCGACCTAGCGTGGTCTTCGTTGACCAGGTGAATCTACGAAACTAGCTATCAGGGTGAAATTTTCAGAAGTGCCTCTGTGACTAAGCGCCTAAATGACTTTTGAAAATAGGACTTAGGCTCCTAAGTCACTGACGTGCTTTTGAAAATATTACCCCATAGCTTTAACGCATGACTCTCTGGGAGTGCAAACGTGGTCTTCCATACAGTACACATGTGGCTCTTCTCACCGTTGATCTCCCATGCTGTAGCAATTGAGCGAGTTGGTGTCTCTTACCCATTTGCAATGTGCCCATCACCAGGGTCTTTAGGCACTCTGACCGTGATGTACAAAGCAGCGTACTTTTGAAAGGATCAGACTTGCCAACCCTCTGTAGATGTTGGCGCTTTTGGAGAAGGCTTGTTCTTGAACGTTTTCAAGGGGACACGGAGCTGGCTGTTAGCGTCACTGTTGTGAGAAGGCTCATGAAACAGGGAAATCCTGCAGGGCGCCCTGAATGCAGCAAAGCCGGGGCTCACCATTTCCAGTGACAGGAAGCTCGCCAGCGGAGGGCCTGGTGCCGCGAACATCCAGCCCTTGGCTCCTGAGAGTTTTGCCCTGGGCTCTCATCCCCTTCAGCGTCTGTTCCCTTCAGCTGCCGAGAAGGGTCTCAGAGAGAGAATTGGCATCTGACTTAGCTAGGCGTCAGCCCATTGGGCGCTTTATGGCTTAGTAGCTCGGGAATTGGCGAGGAGGCAGTGTCAGACCTGGAGTGCTGATGTGCGATCTGGCCGCTGAATGCTGGTCCAGCCAATGGTCCATGTGGCCTTCACCTTCAATCCTAAAGAGAGCCTGTTGCAGACATCCAACCTTAAGGGGGTGACAGCATGGACAGCTATTGCTTTGGCTGCATCTAACAGGAAAGAATACGACCTGCTGGCTAGGCAGAGAGCGGATGGCGTTTCAGGCCGCAGCTGCTGGTCGCGGGGCTAGGAGCACAGAGAAATCCAGAAGAGCCCTAAGAGTTCATTTGCCTTGACAGTGGGAAGATGCTGTCAGTGGGAGGCAGGCTCAGGGCTCCTGGTCTAGGCCCCTGCTTCCATTCACTCCTGTGGTTGCCCCACGTTGTTCAAAACAGGCAGCCCAAGGGCGTGTGATCTCCATAACTCCAGTGGCCAGGCCGTCCGGGAGACATGATGAGCTGGTAGGAAGAGAGAAGCAGCTGGTTGTCGATTGTGCCCAATGTCATTGACCTGGGGCTTCCCCTATCGGTCGGGGTAGATGGGCACAGAGATAATCAGAGCTTTCAAATCCACTGACCTTTGGCGACTAATCGTTTGGACTTTGGAGTGTAGCCTGGGGGGCACAAAGGAAGGTAAACGGACCTCCTGCTACAGACGCTCAGTGCATCCACTGAGCATCCTGGCGTCCTTCCCTCATCCATGTGCCTGGCAACAGTGTGTCCTGCTGGGGTTAGAGGACAGAGACCAGCTAGTATTTACTTGGGGAGATGTCGCTGCTTTGTTCACCGTGCTAACCCCAATGTGATCCAGCTCACAAAAACAGACCTGAAGCCGAAATCCTGGGTCTGAACCTTACGTTACGTTTCACGTAAGTCAGAAAACATTGCTGAGCTAGAAGCCACATGCCCTCCAATGTTCTTCACCCAAAGCCGCATCATTCCTGCCAGCTTGCTTGCTTTCGCCCCTCGTCTGCCTTTCAGGCTGGGCTGGCTTGGGCTCCGAGAGGAGTATTTGTCAAGATGCCCTGCTGGTCCCACCAGCTGTGCCTTCACTATCAGGCCAACTGCTGTGTGGCCCAGGGACAGAAATGTTCTGACATCTCGCTTTCTGCACGGCCGGGCTGCACTGGCCAAAAGCGCCAAGGAGCAAAGGCGGGTTCGCCTGGGTTCTAAAAGGGCAGCTTGGTTGTCTCCACAGGCCGGGCCCAAATGCGACACTTTTCCCAATCCCCTTGTCAGCGTGTCAAGATCCGCCAGTGCTGAGACCTGCATTCGAAATGGGGACAGCGACTCCCTCAATCCGCAGCTTCCCCAAGCACCTGGAACGCAGCCCATGCCTTTGGCAGCGGCATGCTGGATCACGAGCTTTGATTGTCCTTTGATTATGCTGAGCGCACCCACGAGTGGCTTCCCAATAGACAGACAGGGTCCCTCTCCCGCAGAGCCTCAAATCTGGACTTCGACACGACCCCCAAGGAATGGTAACACACCGGAGGGAGCGGAGCAGGAGTCTTGCAAGGGTTGAACAGTGACGTGCTAATTGATCCCCCGTCTCGGTGTCCGTTCTGTCCAGCCCTTGTCCGTCGGGGAGAACAGAGCCTGTGCTAAGGCACAGGCCTGAGAGTGACACAGACCTGACGCAGCTCTCCGGTGCCAGCTCCAGCCAGCTGCCTCCCCTCGATCTCCTTTCGCCATCAGTAATGGGGGGGGATACCACCGTGCCAGGGCTGCGGGGAGTCGGTGTTCTAAGCTTGGAGATCCTCGCGCACAGGCTGCGAGGGGAAGAGCAAGTCTTGTTCTCTCGCCTGCCGGGGCACAGCACTGGGCGAGGAAAGCAGGCAGGCCAGGGGTGAGATTCAGCACGAACAGCGCTGAGGGTAAAATCTGCCCTGGGAGCTGACAGTGAGAATCCCAGCGAGTGGGTCCTGGGGGATTGAGGGGTCACTGATTAGCTTTCAAGAGGGACCCTGAGCTCCCCAACTCTAGCAGGCTGAGCATCCACTGATGGCTGCAGGAGCTTGGCTGGGTGAGTGCTGCAGGATTAGGCCCATGTACAGTTTCTTTCTTGTCTCTCTCTCTGGATCCTGCAGGTTTTTGGTTTATCTCCTGGGTGCCAGGAGCCAAGATGTGCAGCCTTGCCCCTACCTCCCAGACCAGTCAGCATAGAGTAATTCCTGAAAGGCCTTCTAGTCAGCAATCTCAGATCTGTTCGGATATAAATAAGTAAGGCAAGAGATCAGCAGCCGATATAAACTTGTGTGTTTACAGCTTTTAAAAGGCCAATACTGAATTATTATCTTTGTAAAGGAAGCAGTAGGGTTGTTGGAGTGAATCCAAGGACAGCTGATGAGCCTGGATTGGTGCCTTTACAATTCAAGGCAAATGGTGGGCTGATTTGGAGAGGAAAAAGGGATTTTCTTATTTTTGTTTTTCAGAGAAAATAAAAGGGCAGCCTGCCGCTTCCCCCTCCGTCCCCCGCCCGCAAAGCAGCGAGCTGCTGGTGTTGTATGCATAAGCTACTCCTTTGTGCACCGTCTAAATGGTTAATTGTGTTTGAGGAAGATGTGCGGGCGGCCTGGGAGACCACCCAGCACGACACAGACAAGAAAGAGCAATCTCTGCGCGCTTTCAGCAGAGAGAGAGCAAAGTTGTTTAAAAATATTTAATTTACTGCATTCCATTCTGCTGATTATAAATTGGCCATCCAGGGAAACGCGGCTGCGTGCGGGGAGGGATCCAGGAAGCAAGAAACAAATTCTTGGGATTGGTTTGGGGTTTGTTTTTTAAATCTTCCTCTGCTGGTTTATTGTGAGTTTTAACCCTGGGTTGCCAAAAGCATGTAGATCCAGTCACTGCCCGCCTTTTCCACGAGCTGAAATCTGATCAGTTTGCTCGCGGCCGGCTCTATGGTTGCGTATTGGTCATCAAAGCCTCCTTGCTTCAATCCAAGGGTCTGTTAGAGCCCTGTTATGTTTCACAGGCTGCTTCTCTCTCTGCTCCTCACTTACGTGTGGGGGGTGTTGGGTTTTTGCCCAGGGTTGGCACCACAGTATCCTGGTGGCCTTGGCGTGCAAAGCACTGCGGTGTGCCCACCTCGGGAGGGCATTGTGAACATTTCAAACCCGTTTCTCTCTGGCACCCTCGGGCAGGAAGAGGGTTTAGGGCTTAGCTGGGGGCAGGGGAGGGTCGAATCCAATTTTGACCCTTTTTTTGGGCTTCGAAGAACCCTCTTCCAAAGGACTAAAATGCTCCTGGACTCCCCCTGCCCTGCGTGCCACTGAGGGGAAAGCCGCAGGTGCTGGTCGCGAGGTGGCAAGCGCTGACGAGATGTTTTCGAGCGATGCCGACTTCAGACTGTTGTCGTCTGTGCTTGGATGCGAGTCCAGCGGGAGGGAGCACGTACCAGCGAGCTGTAAGCAATCACCCGGCTGGGGGTGCCATGATCGGGCCTGGTTTGGTGATGCGGGCGCTGTGAAAACACCACCACTTGTTTTGTGTCGAGATCTGCCATGTACAAACGTGACATCTGTTCCTCCCCACCCCTGCGCCAGCCCCAGAGCCCAGCGATCCTCCCAAAACGTTCTGGGGCACGAAGGGTGTAAGGGAGGTACAGAGAAGAGCCACCTGGTGTGGGGTGCTCTCGCGCGCGCACCGCCCCCCAACCACGTCTGCAGAGGCTCGCCCTGAGCTGGTGCATCCTTCGATAGCGTTGAGGCATCTCGTGTGCCCTCGGGCAGGTCAGCCTGTCTCGGGGAAAGCCCCAAGATTCCCCAGGGCTGGCACAGGCTGAAAGCCTGGATGGATGCTAGAGCGCTGTTTCTTAGGATGATTTATTCTCTGTGTTACCGTAGCGCCTAGGAGCCCCACTCAGGGCCCAGGAGCCCAGCGTGCCAGACGCTGCATAAACCCAGACCACAGCCCCTGCCCCAAAGAGCTGGTAATCCAGGGATATGCCAAGAGGCAGACGGATGCTGACAGACAGGCGGGAGTACAAGGAAACCAGGAGAGGGTGCTGGTTGGCAGGGCAGGCTGGGGTCTCTGCACACCCGCAGCCTCACCTTTTCCCAGGCATCATGGCAAAAGCGAGGGCTGAGGATAATGAGGCCGCTCCATGGGTGTTCCCATGGGCTCCTCCCAAGTGTGAGAGTCAGCACGCCGGGCCTAATGCGAGGACTGTGGTGTGATTTGGGTTGGTGACTGTTATGGGTCATTCCACTCGATCTCACATCCCTCAGATATGCAAAGTATGAAACCTAACCACGAACACCGCTGCGTGAAGATGATTTCTGAGTCACTTGGTAGCTTGATCCATTGCCTGGTCTGTTGATGTTGTTGTTATGGCAGATGTCAGCAGGAGGCACCAATACACACAGTCTTCTAAGCCCTATTTCATAGTGTGCGAGCAAGTGTTCAGTTTTGGGAAGACATGCTGCTCAGGGCAGAGGCGAGGGCTCCGTGGAGGAGGAGCTGTGCGAGCAGCTGCAGAGGTTGCTCTCTGCTGGGGGCTCTGAACAGAGTCGACGCTTGAAGCAGTTGATGCTTAGGAAGTGGGCATTGGTGATGGGCTGAGAGCCCTGAAAGAAAGGATTTGCCTGTGTTCTGTCTGTGACCGCCTCTGTTCCATGCCAGGGTAAATAACCAGGTACACTTAGAATGTCCCCTGACTCCGTATCCTGGATTTCTCCTCCACTGGGAAGCTACCAAGGCCTGGACAAAAGGCTACTGGGGGGCAGAGGGGCAATGCTGGAGCTGGGCAAAGAGGGCAGCTTTGCCCAGCATTGGTGGAGCGCCGCGATAGCTCTGTTGTTGTTCCAGATGCCGAGCTCCCATTTCCACTGTATTTGTGGGCAGTGAACACTTCACTGTAGTCCTGCTCCTCGGGAAGCAGCGTGCTTTATCAGTGAGTCGGGGGAGCAGGACTCCTGGGTTCTTTTTCTACTCTGCCGCTCACTTGCAGTGTGACCCTGTGCAAGAGAAAGGTGCCTCTCACGTCTGCTTCACCGGGCAGAGCCTGGCCAGTCCCTTTGCCATCTCCTCCCAGCTCCGATGCTCCACATTGTCTCTCATTTCTGTGTCCTCTTAGGGACGCTTGCCAGTTCCAGGCTGTGTTTAAAAACAACGTGGTGCCGGACTCTGCCTGCCGCATATCCTCCGCTGAGCCCAGGCGAGAGCTGGGGGGGTGCGGAATCGTTACCCGGGCCAAGCTGACTGGGGTCCAGCAGGCGCAATTCGAATGTTCCCAGACCCCTCCCTGCGGAGCTGAGACTCACCCCGCTCTCTCCCCTGGCCGAGGCTGTGACCAGGGTACCCGACACCACCCAGCGTGCCGGCTGGCCCACGGTCCAAGCCGTAGAGCCAGGACTGGAACCCAGGAGCCCCCCTAGCTAGCAAGCCAGCGAGAGGAGCGGCTCTGCCTTGCCGCTGGAGTGGAAGGTGGCTCTGCTCTCCAGCCCCTTTCGTGCCCAGCAGTTCAGGACAGGAAGTGGAGAAAACCGTCTTCACTTCAAAGCATAGGAGGCCCGTGGCTCAGGCCTGAACGCTGGTGGCTACCTGAGGCTCCAGCTTGGCCGGGACACGGAGAGGAAGGGTCCAACTCCGGGAGCAGGGCTGAAGGGGGGGCGGGTTAGTGAGCAGGTCAGGACTCGACCTCGCCTCCAAGCCTGGCCACGTTGTTGGTCTCAACAATAACAGTCTGAACAGTTGTAAAACGGAGCTGGTGTCAGCCCCCTGTACATGTCTGTGGGTGCTGGGCCCCGGGAAGGGTCTGTGGGTGTGCCCCCCACCCCGGGAAGGTGTGTAGGTCTCAGCCCCCCATTGAAAGTTGGTGTGTGTCAGGGCCCCCTGGGAAGGTGTGTGGATCTCAGCCCCCCATTGAAAGTCGGAGGGTGTTTGCCCCCCCACCAGGAAGGCCGGCGTGTGTCGGGCCCCTCTCCCTTGGCAAGGTGGGTGGGTGTTAGGGGCCCCCCGCAAAGCCGGTGGGTCTCAGGCCCCTGTGATGTCTGCCTGCCTTCCCATGCGAGCGGCTGCTTTCCACGGTTACTCTCCTGCTGCGCCCTGCGAAGGGCCAGCTTGTGCGGCAGGCTTTGCACGGGGGGATCCTCGAGCTGCTGCCTGCACGTGGATCTCGAAGCCCGGAGCCCCTCACCGCTGGACTTGGCTCCTCACTGCACTTACCCGCTGGAGGCAGGATGCCCCAAAGCGGCACCTCCCCTCGGCCAGGCAGTGAGAGCCACCTCTCCGTGGGGCCGTGCCACGGGTGGGCGTGGTGAGCTTCGCGGCTGGGCTGGTCCAGCCAAGGCCTGACCCTGGGAGCGTACAGCCCAAGCCGGAAGGAGGGGATCTGTACTGGGGGCGAAGGGGCCTGGTGCCCCCAGATAGAGACCTCCCTCCATACCGGCTGCTGGAGCAGCAGGGTGTTAACACCCAGGAGCAGGGACCTCGCGGTGCAGCGCACGGCTGGAGCGAGGACTGAGCGATGGTGAAGGCCGCCGAAGAGGTCGGCTCAGCCTCCCCCCGCCCCATTTGCTGTTTCCTTCCCTTTCCTCTTCCGCACCGTGGGGTTTCCTCTCTCCTGTGCGGGTTGTGCCCACAGAGCCCTGGGGTGTGGCGGGGCCGGGCACCAGGGCGCCGTTGCTGGGTCCCAGGGGGCTCTGCCAGGTGCTCCCCACCCCTTCCCATGCAGCTCGTCCTTGTCCAAGGTGGAGCCTGCAGCTCCCCTTCCCTCAGTGCCTGAACCGGGGAGCTGGGCCAGCCCGGGGCAGGGCCGGCTGCCTTCGGAGCACCAGGTGCTGAGAGCTCCCCGTGGGGCGACGCCGGCCCGCGTCCTTGTTCTGCACCTTCGGCCTGGAGCGGGATGGGGGGGTTGCTCTCCAAGACCCAGGCAAACCATACTTCTCCCAGGTAGCTTCTGCTTTTCCCCTGCAGGCAGGTGGGCAGCCCGGGCAGCGCCATGGGGCCTGTGAGGGGCCGAGGGCAGAACCCTGCTGGCAGGGAGGGAGCCTGGGCTGCCTTGGACCTGCGACGTCTCCAAGGGTGCCGCCGTGGCCTGGGCCATGGGGGCGCCCTCCTGAGCTTGGCTGGGGGCGAGCTCGGCCACAGGGGAGCGTGGAGCAGAGCAGGGCCCAGCCCGCTCCGGTGGGCCAAGAGCGAGAGCGGAGACCAAAGGGCTTGTGTTAGTCTGCCAGTGTCACAGGCCCCGGGCAGAGTCCAGGCTGCCCAGGGCACTGGGGCTGGGCCAGGCTCCCCAGCCCCACCCCGGAGCCAGCCCTCGGGGGCTCATTACTGAGGGGGGAGGCCCATGTGGATCGGAGATGATGGGCCCAGAGACACCCCACTGAGCTGTCCAGTCCGACACTCGCCCTCCCTAACACGTCTCAGCGACCGCTCACACCTCCACCATCTCCCAGGGGCCAGGGGTCTGTTCCTGGGCCCAGCTGCTCTGACGGGGAAGGAGTTCTCCCTAGGCTCCAGCCTAACTCCCTCCACCCCAGCGTCAGGCCTTTGATCCTTGCCCTGGCACCACCTGCAAGGTGCTTCCAGACCGTGACCCTGCCTCCTCGGAGCCCCCACGCTGGGGCAAGGTTCGCTCCATCAAGGCGGATGGCCAAGCAAGCTCCTGTGGGCTCAGTCTCTCCTCGGGCATTTCCTCCGATCCTTGGCAGTGCCCTCATTTGTACCTTCTCTAGGGCTCCCATGGCCTCTGGAAGGTGCAGGGCTCAGACCTGCCCGCGGCGATATCCCCTGGGGAACTCCCTGCCACAAGATATTCCTGAGGCCAAGAGCTTAGCAGGATTCAAACAAGCTCTGGACATTGGTGCAAGCAGGAAAAGCCACAAGCTTGGACAGGAGCCAGAGGAGATGAGGAATGCCCCAGGGCATCACCCAGCCACTGACTGATGCAGGAACAGAGCAGATTTGCCCCAAACCCAGCTTATCCCATGACTGCCTCTGGAGTAGCTGGCCACGGCAGGCACCGGCCACGGCCGAGGAGGTAAGACGTTGCCTTGATGTCTGTGGGCCTGATTCAGAGCAGCAGTTACGCTTGTGCTACGCCCCCTGGAAATCAGTGCGAGTTACCCTCGCAGACGTAAAGTTGCACCTGTTTTTAGTGGTGTCTCGAGTAAGGCTGGGTTTAAGCCCGGGCTTCGGTGCTTTTCTCAATGGGGTCCCTGCCCTGGATCCAGGCCCTGATCCTGACTGGTGCTGAGTGCCCTCCTGTTTGGCTTCACAGGGAGCGGAAGGGATCGGGCCCTCAACAAGGCACAGAACCTGCCATGTCGTCCTCTGCCCCTGCCTCCCTTGTGCGTCTAATCCCCCTGCATGGCCCTGCCTCGCCCCCAATCCAAACGCTTGCACTGATGTCACATCCACTTAGTGCCTTCAGAAAACATCTCGCCCTGACACCTAGTTAACTCCTCGCCCGGGGTCCCGGGCTCTGGCTTTCTCCTTCCTGCCGCTCCTCAAGCCCGCTGAGCCGGCCCTCCGGCAGGCGCTCCCCTGCACTATTAAATATCTGTCGGGGAACAAGAGAGCCAGATCGCTTACAAATTAATCTGGAGTTAAACCTACAGAAAATGAGAAACGCTGCTTTGCAGGGGATGGGGCTTGGCTGGGGCTCAAGAAAAATCCATCAAATCCGCCCTGTTTGGGGAGCGCGGGGGCGCTGCTGTTTTCTTTGTGGCGGGGGAGTTGTCAGCGGCACTTGCAGTGGGCCATGGCCTGTCCTGCCAATTCAACATCCACCAAACACACCAACCGGGCAACCTGCTCCCCTGTGCCGGGGCAGCGGGCCGCAGAGCACAGCAGGGATGGGCTGCGGGCGAAGGGGGATGTGAGCTCTGGGGCGAACCAACACCTCTCCGGCCCCAGTGCGATCGTGGCCAGGGCCTGCGGGCGTGCAGTGGGCAGGGCTGGGTAGACCGGGCGATGGGATGAGAATGCACCTTGGAGAGGGTGGTCGCTGCGGGGGCATCGCCCCGGTTTAAACCAGTTGGGGGATAGTCAGCAGCGTCTCTGCAAGGGCATGTCCAAGGAGCCTGTCGCCCCACGCAGAGGGTGAGCACAAAGCCTGTTCCCGTGGGGCCGGGGCTCCCTGAATTTCACCCCCCAGGAGCTACGGACCAGGCTGCGTGTTGGATGTCGGAGGGCTTTGCAGCCGGCCCCTCTGACTGGCTTTGTGCAGTGGCACTGAAAGGGGAGTTCTCCCTGGAGCTAGGGAGGGTGCCCCAGGCGCGCAGCCGCCTCTGGGGAGGAGCACGGCTGTGGACCAGCCCGTGGCAACGCTTCGTGACATGGCAGGGCGGGAGGAGAAAACGAGGCTCCAGGCCAGTGATAAAGACATGGGAGCCCCGGCTCCAGGTGAGGGCTGAGATTCCTGGGGCTGGGGACTTCCCGCCGCGGCCAGGCTGTGACCTCCACAGCCCATCTCACCAGCCCCCGGCATGTGCTGCTTTCCCAGGCTAGGTTGCCAGGTGTCCAGTTTTCCAGTCAAAAAGGGAGCCCGGCAGTGTCCGGTCAGCTGTGCTGACTGGACGCTGAAAGTCCAGTTGTTCGCAGTAACGGGACGCTGCCAGTGGGGGGCGGGAACAGCAGCAGCTGTGGCTGGAGCCACTTGCAGGAGCTGCTGACCCCTGGCAGAGAGCAGGGGCTGGCTTCCAGACGGGCTCCTGAAGGCAGGTGCCACCGCCCCGGGGGGGAGGGCGGGATCCTGTCCACCCCCCTTCTGCCTGGCCATGCCCCAATTGCCCCAGCCCTGGCCCCTTGCTCCGGGGACTGAGCTCCCCCTCCGCCCCGCGGTGCCCCGATCGGGCACGCTCCCTGTCTGCTCCTCCCAGCCCGGCTCTGCAGGCCGCAGGTGAGTCTGGGGGGGGTAAGCGAGGGGAGGCGAACGAGAGATGGAGGGGGGGGGAGAGAGGAGGGAGTGGGGGCGGGGCCTCAGGGGAAGAGGCGGGGCAAGGGTATTCGGTTTTCAGCCATTAGAAAGTTGGCAACCCTACCCCAGGCACGGGGGCCCAGCTGCTGCCCAAAGGCATCTGGGCTCCAAACGCCCCGCGCGCCAGGGAAGCCAGGAGCCTGAATACCTTTGGGGATCTGGGGCTGGCTTCCTTGGGTGGCTAACAGAGCCCCGGCAGGAATCCGCGTCCACAGCAGCATCTGGGCCGGATCTCTTCCCCCGGGCCGCCGGAGCTGGCTTGTGGGACCCCCGCTGCTGGCCCGGGCACATCCCGCAGTATCAGGCTGCCTGTGGGAGCAGCCAGGGCCTTGGCTCGTGGCTGTGCCCTGCTCTGCCACGTGGCGTGGCAGGGACGCTCCTGGCGAGCCGGAGATTCCCCTGCCCACGCTGCGCCCCAGCCCGGGAGAGACAGCTGCTTCCAGGCCTTGCTCTCGCCCCTGGGGCCAGCCGTGTGCCGGGGCGGGGCGGGGCAGCGGGGTTCCCCTTGCTAAACGTCTGCCTGGCCTCTGCCGGAGACCCTGGGCCCGGGCTCCGCGCCAGGCTGAGCCGTAGTTCGGCTTCCGCAGGCCGGAGGGAGCAGCCAGCCCCTGCGGTGCTACCTGACCCCGGGACGGGGGAACCACGGCACGAGGCTGCTGGACTACAGCCGGGTTTCCCAGGCCTGGTTAAACCTGGCCTCGGGCAGGAGCTCGCGCTGGCCTGCGGCGAGCTGACGCCAGGCTGGGCCGTGCGGGGCTGACAGCGCGGCTGCCAGCAACCTGCCTGATTGGAAGCCAAGCTCTGATGCTCCTTTCCCGGGCCCAGCACCTCAATCCACCACCCCGCCCCCGTGCTGCCTTCTCTGGATCCTTCTAGCCCCCAGGACCCCCCTCCTGCGCAGCTCAGCTCGTCCCGTGGGCCTCGGGCAGCCACACCAGCCCCAGCCCTTCCCCAAGGCCCTTGCAGGCGGCCCGGCTGGCTGCTCGGGGTGACTCATTCCTGGTGGGCCGGGGGTGGGTGAGTGGGGGGTGGATCTCAGGTGCCCATGGGTCAGCGCTGGCCGTGTCCGGGTCAGGCTGCCCTGCAGTGCTGCGCCTTCCCTCTCCTTCTCCCAGCTTGGGCCTCGCTGCTCTCGGGTGGCCTCTGGTAACACCAGGGAGTCGCACCCTCGGGACGCCCCGTCCCTCAGCCTCTCCTCCCGTCGAGGGGCGTGTGGACCGGCTGGTCAGTGGGATCTGTGTGCGCCCACCTCACTGGCCCCCGCTTGGCAGCCCGGGCTCTGCAGCTCCTGCTTTTAGCCTGGTTCCGGGCTGGAAGTGCCAGCCCGGAGGGCAGCCGTCCTGCTTGCCCCGGCGTTCCCTTCCCAGCGTGCCCAGAGCTTTCTGCCACGTCTGCTTTGCAACGCCTGGGTCTGGCCAGAGTCTGCCTTCGTGTGCCACCTTCCTCTGCCGCGGGGCAGCTGCCCGCCATCGCGCTGGGCCTGGACCTGCACCCGGGTCCCTGCGCCACCCCCTGGGGCTCCGGGACAAGCCCAGTGACTGGTGAGAGGGCGCAGGGCGGGGCGGCGAGATAAGCCAGGAAGCAAAGCGGGGATGAGATGTGAGAACAGAGGCCAGGCTGGCGCCGCTCGTCCTTTGGCTGGCGCAAGTCAGCCACCGAGGAGCCAGCCGCCATCCAGCGGTGGGACCAGCTGCCGAGAATGTGTGCGGCGCTCTGCTGGGGGGGGGGGGCTCTGTCCGGCTCTCTCGAAGGGGGGGTAGCTTAGAACTTAGCCCTGTGCCAAAGCGAAGTCAAAAGCTCCTGCCTTGTTTCCTCCAGGCCAAATGGCTGGGAGCGGAGGAGGGGATCTGTGCCAGGGGGGCAGAGAGCCAGAAGATAAAGGCTTGGCATTCCCAGGCGGCAGGGGAGGGGCCAGGAGTCGGCTGGGCGGTCACCCCAGCTTTCGGGGGGCTCTGCCGCTGCTCCTGACCCTGGCCCCTTCACAGGGCACTTCCGAAATTTGTCTCCTGCGCTGCTGAATCACGAGCCAGTTCCTCCCCCCTAAAACCGCCACGGCCCGAACGGAGCCGCCGGGAGCCCCAGGACCGAGTTTAGCCCGGCGCTGCTGAGCTGGCCGGTGGCTGCGTCCAGCCGCAGTCTGTTCTCCCAGGCCAGCGCCTGGCAGGACGAGCCACGGCCCGGTTGGAGCCCGGACACACGGGCTCTCCCTGCCACCGGCTCCTCGCTCCTGCAGGGGGCGGTGCTGCTCTGGGGGCACTGGGGGGCGTGTCGGTTGACGTCCCGTGTCGGTTGATGGCTGGAGGCTGAGCTGGACTGCACCAGAGCACCCTGCGGCCTCCCGGGGGCTGCGTGTCCCTGCTGCTGTCGTCTGCCTGGGGCAGGGCTGGAAGGGGGCACCCGGCTTTGGTTTTCGAGGAGCCGCAGGTGCCCCAGTGCGGGGGTGGGAGGATGAGGCCTGAAGGTGCTGGGCTGACCAGATGCCCCGAAAGAGGGGCATGGGAGCATGGTGGGTTGGCAGGCTCTGGGGCTGGCTGGGGGACTGGACTGTGCCCTCGGGCCGAGCACCGTCCATGTCCTAAAAGTACCTTTACTCAGCCGGTGGGAGATCTTTCTGGCTGCCTCTGCTGTGTTGGGAGGGGGGGCTGCTCCCTGGGTGTGCCCTGAAGGGGGGATGCAGGCCGCAGAGCAGGGCATGCAGCTGGCATCCCCCTGTGCCCACTAGGGCCAATGGATGGCACCAGCTTCCAACTCCCTGCGGCCAGACTGGATGGGCTCTGGGCAGGTGCAGCTCGGGCCCCACCCTGGCTCAGCTCACGGGCACGGCAGCAGCGGGAAGCCATAGGTGGCAGGGGGCTGGATATGCCTCCAGCCCCGTCCTGGGATCAACAGGGGCAAGGACCAGGTGCCCGCTCACGCCAGGGCCCCCTTGTCTCAGCAGAACACTGACCAATGCATGGCTGGAGCCAGCCCGGCGCAGACATTGACACGCTAAGGACGTGTTCGGCGTTTCGAGGTCACTGAATGCTTGGGAGCGGCTGCAGCACTGATCTCAGGGATAGCAGCCGTATCCCAGAGTGTAAGGCGATGTCCGAGCCTCTGTCAGCGTGTACATCACCCGACAGGAGAGAGCCACCAACTGGCGAGAAGTGCTGGTCTCCACCAGAAGGCGTCACGTCCTGCCCGATGCCGGAGGCCCAGTGACACCAGGCGGACCAATGGGGAACGTTAAAGAGGACAAAAGATGTTGTTTTCAACTCTTCGTGCCCTCAGTGAAGGTGTTTTGCAAGTGGATTCCTCCCACTGGCAGAGCTCACAGCTCAAAACACCTGCGGGGAAGGGAATAAAACCCCCAATAGAAGGAACTGGATCTCTGGGGGACAAGCGTTACTAGGCATAATCAGAAACTCCCCAGTGCTTAGCCTGGCTTCGCCCTGAAGGACAGACAGAGCTTGCTTATTACAGAAGCTTCTGTTACATTTGAGACTTCAGCTTGGAACTCGTGTGTGTGTATCCGTGTTTATCTGCTTTATCCCTGTAAATAACTCTCCGGTTTCCTTTCCCTAGAATAACTCTGTAGATGGTTTATTATGAGCTGCTGTTTGTGGTGTGAGATCTGAGGTGCAATTGACCAGGGTAAGTGACTGGTCCTTCAGGACAGGGAGTAACCTGAATATTGCTGTGATCCTTGGTGTAAGGGGCCCTCTGTCACAGAGGCCGGCTCCCTGGGGGGTGAGACAGGTCAGATCACCCAGGGGGCTGTCAGTGACTCCATGGTCTGGCAGTTACAGCGCCTGGGTGGTGAAATCTAAGGACAGAACTTGAGCCAATGTGAGGTGCATGCCCGGCGAGGCTGGTACCCACGCTCATGTCACGGGACAGAGTGACCCGGGATCACTCCCAGGCCGGGGCGGGTGTCCCTGTGCTCCTACCTGCAGCGAGAGCAGAGGAATAGGAGGGGGGAAGTTCCCGGGGACCCAGCCCCACCTGGAGTAGCTCCGCTGGGCCCTGGGTGCATGTGACCCCCCAGCAAAGGGTTAATGAACTCTTCTTTGATGCTGCTGGCCGAGCGTCCCTCCCTTGGACCCCGCTCGGCCAGTGGCTGACTGGCCAGGGTCTGGTCTGGGTTTCCCTGGGTGACTCTGCTGCCACGCGCTCTCCTGGGGCCGAGCCGCGGAGCCGGTTCTTCCTCCTCTTCGCTCCTGTCGTTGAATTGAGCTTCTCTGGGCTTGTGGAAATTTGCTGACCCCCAGGAGCCGGGGAACGGGGGTGGCCCAGCTCTGCCCCCCCAGCTCAGCCGCTGCCCCTCACTCCCGACCCGCAGCCCCTGCTAGCCCAGCTCTGCCCCCCCCAGCTCAGCCGCTGCCCCTCACTCCCGACCCGCAGCCCCCTGCTAGCCCAGCCCTGCCCCCCCCAGCTCAGCCGCTGCCCCTCACTCCCGACCCGCAGCCCCTGCTAGCCCAGCCCTGCCCCACTCCTCAGCGCAGCCGGTGCCCCTCACTCCCGACCCGCAGCCCCCTGCTAGCCCAGCCCTGCCCCACTCCTCAGCGCAGCTGGTGCCCCTCACTCCCGATCCGCAGCCCCTGCTAGCCCAGCCCTGCCCCACTCCTCAGCGCAGCCGGTGCCCCTCACTCCCGACCCGCAGCCCCCTGCTAGCCCAGCCCTGCCCCACTCCTCAACGCAGCCGGTGCCCCTCACTCCCGACCCGCAGCCCCTGCTAGCCCAGCCCTGCCCCACTCCTCAGCACAGCCGGTGCCCCTCACTCCCGACCCGCAGCCCCCTGCTAGCCCAGCCCTGCCCCACTCCTCAGCGCAGCCGGTGCCCCTCACTCCCGACCCGCAGCCCCCTGCTAGCCCAGCCCTGCCCCACTCCTCAGCGCAGCTGGTGCCCCTCACTCCCGATCCGCAGCCCCCTGCTAGCCCAGCCCTGCCCCCCCCAGCTTAGCCGCTGCCCCTCACTCCCGACCCGCAGCCCCCTGCTAGCCCAGCCCTGCCCCACCCCCCAGCTCAGCCACTGCCCCTCACTCCCGACCCGCAGCCCCTGCTAGCCCAGCCCTGCCCCACTCCTCAGCACAGCTGGTGCCCCTCACTCCCGATCCGCAGCCCCCTGCTAGCCTAGCCCTGCCCCACTCCTCAGCGCAGCTGGTGCCCCTCACTCCCACCCCACAGCCCCTGCTAGCCCAGCCCCCCCCAGCTCAGCCGCTGCCCCTCACTCCCGACCCGCAGCCCCCTGCTAGCCCAGCCCTGCCCCACTCCTCAGCGCAGCCGGTGCCCCTCACTCCCACCCCACAGCCCCTGCTAGCCCAGCCCTGCCCCCCTCAGCTCAGCCGCTGCCCCTCACTCCCACCGCCCAGCCCTGCCCCTCCCCAGCTCAGCCGGTGCCCCTCACTCCCGACCCGCAGCCCCCTGCTAGCCCAGCCCTGCCCCACCCCCCAGCTCAGCCGCTGCCCCTCACTCCCGACCCGCAGCCCCCTGCTAACCCAGCCCTGCCCCTCCCCAGCTCAGCCGATGCCCCTCACTCCCGACCCGCAGCCCCCTGCTAGCCCAGCCCTGCCCCTGCCCAGCTCAGCCGGTGCCCCTCACTCCCGACCCGCAGTTCCTCAATCTCGGGGCTCCCCCAGCTCTGCTGATGCACTCCACCAATAACCCCCCACTATCCTAGCTCTGGGCTCTACAGCCCCCCGCCCCACACACACGGGCCTCTCCTGAGCACAAGCTGTGCCCATCCCACGGGCCTGTGCCACCCTGCGGTGCCCTTCTGAGCTATGGGAGGCCACATGCCCTGGGGCGGGGAGGGTGGTTTTGAGCACCCGCTGCCCCCTCCAGCAGGCCCAGGCCTTCCTGCTTTGCACCGCGGGGGAGCCTCAGCCATGACTACCCCTGATCCTGGGCTGCATTGGGGGGGAGCAGGTCTCCAGCTGGGCCCTGCTCTCATCACCTGGGGACGTGGGGGCCTGGCTCTGCTCCAGAGCCGGCAGGGCGGCCTCGGGGCCCCTCTGGGGCCTGAGACCCACATGGGCAGGACGGGCCCTGCCCTTGGCAGCTGGCGCCCGGAGCCACCCTCATCCAAACGACTGCCAGGGCGCAAATGTCTCCGCCCCGCCCCTGCCCCGCTCAGGCTGGGGTGAGCCGGCGTCGAACCCACCACCATGGGCAGCCGAGGGGGAAGAGCCCAATCCTGACACCAGGCGTAAATCCCCAAAGCGGGCTTTGCAGGGCCCCACCCAGCCATGGAGGGCTCATGGGGGGCTCTCGGCAGGGGCTCATGGAGGCTCTCGGTGGGGACAGTGGGGACAGCACTGGGGCTGTTTGCAGCACCAGGGTCAGACAGTGCTGTGAAGCCGCTGAAGGAGTTTCCCGGCCTGCCCCCCCTTTGCATCCCAAACCAGCCCCCCCCAAGCCTCCAAGGACGACAAAAGGGCCTGTTTGGGGGCCCTGCCACCTGCTCGCCCCCACCCGCCACTAGCCCTTAAAAAGGGGCCAGACAAAGGGCCTCGCCATCTTAAAGGGGCCCATTCATTAGGGTGACAAAGGAAGAAAGAAATCTATTAGCATAATTAATCCGGGGGCTGGCGGTGGGTGGCAGGGCCCGCTGGCTCTCGAGGGGGCGTGGGGACGCCCGGCCCCACCTCCACACGCTAGGGTAGCTGCTAAGGATATGTTTAGCTTTGTAAACAAAACAAGCCCCCTCCCCCCCCCGGCCCGGTGCCCCCCATCTCACTCCCTTGCTTATTTGGGGTGGCCCCAATGTATCCCCCTCCTGCCCTTGCCTAGGGAGACACCCCCGCAAGCCAGGGCTGCCGGGGGAGCCCTGCTGGGAGCAGGGCGCTGAGCTGGACCCGGCCGGGCACACGCGCACGGTGGTGCCTGTTGCCAGCCAGCTGCCATGGGGTAATACCTGAGGCTGTGCCTGTGTGTGCCTGACCCACGGCCTAGACCCACCAGCTGCCTGTGTGTGACAGGGTGCCCCGGGCATGGGGCTCAGCTAGGCGTGCAGGGGGGTGGGTGTGACGGGTGCCCCGGCACTGGTCTCGGCTGGGTCCCTGGGCGCTGTGAGGGTGGGGCTCAGCCGGGGTAGATATTCCTTTGGGGGCTATTTTACATTTGAGCTCTGCCCTAGTCTGGCTGCCGGAGGTGGGATGAGGTGACTGGGAGGGTTTAGGGGGGGCTAGTCTGGGCCTCTTGCTGGGTGAGTGGGCAGTGTCGGGAGGCATCCAGATGGGCACCTTTGGTGTTTCTGCTGCAGGGCAGGTGCTGGGGGTGCCCATGTATGCCCCAGAGCTGTGCCACAGGGCAGGCAAGTGCCAGATCTGCTGGCTACGGCCCATCACCATGCCGGCTCAGTGGGACGCTCCCTTCCCCCGGAAAGACACCCCAGTACTCAGCCTGCGAGCGTGGGCTTGCCTGCCTCCTCTTCTTCACTAGACTGCTGCCTGGCCCCGGGGGGGAAGCCTGCTTCATGCCGCCCTCCTGGCTACTGTGCCCAGCAGCTCAGGGGGTTGCAGATCTAGCTTCTTCCCCCCCCACCCCAATGGAGTCATCAGTAGGAAGCCTCGGCTGTACTCCGTCAAGGGAGAAGCTCCTCTAGCGGGCAGCTGTAGTAGGCTCTTATCCTCCGATGTGGAGCAGCCACCAGCGGGGGCAGGAAGCCGCGCGGCATGTGCGGTGAGGGACACGGGGACTGAACTGCGGGTCTGGGAGGTGTCTGGCCATGCGGGGGGGAAAGGGGGCAGCACTGGCCCTCCGGCACCGCTCTTCCCCTTGTCTCCCTGTGCTGCTCACTGTCTGGCTTGGCTCACCCCACGGCCGCCGCTCGGTCCTGTCCCCGGCTCCTCAGCGCAGGCCCGGGGCACCCAGCACGACCGGGCTCCGTTCTCCCCCAGGGGAGCCTGCGGGTTGGTTGAAGGGCCTGGGCGGAGAAGGCCTGTCGGAGCCCTGGGCGGCACTCGGCCGTAGGCCCTGGGGGTGTATGTTCCCCAGGCGGGGGCCAGGGCAGAAAGTTCCCTGTGTCCCCAGTTCTCACCTTTTGGCTCCTTCAGACAGGCTGGGCCCAGGCCCCTGAGACCCTGAACATGGCTCGTGCCCAGTTCTTTTGCCATCCGGCCGAGAGGGACGAAGGGAGAGTGACCCAGCCCGGGAGCGACCCCATGGATCTGCTGGGGCGGGGGGAGTGCGGCCTCAGCGTTTGCTCCGTGGTCTGGAGGGGCCAAATGTGCTCAGCTCCCCAGCCTGCAAGAGATGGGCTTGGTCCAGCGGCCTCCTCTCGGATCGGGACCAGAGACTTTGGCTCTGCCACGGCCGCCCCGGCTCGGCCATGGCCCGGGCCTGCCGCATCAGAGGGGCCGGGCAGGTTCACCGGCGATGCTGGCAAAGTGCTTCGCCGGGAAAGCGCTGGGTACTAGCTGCGTTTTCTCTGCTTTCTCCTGGATTGGTAGAGTTTAAAACCAGCAGGGCCCGGCAGCTCCCCCGCCCCGGCACCTGTGTCTGGGCGCTGCCCATGGGCTCAGAGGCAAAGCTGGGCAGCCGGGGAGCCGCACAGGCCTCGGTAGGGGATGGGTGGCGGGTGGCTGTAGAGGGCAGCAGGCGAAGGGGCTGTGATTTTGGGGGGTGGCATGAGGGGTGCCCCCAGCCCTTCCTCAGCCCCCCGGGGCAGCAGCAAACCCCAAGGAGAGCCGGGCCATGGCACGCACCGGGGAGCCGTCTCCTCCGCAGCATCCGTGCAAAGCCGCCAGCGTGTGACTGGGTCAGGGCCGTCTGGCTCACCCCCAGCCTCAGGCAACTGGGCCGTGCCTTTGTGTTTGGGTGGCACCCCTAGGCAGGTCCCCTGTTTGCACCTTGGGCAACGGGCTTGTCTGTGCTAACAGGAGGGCCGAGCCAGGGAGCCGCGGGGCACCACTTCCTGCAGCAGGAACTGATAACTTTCCTCCTTACCTGGCACTACCGGGGTGCTCCTGCCTGGCCAGGCCCCCAGTGTGCCCATATTAGCACTGGCCTGCCTAGTGTGGCTATAACACTGCTGCCCTTTGCTGGATGGAGTCAGAACTGCTCCACTGTGTGTCATATGCCCTATACAGCTCACAGCGATTCTCCCAGGGCTGAAGTGGCAAGGGCTTTGGAAGCAGGTGGATCCAAGTGCTGTCCTTGGTGCCATGCTGAAGCATATGAGCAGCGTGGCATTAGGCATGGGCTGCTCTTCCAGCACCCTGGCCTCCTCCAGGACTGTCCCCCGAGGCTGGCGCCTCACTCGGCAGCCGTTAAGGAGTCCGGTGTGGCCAAGCAGCCAGGCCTGGTTCACAGGGTGGGGTGGCTCCAGGAGTGGGACTGGGCCATGAAGGGCTGTGTCTCCTAAGGGGCAGCTACCCCATTAGAACTGGCATTAATTGGCCTTTGTGGGCAGGCCCGGGGTCGGGCTCTGCCCATTTCACATAGGCCCATCACCAGGGTGTCTGAGCACCCCACAGATGTTCAGGAGAACACTGGGTTCCTTCTAGACAGCCCAGCCCTCCTGAGATGCCCGCTGGGAGCTCCAAAGCCGGCCACCCAGGAGGGCTGAAATTCAGGCCAGCCACGTTCACTGGTGGCAGAAGCCCTCTGCCCAGAACGCTTCGCTCCCATCCCCCACTCTCCATGGCGCAGGGCTGAACGGGCGGTGCCCAGCCTGTGCCCTCCAATCCCTGCAGGGCTGGAAGGACCCGCTGTTGTACGGGCAGCCAGGGCAGGGCAGAGCCCGCGGGGCTGGGTGCTCACCGCTGAAGGCCGGGAGTGGACGTGGGCTAGTCTAGCCCAGCATGTGGGTCTGGGACTGGGGGGCAGATGCCCTGGCCAACAGGACAGGGACCAGGCCCCTGGGAGATAGAAGGCGACGTTTCTGTGGCTGGAGTCATTTGCCTGTCTTATGGCCCTGAAGACCTGACAATCTAAGCAGGCTGAGAGTGGGAGGGAAACTGAGGCAGGGAGCAGGGGCGTGACTTGCCCGAGGCCACCCAGGGGCAGAGCTGGGAATAGAGCCCAGGTCTCCTGAGTCCTGGCCCAGTGCTCTACCCTTTAGGGCACCTGGCTGCCAGGCACCTTTTGGCAGTCGGCGTGTCCAGCAGCAGTGAAGCCAGGCTCCCGCCCCACCTTGGTGCGCCCAGTGGAGGGTGGGTGACGGCTCCCGCCCCACCCATCCGCACCACCTCTGTCTCCCTGGGCAGCTGCCTTCCCTCCAGCCCAGGCCGGTGGGGCAGGGGCCAGCCCAGGGGAGTTAGGAGCGTGCGGCTGAGTCGGGGCTTGGTGGGGAGCTGCCCACACTGACAAGTAGCTCATTAGGGCGGCGTTTCACTTGCCCTGTCTGAGGCTGTGGGCCTGCGCGTGGCATGGCTGGCAGGACTCAGGCCCCCGCTGGGGCCGGCGGTGTCCCAAAGACATCGGGGACTGGGCACTGGGAAGCCTGGCTGTAAGTCTGTGCCAACCTCCCCGACCGTCCGGCCAGCCCACCCCGCCGGAGGCTCCTGCCCGCTCCCTGCCCCGTTTTCACCCCCAGGGACCACAGGCCCCGAAGGCTGGGCCAGGCCAGCGGGGGGGGGGGGGGGGGGGGGGGGGGGGGGGGGGGGGGGGGGAGAGTCAGACAGGGCAGGGGATTGGATGATCTCCCACAAGTGAATGCCCCTCCCCTCCCCCACTCTCCAGGGGCCTCTGCAGCTGGCGGGAGGCAAACCGGCAATACCTGAGTGCAGGAAGCTGGCATTGCCCCTACCCGCCCTCCACCCATCCCACCGCTCTTAAATTCTCAGCAGCTCTGCCCCCTGGAGCGCCCCCGCGGGCGCAGTGAACGTGAACGGGCTACAACAGACAGAATGCCCAGTCCCTTCCGGCGCCCCCCACAGGCCGTGGGAATTCTTGTCTCTCTCTTTCACAGATGGGGAAACTGAGGCCCAGGGAGGAAGGGACTTGCCCGGGGTCCCCAAGAGGGCAGCAGCCGTGCCAGGAGACGGTAGGCAGAGCAGCGGGGGCAGCTTCCAGCCAGTGAGGTCTAGGGGGCAGGGGAATCATCTCCCAAAAGAAAAGGGGAGAAACCCCAGTGCCTGGCCAGAGCCCTGGAGAACACACTGCAGGAGCAGGCCACTCTGGAAATGGAGCAGAGAGCGACTGTCCGTCTGTCCGTCCATCCCCGGAGCACCCAGCCACTCGCTCTCCTCTCGCTGCGTCTCCCTGTGTCTTCCAGGGGGACCAGCAGCTGCCTGGTGCCTCTGCCAGGCCTGACGCTGCCCCGGTCCCGGCTGAGGGCAGAGGTTCTCGCGGGGCAGGATTCGCGGCTCTTGCAGAGGCATCTGGGGCACTTTGCGGGTTTCTTTCTGTGTGGCCCCGGCCCCAGGTGCCGGAGGAGACTGTCTGCACGTGCCCCTGGCCCTGGGTCCCAGGGCCGCTGGCGTCGGCCCTCTCTGCGCTTTGTTTCCAGCAGAGGCTCCTTCGATTGTTCTGGTCTCTCTTGCCCTGTTTTGTGGCGCGAGGGACGTGCTCTGCACAGGCCAGAAGTGCCAGTCCCAGCACTGAGCCCAGCCAGGGACAAGTCACTGCCCCTACCTCAGTTTCCCCACCTGTGTCGTGCGGAGAATGGGCCTGGCATCCCGGACGGGGCAGATTCTTTAGCTGGCGGGGCGGGGGAGGCTTGTGCTCCGGAGGGGTGATGGCGAATCCCACCGAGGAAAGCATTAAGGTCGATGAGTTACATTGAGAAACGCCAAAGATACAGGTCATGTGCAGCCCCCCTCGGCCCCTCGTGCCAGGCCTGCTCTGCGGCTCAGGGCTGGGAGAACGCTTGTGCCCCGTGCGATGCCGTTCGGGTGCCCAATCCCCGCCAGAGCTCGATGGCTGGATTTGGCCGCTGGCCTCGCACCCACCTGTCAGAGAGGGGGCTCAGCTCCGCCGCGGGGCCACCCCGGCTGGAAGCACCCGCCCGCCGGTGCCTTGGTGCTGTCACTGCGCCGCTCTCGTGCCAAAGCCTCTGGCACCATCTCCAACTACGCGATCCCGTCGGCTTTCCTTGACGCCACAGTGCAGGAGAGGGTGAATTTCTACCTCGGCTACGGCCATTGTTCTACGGCCTGAGACAGCGCGACCGGCGTCAGCCCAGGCGCTGCCCAGTTCTTCCGTCTCCCGTTCGCAGCAGCCACCGGCTCGGCCAGCTCTTCTCGGCAAGCACCGGACCCTTCCAGCAATTCATGGGCTGAGCTAACGCCCGCCCATTGGCATTGCAAAACCAGCCCAGGCAGAGACCCCAGCGGCTTTCCTCCTAAATCGCTAGCCCCTCCCACTGGAGCTGAAGGCGAATCTCTGTGAGCACCTCGCAGCGTGGGGTCTATGACCCGCAATGGCAGTTCTCACGCCATCCAGCAGAGGGCGCTGGTGCACATGCACACTACCAGTTAACCCTGCTCTGCATGTTCACTCACTTCCTAGTCAGGGGATAAGATATTTGCTAATTATATTGCTAGGTGCTAGTTACCTGTCTGCAGCCTTGGGACCTGCCTGTGCAGCCTTCCCTGCAGCTGTGGGGAAATCCCAAATAAACCCCTGTCCAGCCCCCGCAGTCCTCTTCCAGGCCTGGTCAGCTCCGCGGAACCTGCCTGCAGGAGGCGCAGTGCTCAGCAGCTGCCATTCTGGGCATGGTCCACTCAGCCCCACTGAGAGCAGCCCTGCCCCGCGGGAGTCCCGCTGGTCCCACTCCGGGGACCAGAGAACTCAGGCCAGCCACGCGGATTTCATGACACTTTTATTGGTCTTATTAGAAGATGATCAAATCTTGGAATCAAATGGATCAAATGTTGGAAATCATGAAGGAAGGGATAAATAATATGACAGAAAATATCATAGCGCCTCTATAGAAATCCATGGTATGCCCACACCTTGAATACTGTGTGCTGATGTGGTCGCCCCAGCTCCAAAAAGATAGATTGGAATGGAAAGATTCAGAAAAGGGCAACAAAAACGATGAGGGCTATGGAACAGCTGCTGTATGAGGAGAGATTAATACTGTGACAGGATCCCCCCGGGGGATGCAGCCTGGGACCGTGGGACCGCTGGGCCCCCTGAACTCTCTCCAGCCTGGGCTCTCTCTCACATTGCCTTGCTAGTGACCAGCAGCAAACCCCTCCAGGTGCTGTGATCACTCAGCGTAACCATATGTGGAGCCCCACACTCACCTGGATTGCTTGAATGCTCCCAGAGCCATTCACGAATCACACAGAGAAAGGCATCAGCCAAATCCCCCCAGCTCCCAGCACTGTACCCCAGGAATATACCGTCTTGCACTGCTCAGGGTGGGCAGTGCAAATTTATTAATTGGTTCACCACTTCATCAGTGGAAAGTGGATATAGACCAGCCTTTGCAAACCTGAGCAGATTTGCCCCGCACTTCATACAAACTCACTGGTAAAGGTAAACAATTAAACAAATGTACTGACTATAAAAGGTAGATTTTAAGCGATAGGCAAAAAGTCAGTTAGTTACCAAAAGACATAAAATATAAGCACAAAGTCTAAACGCTCAACCCTATTCGACTGGGTAACAGCTAGATGAAGCAGTTTTTCTCACCCCGCTGGATATTGCAGTCCTTCATACACAGGTTTGTTCCTTAAACCTGGGCCAATTCCCTTTGTTGGAGTCTTGTCGTCTTCTCAGTGTCTTGGTTGCTTGCAGAGAAGGTGGTGGCCCAGGAGAAGGGCCCGGTATGTGCCCTGTGTCTGTTTTATACCCTCAGTCTAGGTGCTTGGGGAGCACAAGTCCAGGCATATCTGGGGGGGCATTGCTGAGTCTCTCCAAGCAAGGTTGAGCAATTCCCCTGGTGTGGCCTCATGCGGGTGAGTCATTGCATGGTAGCTCCCTTGGTGGACAATGGCTGTTGATGAGCTATTTGACACCCCGCCCGGGCTTTGGTGACTTTCCTTGCTGCTGCCTCTGGGGAGCTAATATCTGGCTCATTCCCCAATTTACAGCATGTTTTAGTGATCACCATACAACACAATTCTCATAACTTCATATGCATTAATGATACACACCTATGGACAGAGAAATGACTTTCAGCAGATTATGACCTTTCCCCCGATACCTTACAAGGCCTGCTTTAGATGTAAGATCACAATTATATACAGATGAGGAATATGGAGGGTTACAAGGTGCTCCCCCAAGGTACAGAATGTCACAAATATGACTGGGACTTTTCAGCTTGGAAAAGAGACTACTAAAGGAGGATATGATTGTGGTCTATAAAATCATGAGTGGTGGGGAGAAAGTGAATAGGGAAGTGTTATTTACTCCTTCTCATAACACAAGAACTAGGAGTCACCCAATGAAATTAATAGGCAGCAGGTTTAAAACAAACAAAAGGAAGTTTTTCTTCACACAATGCACAGACAACCTGTGGAACTCCTTGCCAGAGGATGTTGTGAAGGCCAAGACTGTAACGGGGTTTTAAAAAGAACTAAAGTTCATGGAGGATAGGTCCATCAATGACTCCTGGCCAGGATGGGCATGGATGGTGTCCCTAGCCTCTGTTTGCCAGAAGCTGGGAATAGGTGACGAGGGATGGATCACTTGGTGATTCCCTGTTCTGTTCATTCCCTCTGGGGCACCTGGCATGGGCCACTGTTGGAAGACAGGAGACTGGGCTAGATGGACCTTTGGTCTGACCCACTATGGCCGTTCTTACGTTCCTAAGCCCAGAAAGGAGGTTGGCGTAGCAGCCAGGCAGAGGCGGGTTCGGTGCTCGTCTTATTCTCTGCCCTGATTTCAGTGCTTTGATCTCACAGGGATGGGTGTCTAGAGACCCCACCTCGGGGTAGAATAGAGTCGCTCTTATTTAATGTAATTGTTACAACCAGCGGGTCTCTCCTGGGCTCTCGCTGCCTCGCTCTGCCTTTCAAACACCAGCCATAGCAGCAAATTCCCCCGCCCCCAGCGGAACACCCCCTTCCCCTCGCCGAGGCCTGGCTGCAGAGCTGGGCTTGGCGCTGGGGCAGGGAGTGAATTCCAAACCAGAGGGGCCCTCGCAGAGAGTGTCTGCTGGCGACAGGGATGCTCGGCGTTACAGTCATGTCACAAGGTGCCAGCCGAGATGGGAGCCCCGCGGTGCTGGGCACCACCGCAAAGACTCACAGTCTAAAGAGCCAAGACAGACAAAGGGTGGGAGGGGACACTGAGGCACGGAGCAGTGAAGTGACATGCCCAAGGACACCCAGCAGCTCAGTGGCAGAGCAGGGAACAGCCCCAGGTCACCTGAGTCCTAGCCTCTGCTCCAGACTCACACGCTGCATTGGCCAGATGGGGCTCCTAGAGAGTCAGTGACTCTGCAGTCCTCTCCTGCCAGCTGGGCACGAAGGGCCATGGCTGGGATCCGAACCCGCTCCCTGCTGCGGTACCGCCAGGCCAACCCATGCTCCAAAGTGGCTCCCCCTCCAGACCAAGGGGGGGTACATGCATTCCCGCCCCCCCCCGGCCCCCCATGTGCTGCCCAGAGCGCTGGGTTAGCACTGACTGCTGGTACTGCAGACTGGTGCCCGGTGCAGATGCCTTTAGCTGGGAGCCCCAGGACCGTGTCCGGAGTCTGTGCAGAGCAACGCTGCTGGCTTTGCTGGAGCTGCTCCTGGCTGATGAAGGCGGGCTCGGGCCTGGGGCTGGGGAGGAGCAGGGGCCTGAGGGACAGACCGGGGCAAAGCTTCGTGCGCTCGCCAGGGCTGAGTGTGGATCCTGCTCTGCCGTTTACCTGCCGTGGGACCGAGGGGAAGCCATTCCCTCTCTTGGTTTAGTTGCCTCACTTTATTCATCACCCATGGCCTCCTGCCTGTCTCCAGTCGGCTTCCCATAGCCACCCAAGCCTTGGGCTCCAAAACCACAGGCCGCTCCCACAGCAGCTAGAGGAGAATCTCTGCTGGCAGTGTAGGGCCTATGACACGCCGTTGGGCAGTTCTGATTCCGTGCAGCAGAGGGCAGCGGTGATGCACAGCAGCCAGCTCATTGCAACGGGGCTAATCCCGCTGCCTCCCAGGGATGCCGTGGGGACAAATCCATATGTCCTTGGGGGTCCAGCAGACCTGCCAGTGATGGAGCGGGCAGCAGGCGGGGTCTAGCCAGGTTCTGGAAGGAAGACGGGCCAGGCTCTTGGCTCTCGTTGGAGCCAGGAGCACGACTGGCCTTGCAGAGAGGGGACATTTCACGTGGCTCTGGCTCTACGCACAAGGGGTGCTGGGTGAATGGGCTGGCACTGGGAACCAGAGGCTGGGCCCAGCACACCCAGCTTTCCCCAGCACCTCTGGGCTGATCCTCGCCAGGGGCAGCCGCTCGCTGGGCCCTGGGAGCCTTGGGGGCCTCCTGGGAACCCCAGTGCTCCCACCGGAGACAAAGTTACGGGGGGGGGGCAGAGTCAGCCAGGAGAAGTTGCCCTGTGACCGTCCCTTCCGCTTGTCTGGCTGCCCTATGGGCCTTGCCCTGGGCGATCAGGTGCTGATTCCCCTCCCCAGACTTTACAGAGACTCTTCCCGGGACAGCCAGCCGGGCGGGACCGGAGCCGGGAGGGGCCCTCTCAGACGAAGGCTTCGTCTCTGAGAACCCCGACCGGTGGCAGGGCCGGGTTCAGGCCCAGCGGAGCCGCAGTGGGCCGTGATGGCAGCCTGTTACGTACGGCGCCAGGTATTACATGGGTGGGGGAGGAACGCTGCCCCCTGCTGGATGGACCGTCCTGCCCGCTCGAGGGCTCCCGCTCGTGGCTGTGGCCTGCAGGGGCCGTGAGCAGGAATATGCGAATGGAGGGCAAGAGTCAGAGGGTCGGGCGGCCCGATCCCCAGGCCCCGTGTGTGCGGATTGCTGCCCCCGCAGCACGGCGAAGCCGGGAGATCTCGGCCCAGGAGATGAGCGCATGGAGCAGGGGCGGTGTGCCGGGGAGGTGACGGCGGGTGCCCTGAGCGAGCTGAGTTGCCAGGAAGGCACGTCTGGCAAACACGGCTCTGCTTTGGTGCTGCCTGGCATTGCTGGGTCTCTTGGTGCACAAGGCGCCTGCTGCCGCCGTTTGGGGTGGACGCTGATTCACTTCCTGTCCTAAACAGGTGGGCTATGTTGCAGCGTGCCGTTCAACAGCCTGTGTGGGGGCCATGAGTCCCGCGTCTTGCTGGCCGGTACTTAATGTCTTGAGCGTGCCCATTGCCATGTCGGGGTGAGCTAACCTGCCTGGGAGAGGATCGGCGTTAACCCACCGTTGCTTCCAGGAGGTGAGTTTAGCAAGGCTCGTGTAGATCCCCGCCGTGGCCTGGGGCACGTGCTGGCCTGGGGCACATGCTGGCAAGGCTCGCAAGTGCAGCTGCTGGTGACCCTGTGGATGCTCAGACCTCCCAGTTCTAGCTTGCCCTAGACGTCTTTACCACCCCACTTTACCACCCCCCTTTCCTGCACAGAAGAGCTGGCCTCCCTGAGTCTGCACTGGCCAGCCCGAGTCAGGGTTACCACAGCTCTGCTGGGCCCAGGGCCACTCCCAGAGGGATGGCACAAGCTTTGTCTCCCCCTTGCCCTTTTGGGTGACTTCGTTCCGTCTCTGCCCCCCCAAAGTTCCAGGAGGGAGGACAAAGGGGGAGAAATTTGCTGGTTGAATCTCTCTCCATGTCCTGCAGCTTCTCCGCACATCCCCAGATCTTCTGGAGTTCTCCTTCGGGAAACCAGCTTTTCACGGCTCTCCTGGGCTTCCAGATCCTGCTCCTCCACCTTATCAGTGCTCAGGGTTAATAACCAAGGCACCATGGAGCTCAGCAAAAAGCTGGCGAGGGACCTCGGATGGTGGAGCCCGGGAAGCGTGGAGACAGAGAGAGAGCTCTGTTTGACTAGACAGAACTGGAGGGCTTTAAATCAGAGAGTGGCTGCTTGCCTGGGGCAGAAACCAAGGAGGAAGGATGTCTCTCTTCTTTCTCTGGATGAGACAATCCTGGAGTGGGACTGTCTCTCTGCAAAGCAGGACCCTGACAAAGGAGGGGCTGCGATTATTTTTTCATTCCAAGATGGTTTCATAATAAAGCTCCTTACCAGATTGCCGGGGGGGGGGGGGGGGGCAGCTCTGGCCCAGACCCCATGTGCCAGGGCTATACATCCTCTTCACCTCTTAATGTCTGTGTGCATCGAAGTCCCCACCCTATCCCACTTCCTGCGTCTTCTCCACGGTCTTGGGGCTGCAGATGGAGACACAGAGGACTTTCCCCTCAGCCTCCGCAGCACCGAAGAGTCAAGGTCTCTAATGCGCCCCTCCACCGGCCTTTCCAGCCAGGCGCTGCTGACGAGATCCCATGCCAAGTCCCGGCGTCTCTGGAAGTTTGTGAGGCCACATGCTGCTGTGTAGAATTGGGGGACGCTCCTCTTCCATCCAGATCGATCATTTCGACCGGGGAGGGGGACTTCATGGAGCCCAAGGCCAGAAGGGACCATTGGGCTGATCCAGTCTGACCCTTGGATACCACAGGCCAGAGACTATCCCCCCAGCGTGATCCCTAGCACAGATCTGTTAGAAAAACAGCCCGTCTTGATTGAAAAATGGCCAGTGATGGAGAATCCGCTACGCCCCCCCGGGGGGAAATGGTTCCTGAGGTTAATTACTCTCACCATGACAAATATATGCCTTATTTCCAGTCTGAATTTGTCTAGTTTCAACTTCCAGCCACTGGCCCACGTCATACCTCCCTCTGCTAGCCTGAAGAGCCCATCATTAGATATTGGTTCCTCATGTAGGGCTGTAGATTGCAATCAGATCCCACCTTAACCATCGCTTTGTGGAGCTAAATAGACTGAGCTCTCAACCTGCAACTGTCGGGCATGCTCGCTAATCCTTTAATCCTTCTCCTGGCTCTTCTCTGAACCCTCTCCAATTTATCACCATCCTTCTTGAAGTGTGGGCACCCGAACTATACACAAAAGCCCAGCAGCGGTCACACCAATGCCCAGTCCAGAGGTGAAACAACCTCTCTGCTCCTACAGGGGATCCCCCTGTTTATACCCCCTAGGGGGGCATTAGTCCTTTCGGCCAGAGTGTCCCACTGGGGGCTCATGCTCAGCGGAGTAGCCACCAGGCCCCCCAACATCTTTTTCAGGGTGGCTGCTTCCCAGGGTAGAGTCTCCCGTCCTGTACATGTGGCCGGCAGTCTTTGTTCCTGGATGGATACATTTGCATTTAGCCGTATTCAAAGCCATATTGTTTGCTTGTGCCCCATTTGCCAAGCGTCCCGTCGCAGCGACCTCGGGGAAGCAGCTTTGAGCTGGTTCTGTCCCTTTTCTAACAGAATAAATCATATTTCTGGATCGGAGAGCCATCTGTTCCAATGACCCCGGAAGGGTTCCCGCAGAGCCGCTTCTGTGGCCGGGGTGCAGCTGCGCTTCCCATCAGGCTTCGGGCATTAGCCGGTTGCTAGCTTCGGGGGGTTAGGAAGCAACTTCTTGGGGGCAGGTTATGCCAGATTTGTCCACAAGGGGGTTCCTTGCAGCTGGTGTTTGCCACTGTCTGGTGGAGGTGCACCGTGGGTCTGAGGCTGTGGGGCCCAGCCCAGCACTCCCGCAGGGAAGGAAGGAATTGCAGGCATTATCTACTGGTGCCCATCATTGTGGCATTGGGTTGCATTTTGCTTGGCTTGAGTTGGGTCGTTGACATTCCCAGTAAGAGGAGCAAACCAGCCCCAATCCCTTGCAGCCCACCAGGGGAGCTGGGCTTTCGGCCCTGGGACGCCGTGGAGAGCAGGAGCAGCCCCCCAGGAATCTGTCGGGGAGCACGGGGTGATCTACACGCTGCCATGCATGCGTCCCACAGGAGATGGCGGAGGGCCAGCTTCTGCTCAGCCACCACGTCAGTCCTGGGTGGAGCCAAGGTCAAGGGGACAACGAGGTGCTGCAGACCAGCTAAACCCCGCCATGCCCTGCCCCCCAGACCCTGGCTGCTTCCTGGCTGGCTGACGGACAGAGGAGGCCAAGCGGCCTGGAGCAAGCCAGGTGGAGGGGGCTGCCAGCCACGAGGGATCTGACACCAGTGCTCAGGGCCCAGGTATGGAATGGGGGATGAGGGGGCAGAGCAGCTACCCCCACCACTGGGGGGGATTGTGTCCATCTGGCAACCTCCCCTAGCAGAATGTGGGGGGGTGATGAAATGCTGCAGTCACTGCAGGGTGGGGTGGCGCAGGGCGGGGAGCTGCCCCCAGGGGAGGGGCAGGGCTTGGGTTTAACTGGTTCACACTCTGGGAACAGCTGGGCCCCACGCGTCTGTTCTAACAACCCCCCTCCCTGGCATGTGGCACTGTCCAAGAGGCGATGCTGGGTTCAGTGGGCCTGGGGCCTGACCCCCTCCCAGTCCTGGGCCCAGCCAATGGCTCAGGACTTGCCTGCAGCCGCTGCCCCTCGGGTCCAAGGGCTGGGCCGCTGGGCTCACGTCGAAAGTCCCTGGGCCCCGGCAGCTGGCTGGGAGCCCTGTGCACCGCCCGGAAGAAGTGCAACCCATTGATCGAGCAGTAGATGGCAGGTTGGCCTCAAAACTGCTCCTTCCCGGGGGGCGGCACTTCGGGTCGGCGAGCGAGGGGGAAAGGGGCATTTCCAAGGGGGGTCCAGTGCCTTGCCTGTCCTCAGCGGGTAGGCCCTTAGTCAGGTGCGGCTCCGATCACGGTGTCTCTTCTCACGCAGCCCAGCAGCTGGGCCGGGAGGGGTCTAAGCCGTCATTTGTTCGCAGTAATTAAGCTCCTTTGGGGCTCCCCCCGCCCCCACACCCTTTTCTTCCTTCCTTTCCGTCTCCCTGCCTCAAGCCTTGCAGAGGGCGCTGACCACAACATCTGGCACTGGGGGGGCTCTGCTTTGCATGGTGCAGCCCCCTGGCTTTCCCACCCTAATGGCGGGGGGGGGGGGCAGGGGACTGCTGTTACTCAAGTGGACTGAGGACAAGAACTCGCTCTCCTCGTGGGTGCTGGAGGCTCCAGCTGCGTTTTGGAAAGGGTCTGTCCCTAGAAGGGGCAGCCCCCCACTTTCCCTGCGCAGGGCGTGAGAGGGAGGGGGCCCGGGAATCCCATAGTCCATTTTCCCACCAGAGCCACTTGCAAGTGGGGTGCTGTGTTTCCTTGAGCCAGGGGGTCTGTGCCCCTAAATTGGCTGCAAAACTCCCAAAAGAGCCAGCCAGCTTTCCCTCCGGGCCTGCGACCGCGGCTTCTCCTGTGCCACCCCCTCACCCAGGCCTTCGGGAGGGGGAGAGTTGCTGGCTTTCTGTTTGCGCTGGTTTGTTGCAACTTTCCTAGTGTTTCTTTTTGAAATCAATTATACTCCAGTGCCAAGCCCAGGGGCTCTTTCAAACCAACCCCCCCCCCCGAAATTCTCCCTGTTCCAGTTTAAGGGGGGGGAATGTTTGGTTTTTTCCCCCTTCCCCTCCTTGCAAGGGACAGTTTGCAGCTGTCTCAATGGGGCCATGTCCGCTTGCAATAATAAATAGAAGAGGCAGGCCAGGAGCTGGGGAAGGCTGGAGCATTTGAAAGGCTCTGGAGCAGAATTCCTGTGTTTAGTGAAGTTTTTTCTTCTCCAGTCTCTGCCCTCATTGATTTGCGGGAGGGAGGGAGCGAGGGGGGCTGCCTGGGTGGTCTTCCCTCGTCTCCACTTTGGTGAGCTGTTGCTTAGCAGCTAATAATAGGAGATGTTTGCAAAGTAATTTGCCTCTTCCTTAGCCAATGGGAACCGGAGCGCATTCCCATCACCCCCCCCCCCCCCTTCATGATCTGGAAGGGAGGCTGCGGCTCGCTCCAAATGTTGGTGGGACAGGATCTGAGGCGCACGGGGGAGAGTTGACGATCGGCTGCTGCCGCCGCGCTTGTGGGGGGCTTTTCCCCGAGCTTGTGGGGGGCTGCGTGTGGCTCCGCGCTGGGTCTCCCCGCACGCCGGGGCGCTTCAAGACGCCGCGGTAGCGCGCAGCCCAGCCGGAGGGCGCACGGGGCCCGCTCGCATGGCCCCGGGGCTGGCCACATAATGTTGGCAGGGGCCCCCCGGAGCAGAGCGGAGCCCTCGGATGCTGCCCGCTGCCCCCTGGATTACCGCCCTCGCCGTTCCGCCGTCCCCGCCCGTCCTCGCTCGACCCCCGCTGGAGCCGGACCATGGCCTCGGAGCCCCGCGTTGGAGAGCGCGCCCCGAGCTCAGCTCCGCCGGGCCGGGGAGCCGGCTGCGCCCACGCCGCCGCGGCGCTGAAGGGGATCTCCAAGGTGAGGGGGCTGCAGAGACCGTCCCACGGAGCCCCCAGGGACACGGCAACGGGGCGGCCGCGGCCAAGGGTGGGGACCTAAAATCTCTCCCGCCCTGGTCCCGGCAGCTTGGGGAGGGAGCCGCTTGGAGAGGTGCGTGCGCCCTGGCGGTGCCGCGGCCGGTTCCGGGAGCTCGGTTTCCCGGCCCCCCTTTCCTTGCCGGGTTGGCGCGGCGCCCGGCCGGCGCCCCCGGGATCCGGGGGTGAGTTTGCTGGAGGGGGGCCGGGGAGTTGCGCCAGGCCCATCTGGGGCGAAGTTCGCCCCTTGGTCCCATCCCCCTGGGGCCTCCCGGCGCCCCCCCGAACGTGTGACACACTGCGGCCAGCAGGTCTTCCCCCAGCCCTTGCTGCGCGGAGCCGGAGGGGGGCGCTTCTGGGGGAGCCCGCGGAACCTCGCACCCTCGTCACTGACCCGAGCCAGTGGCCGGGGGAGGAAGGGTCAGGCTGGATGGAGCTGACCTGGGAGGAAGCAGGGAGGGGACCGGTGCGTGGGGACGCGGGGAGCCTGGGGGGTGCAGGAGGCGGGGACTCAAGGAGCCGGCCCCGCAGGGTGGGGGACGCGGGGAGCCTGGGGGGTGCAGGGGGGGGAGGCAGGGAGCCGGCCCGGCAGGGTGGGGGACGCGGGGAGCCAAGGGGGCAGTAGGGGGGGGCCCGCACGGAGCCGGCCCGGCTTGGTGGGGGACACGGGGAGCCTGGGGGGCAGTGAGGGGGGGCGCAGGGAGCCGGCCCGGCAGGGTGGGGGACGCGGGGAGCCTGGGGGGCAGTGAGGGGGGGCGCAGGGAGCCGGCCCGGCAGGGTGGGGGACGCGGGGAGCCTGGGGGGCAGTGAGGGGGGGCGCAGGGAGCCGGCCCGGCAGGGTGGGGGACGCGGGGAGCCTGGGGGGCAGTGAGGGGGGGCGCAGGGAGCCGGCCCGGCAGGGTGCGGGACGCGGGGAGCCTGGGGGGCAGTGGGGGGGGGCGCAGGGAGCCGGCCCGGCAGGGTGCGGGACGCGGGGAGCCTGGGGGGCAGTGAGGGGGGGCGCAGGGAGCCGGCCCGGCAGGGTGCGGGACGCGGGGAGCCTGGGGGGCAGTGAGGGGGGGCACAGGGAGCCGGCCCGGCAGGGTGGGGGACGCGGGGAGCCTACGGGGCAGTGGGGGGGGTGCAGGGAGCCGGCCCGGCTGGGTGGGGGACGCGGGGAGCCTGGGGGACAGTGGGGGGGGGCGCAGGGAGCCGGCCCGGCAGGGTGCGGGACGCGGGGAGCCTGGGGGACAGTGGGGGGGGGGGCGCAGGGAGCCGGCCCGGCAGGGTGCGGGACGCGGGGAGCCTGGGGGACAGTGGGGGGGGGGCGCAGGGAGCCGGCCCGGCTGGGTGGGGGACGCGGGGAGCCTGGGGGACAGTGGGGGGGGGGCGCAGGGAGCCGGCCCGGCTGGGTGGGGGACGCGGGGAGCCTGGGGGGCAGTGGGGGGAGGGCGCAAGGAGCCGGCTGGGGGAAGCTTGTCCCGCGGGGCAGAGGCAGCGGTGGGGGATGCTGAGCGCAGGGGGCGCCCTGCCCCCCAGGACACCCCCGGGGGGAGGGGAGCCAGGCCCCTGGGGCTGCGAAGAAAGGGGATCCTCGGGGTCCCTCCCGCGGCGCTGCCCCTTGGCCCAGGCAGAGCTGGGGTGGGGGGTGATGCGAGCACCTGTCGGGGCCCCCCGGGGCGGGGGCCAGCCGGGCCGGGCCGCGGGTAACGCTGCCCCTCTCCCGCAGGGCGAGGCCGGGGGCCCGCGGGCCCCGCTGTGGCTGCGGGCCCGGCTCCAGGCGCTGCTCTTCGCGCTGGGCTGCCGCATCCAGCGGCACTGCGGCAAGGTGCTGCTCGCCGGGCTGCTGCTCTTCGGCGCGCTGGCCCTGGGGCTCCGGGCCGCCGCCATCGAGACCGACCTGGAGCAGCTGTGGGTGGAAGGTAAGAGCCGGGGGGCGGCAGCCTGGGGCTGGGGGCTGCTCTGGGGGCGGGGCTGTCTGGGCGGGGGGGGCGGGGCAGTCTGGGCGTTGTGGGGCGGGAGGGCCCTGGGGGGGTGGGCTGTCTGGGTACAGTAGGGCGGGATGGCGCTGGGGGGCAGAGGGGCAGGGCAGTCTGGGCGCCGTGGGGGGAGGGATAGCTCAGTGGTTTGAGCATTGGCCTGCTAAACTCAGGGTTGTGAGTTCAATCCTTGAGGGGGTCATTTAGGGGTCTGGGGCAAAAATTGGGGATCGGCCCTGCTTTGAGCAGGGGGTTGGACTAGATGCCCTCCTGAGGTCCCTTCCAACCCTGATAGTCTATGAGTCTATGAGGGCGGGGCTGTCTGGGTGCTGTGGGGCGAGAGGGCGGTGGGGTGGGGGGATGCAGTGGGGCGGGAGGGTGCTGGGGGGGCGGGGCTGTCTGGGCGCAGTGGGGTGGGAGGGCGCTGGGGGGCGGGGCTGTCTGGGCGCTATAGTGGGGATCTCCGTGCCCCGTGGGTGTAGGAGGAAATCCTGGCAGGTGTAGGCAGGGAATGTATGATCCTGGGCTGCTGAACCGGAATCCAGCCGGGCTCGGCTCTGAGCCGCTCCGGGAGTGTTACTGACGGGATGCTATACGCGCCCTCCCACGGGGTGGGTGGGCAGCTGGCACATACCAACACGTATGTGAACGTGCATGTGACCCACCCTCCGCTCCGCTTCGGTCTCAGCTTTGACACCTTGGCTGTGGCATAAGAGAAATGCATAAAGCGGGAGCCCAACGCTGCACGTGCGTCAGCCTGTGAACCCGTGCAAACATATATGTCCAGACATGATCGTACACGCGTACCCCGGTGTGAACGCTGGTAGAGCAATGCACGGCCCCGATGGAAGTGTTTGCTGCCTTGAGTCCTCTGGCATTCCCAGAGCAGCTCCCGGCGCTCGGATGACAGTTGGGCAGGCGGGAGAGGTGACCGATGAAGTTGTGCATCCCCCAAGGTTTCGGTAGCTTTGGGGCACCCTTGGGTGCGCATATAAACGGGAGTGCTTTCCTGGGGTGGGGGGTGCATGGGCATGCATGCCAGGGTGGGTGCGCTGGGTTCTGTGAGGGGTCCAGATCGCGGTCGATGCGCGTCTGGGTGTCCGTGGAGGCGCGTGTAAT
Source organism: Chelonia mydas (assembly GCF_015237465.2). Taxonomy (NCBI): domain Eukaryota; kingdom Metazoa; phylum Chordata; order Testudines; family Cheloniidae; genus Chelonia; species Chelonia mydas. Next base: position 103,185,768 of record NC_057854.1, read on the forward strand.
TAAATTTGTTCCCTCCGCGAACGAGCCGCCCTCTTCCGAGATTGCAGTATTGATCTGAAAATCGGGAAGATGCTGCCGGAGGAGAGAATGAGACCTCTGACAGTGCTGTCAGTTAGGGGCTGGCTCGGGGCCCGTGCGCCTGCCCCCCGGGGGAAGAGGGAGCAGGGAATCCAGTGAGAACACAAACAGCCGAGAGCAAGGGGCAGAGGAGAGCAAAGCCTCATTTCCTAGTGGAAACATCTGATAAAAATGATTCCTTTGTTATGAATAAGTCCAGCCTGGATTTCGGCACTCTTCCCGCGGCTGCCGGGCGCTCCGAGTTTCCCTTCTCCTGCTCTGGGAGGACTTTCCCTTTTTCGGGGTCTCTGGCCTCTCTTCTCGCAGCCCCTCTCCGAGGCCGCATCGGGTGGGACCTTCACACCCTCCGGTGGTGTCAGCCATCTTTGAGCTCCAGCGCTCCCCGCCCCCCGGCTTCATGTGTGGTCCTCAGCTACTCCTGGATTTTGTTCAACAATAGAAGCAACTTTACTTTAAAAGAGCCCCCCCCCTCCCCCGTGAGTGCCAGTAAAGTTTACACACCTGTTTCACACAGCGAAGAGGGGTGTCTGCGCGGCTGTTAAGACAAGGAGGCGAGGTCGTATCTCCTCCCCCCACCCTTCCTCTGCATTACACAGATCTGTGGCAAAAACAATAGATCCATCCCAAACTGCAGCTGTTCAGCATTTAAAGACGGGAAAGACCCCCCCGCCTTTATCCGCCTGCAAAGCGAGGCCGTACCCTGTGGGGTTTCCTTCGCTTGGGTTCAGCAGCTTTCGGGACTGGTGTCTGTTGAAACGGGGCAAGGACCCAGGAGCTCAGATGGGTTCCTGGGGGAGATGAGAGCTGGCCTGCGAGTCTCCAAGGGGGGTGGGTGGGAGGGAAGAGTGCGGCATGGGGGGTAGAGATGCGTGGGGAGGGGTGCTTTGAATCAAGGTGTGCTGACACGGTTAGCTGTCCTGCTGGAAGCTCACGCTGCTCCATGTGAGATCTCAGCGCACGGGGGGAGTTTTAGGTGACATAGAAGCCCAGGATTGAGGTTGTTCTGAGATTCTCTGTGTGCCATAGGATGTCCCAGGGGCTGGCCTGGGTGCCCTGCTGTCTGGCTCAGGCCTGGCTCCTGCTCGCCCAAGAGGCCGCTTTGTGCTGCCTGGATGTTGTTTCGCGCGCCGAGCAATGGCGGTGGCTTTGCGGGCGCTTCGGGCGTGCGATGGGCAGCGTGGGTGAGAGGAACGGTCATGGATTGAGGAGGCAGGGTCCAATTCTGACTCACCTGCTGGGCTTTGGGCAGCTCCAGCGGCCCCTTTGTGCCTCGGTTTCCCCACGTGTGAAATGCAGATGATAACCTTCACCGGCTTGGTAGTGCACTGCAAGGAGATGTCAAGTGGCATCTGCCCAGTGCTTTGAATGGGCAGATGGTAGTGCCAAGCACTGCCACTAACTGGGTGATATTTGCCGACGCTGTGTGAACCTTCTGGCTGTGAGATGATCACCCGGCGGAGACGAGCTTGTGCGGTCAGATCTGTGCCCCCGGGATTTTGAACTCCTCTGGGCAGTGGCTCAGCATGATCTTCTGGCCAGTGCTGAGCATGCAGGTGCTCAGTGATGGGTAGATGGGGGGCCTCCGTGCAAAGGGGGGGCCCAGTGTTGTGTCCTGCCCGTGGGCCGTGCAGGGTGTCAGGGCTGTTGGAGAATCCGGAGCAGGCCGAGCAGCTGCAGTGTCCCCTGGCTCAGGGCTGGGCCGTGTGTCGGACCCGAGGGAAGGTTCTGGTGGCAGAGGTCCTGGAGGGCCCCTTGACGTTGCCGGGTGGGGTGTTTGCTTGGGCATGGCAGGTGCTTGGGCATGGCAGGTGCTTGGGCATGGATCTGGCTCTGTTCTGGTTCGGCAGGATCAAACTGGCCCACTTACCGATGTCGCTCAGAACCTCCCTGCCACCCCACCGACTTCACCGGGCCCTGGGTGCAGATGAAGGCCGCAGTAACTTTTCCAGTGCTAATGTGGGATGTGGGTCAGACTCTTGCTAGCCCCCATGGCCTGCACGTAGCTGCCCTGCGCTTGAGAGAGCTGCTCCTCTCTGCCTCCCGCCCTGTACAGCAGCCCCTTTGCCGTCCGTGCCTGGCTTGCCCCCGGCGGTGGCTGGAGGATTGGGCCCTTGGCTAGCGGGTTTTGGGAGGCTGGAATTCATGTCCTACTGGAAGCCCCCAGTGCAGGGAAATCTGCTCTGCAGGGTTTTCTGGCTTTGGTGCCCTTTCTGCTGCCTGGGAGCCAGGCAGGGGTGTGTGGGATGGAGACCCAGGAGCCAGGGCATTCCAGGAGAGGAGTTTGCCAGACTCTGCTGCTGTCCCCCCTCTCTAGGGGTCATGGATGGGCCCCCAGAGGAGGAGGCCAGGGCGAGATGCTTGCGTAGGACTGTGCCCAGGTCAGGAGCCAGGGTAGAGAAGGGGTGACTGGGCCCAGCCCCGCCATTTACGTCCTATGACCTATGACTGTGCTTAACAGCTGCCCCCGGTATCCCTTTGCCATCACACCTCCAAGCAGCCAAGCTCTGTGCCCTGGTCAGTGCCTGGGCAGGTCACTCTGCCCACGGGCATTGCCGTGTGCCGCTCCCTAAGGGCAGCATGTGCCGATGGCTTTCGCTCCTGGTTCCCAGCAGGGCAATGACACAGCCCTTCCCACAGGGACTCGGGCCACGTCTAGCTCTTCCGTCAGCCGGCCCTACCCCCGTGCCCTAGGGTTTCCCATCAGTCTGCTGAGCTAGGGCTGACCTCTTCATCAAGTGGGCATGGGGGCTAGATCTGTGGCAGGGGCTTGGCCCAGCTCCTGCCTTTCGGGCTACATGTGCTGTTGAGCAGGATGGAGAGGGTCACACCGAGGAGTGGGGCCGGCGTGGGTGGCAGCGAGGGGTCTCACTGTCCTGGGAAGGGCTGGGTTTGATTTTCCGGTATAAGACAGCTCAGGACAGCTGCTGCGTGTATCTCTGTGGGGCAAATGATAAATCATCTGCAGAGGAAAGGCCAGAGCAGATTAGTCTGGGTCCAAGACAGGGGTGGAGCTGGGTCAGCTGAAGTCCCTGATCTTTTCTGTCGCTGGTCAGAACCGGGGGCCTTTGCGCTCGGCCTATGAGTAGAGCTGCAGTTCCCTGTGGATCCGGGTCACTGGTGACAGAGGGGCTGGGATCGGATGTTGGCCAGGGCATGGGGATGCCAAGGGTCCGTCTCCAAAGCAGCCGCCAGCACAGTGGGTACTGAGCAGACCTAGAGCAGTTTCGGTCGAGAGACTGAGGACAGAATAGGCCAGGGTGGCTCAAGTCCCCTCTCTCCCCATGGCAGGGCCGAGTCCCGCGGGCCAGGGGCACTATATGGGAAGCTTACACTGGCCTGTGGAGAAGCCAAGGGCTCGCGGGTCCTGTCAGTGGGTACCTTGCACCAGCACTTGGCTCCCTGACAATGCAGCTAGCTACCCGCTGCCCTGCACGCAGCAGAGCATTGCCCAGAGCACGCCTATGGGGGGCAGAGGGGAGAGGCAGAGGGGAGCCACGGACCACAGCAGCAACTGATGAAGCCCCCAGCCTGGGAAGGGGCTCCACCCCCAGGACGTGTTGCTGGCTGCTGTGGCCTTGGGCTTCTCCAGAAGGTGACGGCAGGGATGGGCCCATGGGGGAAGGAAGCAGGCAGGCCCCAGCATACAGCACCGACCCTGCCGCACATCCAGCTGCTGCGTGGAGCCTGCCCCAGGCTGGGACTGGTGCAGAGAAGAGCTGTGAGGATGATCAGGGAACTGAGAGCCTGGCCGCTGAGCGGAGCCTAGGGGAGCTGAGAGGGGACTTGAGCTTTGCTCTCTCGCAACATGCCCGGGGTAAATGCCAGCTAGGGAGGGGACGAGCTCGTTAAGCTGAAGGGCAGTGCTGGCCCAGGAACAAATGGGTACAAACCAGCCAGGGGCCAATTCTGGCTGGGAATTAGAAGAAAGTTTCTCCCTGTCGGAGGGCCCAGGTTCTGGAACAGCCTCCGGACAGAAGTTGTGGGGGGCAAACCAACATAATGAGTTTGAAGAGAGGGCAGGATACATACGAGCATGACTCTCTAGTGGGACCGCTTGTGATGGTGGGGGCCCGGCTCAGCAGCCCTGGGGCTCACTTCCAGTTTGTGGCTTATGTTCCCAACACTCATGCTTCAGGGTTTCAGATCCCCACTGGCAAGGGTCAGGAAGGGATTTCCCCTCCCCCAATGCATTCTGGGATTTTTGTCTGCTTCCTCAGAGCTGTCCCTGGCTGGAGATGGGACATGGGGCTGGGTGGGTCAGGGCTCTGAGGTGGCAGCGAGCACTCTCTCCTACAGGTTCATGCCATATGTGAGGTCAGGAAGAAATTTTCCCCTGGTCAGATTGGCAGGGACCTCGGGATTTTTTTGCCTTCCTCTGCAGTGTGAGGGTGTGGGTCACTTGCTAGGTTATCTGGGTGTCTCTCACCTAATCATTTTCCTGCATTGGGGGGGCCTCGGGTACTGGGGCGCTCCCTCTTCCCCTCCCCCCGCCCATTCTCTGCCTGTGGCAAGTGACTGTCTAGTCTCCTGAGGGCTGTAACCCTTTGGTTGCTGCGGTGACGGTGGCCTGAGATGTCCAGGAGGTCACACGCGATGGCCTGGGGTCCCTTCTGCCCATAAGCTCTCTGCCCTCGTTCTGCTGCCCCTGCCCGATGCCTGAGCTACCGTCGGACTTGCAAGGGTGCCCGCCGTCAGCCGCTTCCTCCTCGGGGCGGGCTGGCCTGTGCGGGGCCTGCTCCGTTCCCAGGGCGGAGCCTGTCCTGAGAGCTCGTCTCCTGTGCCAGGCCGGCGGGATCGGGACCGTTGCAGAGGGAGGGGCCAGGGCAGGGTGTCGGCTGCCGCTGGAAGCAGGAGGGGTGGCCCATGGAGAGGGGCTGAGAGATGGAAACCAGCCCAGGCCCGGGCCATACAGGCTGTGCCCATGCTGGAGAAGGGGTTGTTGACCGGCCTGATCCAACGGGGGCGATAGGAAAAGAGACGGCGGCGCCCGTAAATTGGGATCGCCTGTGGAAATGTTCAATTAGGTGCCTCTAAAGCGATTAGCTTCTTGAAGGCTTTGAACACCACCCCCCCCCCCCCCCCCGGGCTGAGTGTTGAGTTACCTCCGGCCACCTGGCAGCTGTTCCTGGCCGTCTGAGTGTGTTTGCAGGGCCAGGGGGCTGGGCTGGGGCTGATTTATGGGGCCGAGGGCTGGGTCAGGGGAAAGCTGCGTTAGCCTCTAACTGGAGCAGCCACCTGGCGTGCGGGAATCTCCCCTGCTCCCTGTCCCCGGTGGAAGGACTGTGGAAAGCGAGGGGCTCGCTGCCCCCCAAGCCCCCTGGTATGTGGGACCAGGGGGGCAGGCGAATCAGCCTGGGGAGGGCAGGGCGGGACTTAGGGGAAGGAAGAGAGAGCAGGCGGGGGAGGGAGGCAGCCGTGGGGGGAGGGCAGAGGGAAGTTGGGGAGTAGTCGTGGGTAGCAGATGCTGGAGGGAAGCTGTCTGGCAGGTGCTCAGCGGCCCTCACCGAGATCCCACCTGCAGGTCCCCCCCCCCACCCCCGAGCTCCTGGGCAGCAGCGCCCCCTGGAGGCTGATGTGCGTGCTGGCCCCATCGCACCGAGGACTGGTACCATCTGCCCCGCTCAGCGGCTAGGCTGTTGGACCCTGAGTGCCAGGCCCGGCCCTGGCTGGCGCTGGTGGCCTGTTGACCGGCCTGGTGTGGCAGGAGTTCCTGGCCTCTCTGTAGCGCTTGGTTTTGGGCAGAGCCAGCCTGGCCCACGGGGCTGTCTGCTCGGGGAGACGTCCGCACTGCGCCGGCATGCACTGGGCTGGCAGGAGGGGGGATGAGCCCCTAGGCACGTTCAGCTTGCTGGGGGGGCGGGGCTGGGCGACGGGGCCCGGGGGGTCCGGCTGGAGCTGACCTGCCATCTCCACACAGTGCCACTTGAAAGAGGAAAACCAACGGGCAGACGAAGCCACCTGTCAAAGGGCCAGCGTGGGGGGACTGGGGAGGCGTTTCGGGGGCCTGCGCGCATTCCGGGAGCTGCGCCCTGGCCTCTGCTCCCAGCTGGGCCGGGGGCGAGGAAATCCAGTGGGAGAGGAGCGGTGGCGTCTGCAGAGCGGAGGCTGGGGGTGAAAGGTTCCTGGGTGGGCACTGGGAGTGCTGGGTGGTCTCCTGGCGAATGGCAGGCTCCAGAGAGGCCCTGGGGGTGCTAGTGGCCAAGCCAGGAGCCGGCCTGCGGGAGGAGGGGTGTAGGCACTGCGAGAAATCAGCCGGGCTGCTGGAATCCAGGCCCACCGGAGCCAGCTGGCAAGCAGTGTGTGCGTGGGGGGGAGGGGAGCGTCTGTGGATGCTGCGGCTCGCTAGCCTGGGGAGGGGGAGCAGCGCTGAGGGTGGGGGGCTACAGACCATCAGGGCTGTCGCTGGACGGTGCGGGGAGCAGAGGTCACGGGAAACCAAGCCGGGGCAGTCGCATCGGATCCCCCGGCAGCCGCTTCCTGGCTGCGGCCGGAGGAGTCGGGCGGGGGCGGCAGACCTAGTGGGGAGACCGTGTGCAGGCCCCGTTTCCCAGAGGGGCGTGGGGAGCCCAAGCTGGGGCGCGGTGCGGCCGCGGGGGCCGCTCTGTCGGGAAGCGCTGTGCAGCTGCCCTGTGAAGCTCTCGCCCGTGGAGATGGCTCAAGTTGGGCGCCCCCCAAAGTCCTGCAGCCATTTAGAGCTGGCGAGGGGACGTCTGACTGACTGGAGCCTGTGCTTAGTAGGGTCCCACTGACTGGGCGCGTCTGCTCCCCCTGCCGTGGGCTGCCCCATGCAGAGGGGACTGGCAGGGGTGCCCACCTCTGCCTGGCATCCCAAGATCACTTTTACTCCGGACTTTTTTGTGGATGCCACTTTGCTGCTGCCCTCGGCCAGGGCATTGCCCTGGTTCCTTTGCGTCGCGGTGTCGTGGCTCAGCTGACTCGGCCTCCTTCCCCCGGCCCTGCTCTTTTTTGGGGGGGAGGGGGCGACCCATAGGCTAGCCCAGACCCTTGGGGACAGACCTTGTTCTCCGCACCAGCAAAAGAGGGAGCCAGGTTTGCATTCAGGCAGCGAGCGGAAGACCCTGGCCTCGCCCGCCCCCCAGCACGCCCGCAGCCTGCTCCACTCGCTGATATATCGGCTTTGTTTGCTCCCTCCGCGGTGCCGTTTGCTCCGAAGCATCTTCCCCCTGCAGCCGGGGCTGGCTGTGAAAGGCGCTTTCTTGTCTGAAGCCAGCTCAAAGTCGGAGCCCGGCTCAGTTTGCCAAAGCTGCGTGGGGGCAGAAATCGCTTCTTTTTCTTATGGTGGGGGGAAGTATCTTCCTGGCTCTCTTCCCTGCAACCCCTCCCGAGTGACCCGTTGATCACTTGTGATGGACGGAAAATTTGCTGATTTGTTGTTTAAAGGCCCAGCAAGAGTTTTGTGGACAGCAGCGTTTTAGTGTCTGGTGTTTTCTACTGGGGGGGGTGGGGGGGCAGCAGGGAGCGGGGCCGAGAAGAGTTTTATTCTCTGCTTCCTCCTCGGGCCTGGAAAAGTGGTCTGAGTTCAAACCCTTCATTTCGTGCCTGAATGAAGGCAGCAAAGTGGAAAAATTCCCCCATTCAGCGGGGGATGAATGTATGTGTCAGCCCCGCATTAGGGCACATTCGCAAGCAGTGGAGTGCCTAATGCAGCCATTTCTCACAGCGCCCGACAGAGGAGATGATTAGCATAATTAGTCCAGGCAGCCCTATACATATGGAAATAGCCAGGGCCTAAATGCCAACACCAGTGGAAATTTATGTCAGTGCTGACAGGAGTCTTAGCAGTGAATGGTTCCCAACCGACTCTCCCCCTCCCCCCCCCCCATATTTTGGGGGGTCGTGCTGCCCCTCATCCCTGGCCATGGCTCTGGGAGCTCCTTCAGGAGAGGCCTTTTCCCTCCCCCGCCACCACCCCCAGAAGCCAGCCCTTGGGATTTCGAGTGATAAAGATATTTGTTTGGCTCCGATCGACACAGGCCGGGCCAGGGGCCCGGCTTCTCCGCTGGCTTGGGAAGCTGGTCGCCCTTTGCCTTGTCTGGTTGGAAAGGCGGCTGGAGAACCTGCTTTTGCGGGGCCGGGGTTGTTAGAGAAGGGTCTGTGGGGGGCACAAACCGCAGAATTTATCCCCCAGCCTGGGGTCTTCTCCGCCTGTCGGGGGGACCCCCAACAGCTGGCGGCGAGACTCCCTGTTGGGGCGCTCTGAGGGGAGGCACTGGAAGGGGGCTGCGAGCCACTCACCCTCCCGTGCCCACCCGGGCACCCAACTGGCTGTATTTCCTCTCCCCCCCTCACCCCGGGCACAGGGGCTGTGGGGCAGAGCGGGGCCCCCGCAGCCGTGTTGTGACAGGCGAGGCTGGTGGCCACAGGCGGGCCAGGTGAAAATGGCTCTTTTAGCCTGCCCTCGGCGCGACTTCCTCCGAAGCAGCACGGCTCCTTTCACCCGCTCCCTAATCCCGCTAATCCGCCCCACAACACTTTGAAGGTGGCCCCCGGCCTGCGTGCATCGCAGCCCTCGGGGCCGTGGCTAGCGAGCTGAGTCAGAGCGTGCAGGCGCGTGTGTGTGAGTGCCGTGGCTGGGGGGAGGCCACGTCTCTCGTTCGCCCCCCTGCCCTTGCGTCAGCTTTCATAGCTGAGCCCCAAAGGGAATTGGGGCCTGTCCCGGGGCAGGGAAGGGCTGGGCTGCTCCATCGCTGCCGTGGGGCTGCTCCTGGCTGCAGGAGTGGGGCACGATACGCTGGGCGTTCCCTGGGGTTGGCGGTGCCATGCCAGAGGCCCTGGCAGGGGCAGGGTTGCGTGCACTCAGGAGGAGATGGTCATATTTAACTCGGCCAGGCTGTTAAACCTTGTGCATGGCACCGCGTGGCCTCCTGCCCACCAACGGGCATGGGAAATAGCCCAGAGACCGGTGCATGCACAGACGAGGGCCGTTTCTGAGTGGGGGCCTTACCGGGTGTATTAGAGTAGCACCAACCGGTCCCCACTGAGATCAGGGCCCTGTTGTGTCAGACAGCCCCTGCCGGCAAGGAGCTCCCAGGCTACACAGAGAAAGGCAGGATTATTAGCCCCTTTGCACGGATGGGAAACTGAGGCACAGTGCGCGTGCTCCCGCATCCTGGGACTTGCCCAGAGTTGCAGAGTGGGGAATTGAACTCAGGTTGCTGGAGCCCCAGCCCAGCATGTTGCCCCCCACCCTTTCTTGGGGGGTCATGATGTCACGGTGTGTCATTGTGAGGGGCTGGACATGGGCGGTGGGTATCGTAGGCGGGGGGAGGCTGTGCCGCCCCAAACAGCCAGGTGTGGCCCCACCCATGCTCCGCCCCCAGAGCTCCCTTCCTTCTTCCCGCTCTGTGGCTCCCCCTGTGTGCTGGCCCCCGCTTGGGCTGTTCCCCCGCCCTCCCGGTGCTCCGGGGCTGAGGGCACTAGCCTGGGGCAGGGGCCAGCGGCCGTGGTGGTGGGGCTCTGGGCTCTGGTGGGGGGGAGTGTGTGTGGAAGGGGCAGGGTGGGGGGCTTTACTTGCCACCCGTGGTGCTGGAGGCCCAAAGGTGTGATATCATGTGTGCCACAGTGTGATGTCGCAGTTCTTATAGAATAGAAGGACGGGAGGGGATCTCGAGAGATCATCCCCTGCACTCATGGCAGGACTAAGGATTATCAAGGCCAGTGGTAATCAATTATTTCTTGGCCCAGGTACAGTCAAGGTCCAGACTCCAGAGATAATAATACAGAAATGATGACAATAATGATGACAGTAAATAAAGATTGTGTGGTCTGTTCAAAAGCGTCTGGCGGACTGGATTTGGTCCACAATCCACCTGTTGCCTACCCCTGATCTAGACCGTCCCTGGCAGGTGTTTGTCTAATCTGCTCTTACAAATCTCACTTACAATGATGGAGATTCTACAACCTCCCTGGGCAATTTATTTCAGTGCTTCCCAACCCTGACAGGAAGTTTTTCCTGATGTCCAATCTACACCGCCCTGGCTGCTATTTAAGCCCATGGCTTCTTGTCCTGTCCTCAGAGGTTAAGAAGAACAATGTACCTCCCTCCTCCTTGTAACAACCTTTTAGGTACTTGAAAACTGGTATCCTGTCCCCTCTCAGGCTTCTCTTCTCTTCTCTACATTAAACAAACCCAATGTTTCCAACCTTCCCTCAGAGGTCATGTTTTCTAGACCTTTAATCATTTTTGTTGCTCTTCTCTGGACTTTCTCCAATTTGTCCACATCTTTCCTGAAATGTGGCACCCAGAACCGAACACAATACTCCAGCTGAGGCCTAATCAGCGTGGAGTAGAGCGGAAGAATTACTTACTTACTTACAACACTCCTGCCAATACAGCCCAGAATGATGTTTGCTTTTTTGCAACAGTGTCGCACCGTTGATTCATATTTAGCTTGTGGTCCACTCTGACCCACAGATCTCTTTCCACAGTACAGTCCTTCCTAGGCAGTCATTTCCCAGTTTGTACGTGTGCAACTGATTGTTCCTTCCCAAGTGGAGAACTTTGCATTTGTCCGTATTGAATTTCGTCCTGTTCACTTCAGACCATTTCTCCAGTTTGTCCAGATCATTTTGAATGTTAATCCTGTCCTCCAGAGCACTTGCAGCCCCCCCAGCTTGGTATCGTCCGCAAACGGTAGACGTGTGCTCTCTCTGCCATTGCTCAGCATGCTACATCGTTATCTGAATCATTCAGCAGGTGAGCCGGCGAGTGAGCGGAGAAAGGCTCCGGTCCCACTTCGTCACACAGCATCACACCGTGTCTGACGTCGGGGGGCCTGGCCTGTGTGTGACGCCGTCGTGTGTTACGCAGGGCGCGGGGGGAGGGGAGGGCTGTATGGGACACCATTGTGGTTACGCGGGGGGCCTGGGCTGTGTGTGACACTGTTGTGTGTTACGCAGGGGGCCCAGCCTTTGTGTGATGCTGTTGTGTGTTATGATGGAGGGAGGGTGGTCTGTGTGTGATGCCAGTGTGTGTTACGCAGGGAGAGGGGAGGGCGGGCTGTGTGCGACACTGTTGTGTGTTACGTGGGGGGTCCAGCCTTCGTGTGATGCTGTTGTGTGTTATGATGGAGGGAGGGTGGTCTGTGTGTGATGCCAGTGTGTGTTACGCAGGGAGAGGGGAGGGCGGGCTGTGTGTGTCACTATTGTGTGTTATGCAGGGGTCTGGGCTGTGTGTGATGCTGTTGTGTGTTACCTGGGGGGGCTTTGGGTGTCTCCTGTCTGTCCTGGCCCAGGAGCCCCGCAGCACTTTGTACCCACGCTATGCCCCCACATTGGTGCCGCTTGGCTCCCCGTGGGTACGAGAGCAGGGCAGCCCCATTGGAATAGGCCTGACCCTAATGTTTGAGGCCCCAATGGGGGGAGCCGTGAAATCAGTGGGTGCCAGTAGCTGCTACCAGAGGGCTCGTCACAGGGAGAGGAGAGGAGATTCCAGGAGCCCAGATACCAGGGCGATGGGCTCAGCTTAAGATCTCCTGGGATCGCGAGGCTGAGCAGTACAGTGGGCGGGGGGCCAAGCAGGACTGATCATGCCTCCGAGCCCATGGCAGGTTGTAGGGTGGTATTAGAGAGTGTGCCCCATAGCTGGAGGCACCCAGGTGCCAGCATGGCCCCCATGCTTCATAGTGGTGTCCAGCCCAGTGGGCCAGCTCCATGACCGGGGGCTGGGGAAGCCCCAGTGTCCAGAGGCCCCAGGTTGCCGTCTGTCTGTGTTCCTGGCCCTGGCTTTCTACATCTGCCTGGCAGCCCCCTGGCTGTGAGGAGAGAGCTGGCTTCACACGGGGCCTCTCATCTGGGTGAGCGAGCCATTTCCCCCTGTGTGTGTCTGGAACAGCCCTGGGATTTCTGCCCTTTGTCCCAGGATCTCCAAGCACTTTGCAGACAGTATGGCACACGGCCTCCCACCCCGCAGGATCCTTAGTCCCATTGCTGCCAGTGGGGAAACCGAGGCACAGGGGCTAGAACCCAGGTGTCCTGACACTCTGTCCCGCCTGCTCCAGGTGCTCCTCCTCACTGTCCTGCCAGGGCCGGGGGTGGAATTGCAGTCGTCATTCCTGGGCAGCTCAGCCTCTAGGTTTCTAAGCAGGGTGACCAGGTTTTATAGGGACAGTCTCAATATTCGGGGCTTTTTGTGTAGGGAGCAGTTTGGGCGCCCCTGCCCTGGAAGCCCCGCTGGGTGCTCTGAGCCTCTGGGAGGTGAGGTGGGGGGCAGCCCACTGGGAGACCGGGGTTCACAGGCCTGTCAGCTCGTGACGCCCCTGGATTGGCCAGGCGGGTCAATGCTGCGGTTGGGGGCGAAGGGGGTTTGTGACGGGTAGGCGGGTTTCCTGGAAGCTCTGCTCGTGTGGCGGCCGTCAGAGCGGGAGCATCTCGGGGAGAGGGGCAGGCGCCGGGGTCCAGCCTTCGCCAGCCCTGCCTCCTGGCCGAGGCTCTTGGGTGGCTCATGTGATGAGTTGGGGGGGCTCAGCTGGGCTCCCAATAGGCCCAGAAGCCGCCGTTGCCCGTGGTTCTTGCTGCCCCCTTTTTGGCAGCCTCAGCAGGGAGGCCCAGGGCTCGGTGGGCCCCAGGTTGAGCTCCTGGCTCTGCCCCAGAGCTGGTTCCTGTGGGGCACGTGGGAGGGGGCACTGCCTGCCCGCAGCGAGATAGGCCGCCGGCCGGGGTGTGTTTGTGTGTGTGTGTGTGTGTGTGTGTGAGACTTCAGGACCCGCGGGGCGGGACACTGCTGGGCTGCAGGTGTGAGTGCCGGGGAGGGGGCAGGCAGCACGACGCAGTGGGCAAGGAGCTGAAGGGTATTAGTGGTGACAGGCCCCACTGCCCGGGAGCGGCTGGGGAGATCTCTGAGGGCAGGTTGCAGCCCAGTCTGCTCAGGGAAAAGGGGGAGGCCCCCTGGCTCCTTGGTGCGGGGGTGAGAGGGGACGATGGGGCAGTGGGCCCGAGGGACGGGATGTGGGCCCGAGGGACGGGATGTGGCCCATAGGCCTCTCCTTGGTGCCCATTCACTCGTCCGCTTAGCTCCATGCTGGTGCGTCCCCTGGACCGTGGGAGCCCCACGCTGAGAGGTGCAGGGGTAGCCTGTGGTGACACCCCAGCCCCCAGGAAATACCCGCCCGCTGGGCCGCATTGCTGGGCTGCGTGCCAAGGGGGGTGATGCCTCGGCCAGCAGGGCGCCAAGGAAGCGACTGGGCCGTGCTGTTTCAGAGACGGGCAGAGCCCACGGCAGGGCCTGATGCAGGGGGCCTGGTCCATCCTCTGTGCAAGGCAGGGCAGGAGCTGTTCCTTTGGGCATGTCCTTTGGGCGTCAGACAGGCCCCGTGGGGGACACTGCCGGGGGCAGCACTGTGCACCCCAGCTCGGAGCAGGCCTGGATGATGGCCGGTGGGCGCCATGCTGTTGCTGTAGCAACCAAAGGAGAGCGACCCTCAAGAGTCTCGCATGGACCGGGCTGGCGCGGCATCAGCCCCACCTCTCTGCCCATCGGTGGGCACCTGGCTCGGAGCCCCAGCGCCGTCGGAGTGGCCCTACCTCCGGCAGCTGGCCTGGGCCCTCTGTTGCCGTCTCTCCCGCTCCCTGCAGGGGGAAGCTGGGGGGGCAGCGTGGTCCAGTGGGTAGAGCATGGCACTGGATGCCTGGGTTCCCTGGCTCTGCCTGCTGGAGGAGCTCGGCCCAGCACCTTCCCCATCCACCCTGGGCCTGGCATTGAGGCTGTGGTGGGGCAGGGCCTGTCTCTCGGGGGGGGGTGCAGCCCCTGGCACGACGGGCCCCCGAGCTCGGCTGGACCCTCCAGCCACTGCTGGCGTGCGAGTTGTAATGAGAATCCCATTGGTTTTGCGGCAGAGAAAATGCTCTGAAGAGATTTTGCTCGGGGGAGGGGCGTGGGGCGGGTAGTGCCAGGCCGAGCCATGGGCAGAGGGGCAATAACTCCCCAGGCCTGGCATGCTCAGTGGGGCTCCCCGGGCAGCCTCCCAGCCGGGGGTGGCCTGGCTGGGTGGGAGGAGATGCCTGGCGCTGTCATTGAGCTGAGGACTCTAATTACGAGGATCGTTCGGCTGCATGGGTGGCTACTGGGGAGACGCTGCCCTGCTCCTTCTGGGGCCTGGCCAGGAGCAGGCGGCGGTGCTGTCCCAGGTGGTGCTGCTGGGAACCAGGGGAAGAGCCGCCCGAGGGAGCTGGTACCACCCCGGGGAGCAGGGCACCCTTAGCTTGAACGTCTCTGAAAGCACCCCCTCCTGGCTGCTTTCCCCGGTGCATGTGGCTCCGTGGTGGGCTACGTTCAGGGCACCAGAGCAGGGTGCAGCCTGTCTGCTCCTGCCCCCGTGCTGGGGACGCTCCGCCCTCGCCTGGCAGCTGCCCATGGAGTGCGCGGCCGCGAGGGCTCCCGGGTCTCTTCCCGCTGCTCTGGGTGCGGCTGCCCCGGCCCAGGAAGGATGGCCGTACTGCCCAGAGCAGCCCGGGAGCGTGAGCGGCACCCGGGCTGGGCTGGCCCGGCTCTGAACTCGCCCCGACTGGCACTGCCCCTGCTGGCAGGCCCAGATGTCAGCTCCCACCGAGCTGCCCTGGGAGGGAATAGGGCCCCCCCCCCCCGTGCGCTGTGTTTGGAGGCCGATTGGCACCAGAACTGGCACGGCCCTGTTGGTCCTGGGGGGTCCGTCCCCTGCTGGCAGGGCCAGGCCAGGCCGTGCTCTGCCAGTGACATGAGGGGTCTCTGGTTTTAACCCAGCCCCGGGCCTGGTGCGTGGCGAGGCCCAGCTTAGAGTGCAGGGCCGTGGGGAGCCGGGCTTGTTCGGGGGCATGCCGGGGGGCTCAGGCACTGCCCTGAGGCTCCCCAGCCCAGGGGCCCTGGCACTCTGTGTGCAGATCCCCTCAGTGCCTGGACGCTGAAGCACAAGAGGGAGAGGGAGGGTCCGGCACCCCAAGCCCTCAGGGCTCAGGGGAGATGGGGACCCGGCTGCTCCCCCTGCAGGGCTGTGGGGGGGCTCCAAAGCCCCACTCAGAGGCAAAGGCATTAATAAGCCCAAGGGGGGGCGGGGGGCTGGAACCAGAGGGGCCCTGTGCATGAGAAAGCCAAGTGCTCCATTTGTTAATTGGAGGAAAGGAAAATTTTCATAGCGCTCCTCATTAACATGCTCGTTGTTGCTATCTTGCTGGCTGGCGGAGCCCCCTCCCCCCACGCAGCCCCCTTGCCCCTGGGACGACAGCGGCCAGCCGCGGCTTACTGACACGATGGCACTCCCTCAGCTCAGATCTGGGGGGCCGGGGTGGGCGCGTGCCCCCCTGTGCCAGCGCTGGGGCCTGGCCCGGCCAGCCAGCGACCCTCCCGTTGGAAGTGCGCTTGGCAGGCCTGGGCTTCGGCCTTGTCTTTTCATCTCGCTCCCTGGTTAATTAGGGGGTTGGAATTTGAGGCTTCCTCAGTCGCCTTTGAAGCTCTCCCGTGGCTTGGAGCGCCCTGTTCCAAATTAACACTAATTACTAGGGACGCCCCCCCCCCCCCCCCCAGCACTTGCAGATGTGCAGTTATTCCTGCAGTGGCAATTGTCGGTAACGACAGACACACCATGGAAATCCCCAGCAGCTGGATGGCCGGGACCTTGGGGGGCAGGCTCGCTGTGGGGTCCGTGGGGCATGCACGGCAGGAGGGGCTAGACAATAGGCCTGCGAGCTCGCTAGCTTGTGCTGTCTGTCCATCCTCCTAAACCCCCCGCCCCCCCAAGCATCCCATCTCTCTCTCCATGCTGGGTTTCTCCTGGGTGGCTCAGTTGAGGCCAGAGCAGCTCAGTGCACCTCCCGCCTGACCTCCCAAACAGCTGGCAATGGTTTGGATGCTTCCTCCGACACCCACGCAGCACCCCCTGCGTCTCACTGTCCCATTTCACAGGCACAATGGCTCTCCCCCGCCCCAGGCCGCCTTCCCTGGCAAGGCATCCTTCACAACTGGCATCCAACTGTCCCCAGCTGTTCCCCCGGCCCTTCAGGGAGGGTGGGACGGAAAATAAAAGCATGAAAGAAATAATAAGTCATTAAAGGCGAAGATTCTGTTGCTTATTTGTGGTCTCGCTCTCGCTGCGCCTGGCCTCCCATGCGCTGGCCGGCAGCCAGAGCTGGCAGCGTGCCGCAGTGAGCCGGCAGCGGGAGGGACAGAGAGTGGTCCCAATCCTGCTCCCTTGGCCGGGCGCTGGGGCCCACGGAGTTCCTTCCCTCCCAGCCCCATGGCCGCCGTAACCCAGGCTGCTCCTTGCTGGGATCTGTGCTTTAGGACTGGTCCATCCGGCGTCTCCAGGCGCTGAGCGGCTGCAGCCTGAAGAAAGACTGACTGTAAACGGGGCTCCAGCAGCCAGCCATGTGGGGGGCTGGTGCCAGCTGGGTCACTGCCTGGCTGAGCGACAGGGGCAAGTCACCCCCTCCCTGGCGCTGCTTCCCCTCAGTGTGTCCTGTCGGGTTAGATTGTGAGCTCTTCTGGGCAGGGGCATGGGCAGCACCTGGCACAGCGGGGCACCAGGCTGCAGAGGGGCTGTAGGTGCCACTGTAATAAACAGAATGAGAGAAGGAAACCTGAGCAGGCCCAGCCCTCCGTGTGGTGCCCTGTCCTGGGCCGTTCCGTGGGGTGTCCCGGGCCTGTTCCCTGCTGGGCCTATTCCACGGGGTGCCCCGTACTGCACGGCGTCCCGTCCCCGGCCTGTTCCACGGGGTGCCCCGTGCTGCACGGCGTCCCGTCCCCGGCCTGTTCCACGGGGTGCCCCGTGCTGCATGGTGTTCTGTCCCAGTCCCGTTCCATGGGGTGCCCTGGGCCTGTTCTGTGGGGTGCCCCATCCCATCTTGGGCCTGTTCCATGGGGTGTCCTTGTGACGAAGTGGGACTGTTCTTAATGTTTCCTCTGAATAGTGTGGGGGTGCCTCAGTTTCCTCTATGCAGTTCTTAAGTGTCTAGGGGGTGGGGTAAGGGTGTATGATCGTTGCAGAGTCCTAGAGGGCAGGTGTGTGCAGGGGTCTGGACACAGAGAACGGCCGACACCCTGTTTCCTGGCAACTGATGGCCTGGGCCCTTCCCCCCTGCAAGGTGAGAGCTAAAGGGTTGGAGAACAAAGGAATCCAGTGACTTCCTGGCCCAGGAAAGGGACAAAGCCCAGAGGAGGGGGGGCTGGAGGGCGTTTCAGTTTGGGGCTGGCTGGGGACATGGAGTGAAGTGCAGACGTGGTTGTCTGGCTCACTGCCCCCCAAAATGGACCCAGCTGAGGGGTCCCGTTCTCTGCACCTGCAAGCTCTGTGTTAGACCATGTTCCTGTCGTCTAATAAACCTTCTGTTTTACTGGCTGGCTAAGAGTCACGTCTGCCTGAGGAGTTGGGGGTCAGGACCCTCTGAGGGGCGTCCCCTCCCATCCTGGGCCTGCCCTTGCTATGGTCCGTCTCAGGTGGACGGGAATGTGAGGGCCCATGGCCGATTGGGGGAAGAGCGATAACACCCGCTTCTTTCTCCGTTCTTCACAGCACCCCCGCAACCTGCCGCCGCCCCGGGGAGGGGGAGAGTTGGTGCTGGACAGAGCGGGAGCCCTGGCCAAGGTCCCGTGGCAGAGCTGGGAACGCAGCCTAGGGCTCCTGTCACCTTGTGCTCCTGCCTTGGGGAAGGGCTGCAGGATCGGGTGCTTCGGTCCTGCAGAGTCACACCCGGATGGCGCCCCTAACACCACGTTGACACGCACCTGCAGCGTCGTCCTCCCCCCCACTCCCCCAGGTGCCCCGTTCTGCATGGTGTCCCATCCTGGGCCTGTTCCGTGGGGTGCCTTGGGCCTGTTCTGTGGGGTGCCCCATCCCATCCTGGGCCTGCCCCCGCCTGGTGCTGGTGCCAGCTGCTTTAGAGGACGGGGCAAGTGTCAGGTTTGCCAACCCTGCATTTTATTTCCAGAAAACAACCCCCTGCCCCCGCCGTTGCCCTTTCTCCGGAAATGATTGGCCTGGCCCCGGCTGAGACGGGAAAGGCAGCTAGAGTCTAGAGACGTTGAGCTGCGGGGCCAGCCGGGGAACGGAAATCTCAGGGCTTCTCAAGTGAAAACGGAGGCGACCAGACCCCCCAGGCTACGGGGAGGCCTGTCAGGAAAGACCCGGGATGGTCTAGAAGCGCAGCCGCGTGGAGAAACGGGTCCAGTCACTGGCAGCGGCGAGACGGGGGTGCTTAGCGGGAGCGATCGGCCACCTTTGGGTGGTGACGGGCGGGGGGGCCAAGGGGCTGGGGCTGCCTGAATGTAGGAGCCGCTGGACAGTGGGCCCAGCCGGCGCCTGCTGAGGTAGTGCTGGACACATCTGCTTTCCCGGTTTCCACTGTGTTGAATTCACAGGGTTGTTCTCAGGGCGGGGCTGGTCAGGACGGCAGACGGGAGAGTGAGGAGCCTGCCCCACAGCGGGGTGCGTCGCCGGTGCGCCAGGGGCTGCAGGGCGTCAAGGGACAGCGCACTGCTCCTCTGACGGGAGATGGGAACGTGATGGCGACTGGCCGCTCAGCAGCGCGGTGGACTGGCCGGGGGCTCCCGTGGGAAAGGGCCGGAAATGGGTCCCTCGCGGTCAGACACGCCGGAGAGCAAGGGTGGAAGGGGGGCGGCAAAGACGAGCTTGACAAGAAAGGTGCAGCCGCCTTGTGTGTGCGATCAAAGGAGCGGGCTGCAGAAATGAGTCCCCTGGAGAGAGGCTCTCGGCCCCGCTGCTGGGTGGGGCGGGAGCAGAGGCAAACCAAAAGGAAGGACCGAAACCTCTCCAGTGTCTGTCAGACGGGGGCCACGCGAGGAGCGCTCTGAGATGGCTACAGGGGTGCAGGCAGGAGCGCTTGGGGAGCCTGCGTCTGGGGAGGAACCAGTGCGGGCTGTGTAGGAGGGGCTGAAGACGTGTCCGTCCCCGGCTGCGGCCGCAGGGCTGATGTTGACGTGGGCCCGGACCCGTGTTTCCTCTAACTTTTTACGTCCATGTGCGGAATGAATTTTGTTCTGTGCCCCAATCTGGAGGTGATGTGTGACACGACTCTGTGTGACACATCACGTTCATACTGGTGCACGTAACAAAATTCATGGGGTGGGGCCGAGGGGTTCGGAGTGCGGGAGGGGGCTCATTTCTGGGGCAGAGGGTTGGGGTGCAGGGGTGGTGAGGGCTCTGGCTGGGGGTGCAGGCTCTGGGGTGGGGCCAGGGATGCAGGGCTCGGGGAGCCAGAGGGGGCTCAGGGCTGGGCCAGAGGGTTGAGGTGTAGGGGGATGCAGGCTCCGGAGTGAGGCCAGGGATGAGGGGTTTGGGGTGCAGGCTGCTCTAGGGCTGCGGTGGGGAGAGAGGACTCCCCCCAGCCCTCTCTCACTGCAGCAGCTCCGGGATGGAGGAGAGGCTCTGGCGCGGCTGGGCCAGGGGGAGGGACTCCTCTCCCTCAGCCACCGCCAGTCCGGGGAAGGTCCGCGCTGGGGCTGGCGGGGAGAGGCGGCTCTCCCCGCTGTGGCAGGTCCGTGCTGCGGGAGGGGCGGCTCTCCCCGCTGTGGCAGGTCCGTGGTGCGGGAGGGGCGGCTCTCCCCGCTGTGGCAGGTCCGTGGTGCGGGAGGGGCGGCTCTCCCCGCTGTGGCAGGTCCGTGCTGCGGGAGAGGCATCTCTCCCCGCCGCAGCCCTGAGCCCCTGGGCGGGGCTGAGTCGGCAGCTGGGCGGCCGCGCAGCTGAGAGGGAACTTAGGGGACAGCGAATGGGAAATGAAGGCAAGGCCTGAGCAGTCCTGGGCTGCCACCCAAGCCTCTGTCCGCTTCGCTGTGGAGCAAGGGCTGCCTGATGCCATCCTGAAACACAGGCTGGAAGCTCAGAAACTCTTCCCCAGGCGCCCCGAGGCTCGGAGCTGGCAAAGGAGGTGAGGGTGCCAGGGTCCCAGCCACCCGCTGGGGTGGGCTGCATTGCTCTGCTTTGCATCCAGCTGCCAACAATGGATTGAAATTTGTAATGAGCCGAGGGAGATTCGGGACAAACCCACGGCGCGCCCCTTCCCCGCACCGAGGGACTGGCCCAGCCAAGGCAGATTCCTGACGTCGTGATCTCCGAGCCAGTCTGATTTATCTAATGAGCAGCAAAGCACAAGGAATTGTTGTTTGTTTCAGTGTGCAGAGGCCAGCCAGGTCCAGGCCCCACCCTAGAGAGGACAATTCCCTGCCCCAGAGAGCGTGCAGTGCGTTTTACGGACCCCACACCTGGTCCCAACGGGGCAGAAAGAAGAGCCGGATGGGATGGCCCATCACTCTGATCCTGTCCCTCTCATCTCGCTTTGAATGGCGGGTCCGACGGCTCCCCCTCATCCGTGTTAGTGAAGGAAGGGTGGGTGGGGCTCGGCTTGGGGCATCCGATGAGCGGGAAGAGCGGGACGGCACAGCTGAATTGAGAATCGACTCAGTTCCCAGACATCCTGCCCAGCCAGGGTAGTATCTGTCAAGGGGGTTTTTCAGGTGTTGGGTGGGTTTGGCCAAACCGCTGTCATGCGCTAGGTGCTGAGAAAGCAAACGAGAGTGTCCGTATTTACAGGCAGGGGCGCCTTGCTCGCAGAGCCGCAAGGGTGCGGGCAGCAAAACCGTGCTTACGAGGCAGCTCGGGCTGGACATGCCGGGGGTGGGGGTGGGGTGGGGTTGCTTCCTCTTCTGTTTCTCTTCTGGTGTATCCGGGCGGTACCCCATAACGTAATGCAGTCATTGTCCAGGGTTAAACAAACCCCGGGGCTTGGTGGACAGAGACTCAGCCCACTTCCTGCCCCGGCAAATGCACCCTTAAAACCCTTCTAACCTTTCATTAAAGATACAGAAAAGAAGGGAAAACGGCTAAAGCCTTTGAAACGTCAAAGATAAACTACGGCTTTTATTGGAACCCAGGCCCCATTCCCGCTCCTGTCAGCTGGAGCCCGTCCTTAGAAGGAAAGGCCCCCTTGTCTGATCGTTTTAAATGGTATCAAAGATGGTCAGAATGGTCCACCCAGCCGGCGTTTGGGATGCGGCTGGAGCCGATGGGGCGGTGACGTCGGCTGGGTCTGTCTCTCTCTGTTCTGATCAGGAAAGGTCTCCGGATCAGCGTGATGAAGGCCCGGGGCCCCAGGAGGCAGTGCGGGTGGCAGCTAGGGTGGCGGGGCTCACTCCAATAGCCTCTGTCTGGTCTTTATGTCTTTCCCCACAAAATCTCTTTTTTTCATGATTTTGTCCACCAGTGAGGCCTAATATCAGACATATCAACTTTGCACATTAACTTCCGGCTGCACCTCGCCTGCTAAGTTCAGCACAGTCCTTGAGTGATGTCAGCTTGGATTACATCAGTTTTTCTGTCGCCCTTTTGGACCTTTGCTCACCAGTGTTGGTTATTGTAACATCTGATGAACCTTTTACAACTGAGCTCACAACTGGGGTAAATTTGTAGGCCCAGCCTGTCTCAGGATCCATAGAAACGTCTGATCCCCTGCTGAGCTGTGTGATATCCTGTGGCAAGGAGTTCCAAGGGTTAATTTTGCATTGCATAAAAACATGTTCTCTAATTTCTTGCCTCCTTGTTTCGTTAGGTGTCCCCTTGTTCTAGTGCTCTGGGCAGAGCTGAGCTCCAACCAGTCTCATCTACAGGGGGTGTCCGCCTTCTCCGGCGCTCTCAGCACAGTGCAGGAGGGAGCTGGCTCCAGGAGGGTCCCCAGCCACCTCGGGGGCAGTGCGTTAATTGGAGTTCTCTCATTCTCTCCCCAGCTGGCAGCCGTGTCAGCCAGGAGCTCAGGTACACGAAAGAGAAGCTGGGGGAAGAATCCGTCTACACGTCCCAAATGCTGATCCAGACTCCAAAACGGGAAGGGGAGAACGTCCTCACCCAGGAGGCGCTGGAGCTGCACCTCGAGGCGGCGCTGGCGGCCAGCAAGGTGCAAGTCTCGCTGTATGGAAAGTGAGTGTGACACAAAAGGGCCACAGATCACGGGGGTCCCAGGGTCTGGATTCCACCCTGCACGCCCCTCCTAATGCCCCTGGCCCCCCGCCCCTCCTGACGCCCTAACGCCCTGCCCCTCCTAACTCTTCCTAATGACCCTGCTCTCTTGATGCCCTGCCCCCTCCTGATGCCCCACACCCCGTGTCCTTGCCCCGCCCCTCCTAACGCCCAGCACCGTACAGCTCCCTCCGCCGGTCTCACCTTCCTTTAATTTCTCTGCTTATTTCCCCAGATCCTGGGATTTGAACAAAATCTGCTACAAGTCCGGTGTCCCCATCATTGAGAATGGCATGATCGAGCGGGTGAGGCCCTGGGACCAGACCGGGAAATCCCCGACGTCCTGCTGCCTGGGCCCCATGCTGGCGTTGCCCGTAGGGGCAGAGAGCATGGGGCACGAGGGGCGCTCGGTCTGCATCGCCCGTTGGCTGCCAGGGCCGGTGGCGATGAGAAAAGACTGGGTTGGATCCAGAGCTTGTCTGGCCCCAGCGCAGAGAGGCCGGGGGGATGTCTGGCTCCGCATAGCGGGGAGTCCCGCCACTTGGGGACGGTATCAGGGAGGCTGCTGGAGTTGCAGAGGAGAAGCCAGGGGTGGGGGCCGTGGCCGGCAGGGGAAGAAGCGAGTGGAGGGTGGTGATAGTGCCCGGGGGATCCAGCGTCTCTGCCAGGGTTCTGATCCCTCCCCCTGTGTCGCCCCCGCCCCCCCAGATGATCGAGAAGCTTTTCCCCTGCGTGATCCTGACCCCGCTGGACTGCTTCTGGGACGGTGCCAAGCTGCAAGGAGGCTCCGCCTACCTCCCGTGAGTGCCCTCCTCCTATCGCTCTGCAGGGGGAGCTGGGTCCCCCTTTCCCAGTGGGGTCTGCCTCCGGGGTATCAGTGGGGCAGCGCACGCAGCCAGCTCTGCCCAGTTACCTCTTGCCAATTAGCTGCTGCGCCAGTCCCCAGCACCCCTGGCGTGCGCGGTACCCCACTTCCACCACCCTGCAGGAGCTAGCAATGGACACAGCCAGGGGTTCCCAGGCTGGTCCGTGCAGGACTCTTCTCTCTGCCCACGTGGCCCTGACCGCTGCTCAGCCAGGGACCCTGCAGGCAGACCTTCTCCGGCCCCCCCGACTGTTTTCATGGCTCTCCTCTGAGCGCCCCCCAGCTTGTGATGAGGCTCCTGGGCACTGGGCATGAAGTCCAGAGGGCTCACTTCCTCGCCAGCTGGCCTCTCCCGTCTTGGGGGCCTCCCCAGATCCAGGCTGTGGGAAGCCGTAGTGCCTGCCAGTAGCTGGGCACCCCCTGGCGATAGTCCCTCGGCGACCCCACGGGGCAGGGTTGCTGCCCACCGGGCTGTGCGGAGTCTCCATCTGCTCCTGGACTGGATTGTGGCTCATCAGAGGGCAGCAGGCACAGCGGGGGGTCGCAGCCCGTGGGGCCAGAGCTCAGACATGTGACCTCACCCCAGGGCAGGGCATGGTAGTGACCCTGTGTACGTGTCGGGCTGGCGGGTGACGTGGGGCCAAGTGCCTCCTCCTTACAGTGCAGGCTGCAGCCCTGGGCCGGGGCACCGCGCTGTGGAGCTGAGTTGATGCTCCTCTGTGCCCAGCCCATGTGTCCGCCCTGTTGGCGCTGCCCCTGGAGGGATGGGAGGTGCAGAGGCTGAGAGACCCTCGAGTGTTTTGCTGGCACTATTTGAATTAAGTCTCCCGATGAGTGAGCAGCAGAATGCAGGACTCCTGGGTTCATGGCTCCGCAACTGACTCCCTGCATGACCCTGGGCAAGTTGCAGTGCTGCCCTGTGCCTCAGTTTCCCCACCTGTATATGGGGACACCGATACCCACCCACCTCGGAGAGGGGGCAGAATGTCAGCCGTCCGTGTCACTGTCCCTGTTATACAGACACGGAAACTGCGGTGGGGAGAGTTGGCCAAGGTCGCCTGGCGGCTCAGTGCCAGAGCCAGCAGGAGAACCCAGCTTTCCCAGCTCCCAGCTGGGTGCGTTAGCCGCCGGCCCTGACGCCTCTCTCCTGGCTGGTCCTCCGGTTTCTCTGAGGGTGGGTGGGTGGGTCTGGAGGGGGAACCCTGGGCCGGGCGCAGGGAGGAGGGGGTGGGGAACCATCCATGGCGTTCTTTCTGTTTACACGGCTGTTTGTCTGCGAGGCCCTTTGTCAGCAAACGGCAGTGCCTGCATTCTCATGCTAATGCTGCCCTGAAAGCCCGAGTTGCCCAACAAATGAAAGAGTGGCGTTATTCAGCCTGCTGCCCCACGAGAGCGGGAGGGAGAGAGGGGGGCTTTCAAACCCCAGCAGATAAAGGGAGGGAAGGCTTGTAAAACACCCCCCCCCAAAATCCTGGACGACTCCCCCCACCCCCTTGACTTTGGGATGGGTGGCAAAAGGAGGGGGTGCTGGAGGCAGGGGAAAACGTGGCCGGGGGGCTGTGATCTGCCATGCCGGGGGTCAGAGTCAGCCGGGAGGCTGCAGCACCCTGGCTGGTAAAAGGGGATCTTGTGGCCGCACGCCGAAGCGGTGTCAGCAGAGAGGGGAGCAGGCACAGCCAGGGCGGGATGACCCCCTTTCCAGGCCCGGCTCCTCACTTCTTCCTTCCTCTCTGCCCCTGCGCCCAGCCCCTGGGCCAGAGGGAAAGGGGCTCTCTCTCTGTTTCCCAATTCTGAATGTGAACCAGTCTCAGTGCGGAGGGGCTGAAATCTCCGGGTCTTTTCCCCCGGCCCCGGCTTCCACTTCACTCCAGCGGAGGGGTTCTCCGCGAGGGGGAGGGGGTCAAAGCGCAGCGATGGCTGGAAAACAAAAGGGGCTGACTTGGCTCAGTGAAGCACGAAGCCGCAGATAAAGGAGCTCTCTCTGGCAGCGGCCGTTCGGTATGTGGGAATCTCAAAGCGCTCGCCCAGTTCCGAGCCAGCCGCCGTGAATTATTGGAGTGAGTTTCTGCCTCATGCCCAGCTCCTCTCTGCCTCGTCTCGCTCCCTCTCTCGCTCTTCCTTTCTCCTCCTGGAGCTCGTTATTCTCTCCTTCGTTTCTTTATGAGAAAGGAGGAGAAGTCGCCCGCCGGCCTGGACCCTGCCATCCCTGCTTCTTGCTCTTGTGTGGGATCCAGAAGGAAATACAGTGGAGGGCTGCGGCATCGGGACTCAGCAGAGGGGCTGGAACCAACGGCACCGGCTCAGCAGAGCTCATGCAGCGGGAGGTGGGGCCAGGGCTGCCGACCGCGTCCGAAGAGGGAGCTCTGCTTTGCTGTGCCCGGCTGGTCCCATGGGCACTGGGAAGGGGCGTTGGTGTGTCCAAGGAAAGGCCGGCTCCAGATCCTCCCTGAGGCACTGGAATCCCTTGGGCCCTGGAAGCTGGAGCAAGCAGATGCTGAGGCTGGGACCCATGCTGTGCTCCTCCTGCCAGCCGGCGTGGCTGGACCGAGCTGCATGACCAAAGCAGCAGGAGAGTCCTTGGCACAGGAGACTCTAGCTTCTGCCAGCCCCCGAGATCAGGGCCATATGGGGCCCGCTGGGCCATACGGTGGCTGGTGCCCATTGGCCAGGGCTAGTCCCTATCTCCAGTGCTCGCCGCGATCGGCCAGTGGCTGAAGCCCACCTCTAGCCACAGGCTGTAGAAGAGGAAGCTGGTCTGGTCCCACCACACCCATCTCCGGCTGCCAGTGCAGGGTTGTTCCCTACGGGCCGATCTCTGAGGTCGGGCCAGCGTCTCTGGTGACAGGGCTTCCCGCCCTGCCCTCGGGAAGCCGGCCCCCACAGTCCGGAGTCGCGCCCCCGGCTAGATCCTTCTGGGGCTCAGCTGACGCGTTCGTCGGCTCGCTCCTCCCCAGGCTTGTAGAGACGCCCGTTGGGGTCTCCCGGGTTGCCTTCCCTGCGCCCCTGCAGGTTCCACACACATCAAACGCTCCGAGACGTTTTCCCCGCCTAGCCCCCCAGGGGCGTGTCGCTTAGCCAAGCTATCCAGAGATCTCACTTGCCATCTGCCCTGTGCCTCAGCCCCAAGGCCACCGAAGTCCCTCCAGGCTGGCCAAGTCCGTCGGGCGCTGACGTGTGGCTGGCACCCCCTCTGCGGAGTGCCCCTGGCCTCCTGGGCTGTGCCCTTAGCCTGGCCCGTCTCTCTCGGGGCCTGCGGGTCAAAGCTTCGGTTCGCAGCCCCCCGTGCGGTGCTGGAGGAGGCGGCAGAAGGTGGCTGTGCTCGGGGGGCGTTGGGTCAGGCTCCCTCATGCCCATCCCGTGGGGCCCATGTGAGCGGCAGATCCCGGGGCTGACACGGTGTTAGTGTACGGCATGGATGGCAGCTGGCCCGGGCCTGATCCAGGGCAGAGGATGGGGTAAGCGGCCAGGCTGACAGGAGAGGGAGGGGACGGCTGTTACTCCCACCCTGGGCATTGCTCCCCCTCCTCCACTCAGACGTGCCCCACTTCCTGCCTGGACACCAGGGGGTGCAGGATTCCTGGGCTATGACCCCCTGTGGGTCTGCCTGCCTACAGCCCCTGCGCCAGCGGGTCCCCGCTGGTCCCTCTCCACCCCAGGCCCAGTCCAGATGGACGGGGCTCTCACCCGGTCTGTGGGGGCTGCAGGGAGCATGGGACCATGCCCAGCTGCTGCCCCCCTTGTTTACGTGGTGTGCACTAGGGGTCCGGGCAGCTTCAGTGAATGGAGATTTGCTGGATCCCTGCGTCTGGGGACAGTGAGGAGATGGCTAAGGAGCCAGGCCGTCCCAGCACCCACCCCCTACTCTCAGGGTGTGGCCAGCTGGGCCCCCCCCAAGGGGGCAGGGTGGGAGGCAGGGCAGTGCTGCCATGCGTTACAAGCCTGGCTGGATTGTAAAGCCTTTCCCCCCCTTTGTGATTTCCCAGGGCTCTCTGCGGTCTGGCTGTGCAGCAGCGCTCGTGCCCATGGGTTGGAGCCCTGGCGTGCTCTGTGCGGGTGGTGGGGGGTTGGCATGCACCCTGGGCTGCCCTTGGCAGGGCGGGGCTGGGGGGAGATCACACGCATGGCAGCAAGCAGCCCCTGCCTCAAGCAGCCTACAAGCTGCGTAGAAGAGGCTGGCGCAGGGTGGAAGGGGAAACTGAGGCACGGTGGTGGGACTCGCCCAGGGTTGCCCAGCTGGTCAGCAGCAGAGCCAAGAAGCCCCTTCCCCACTGGACCCGCTGCCCTGCTTGTGAAGCAAATGCCAGCAGCAGGTGCCAGACTCTGTCCACTTGTGCCGGCTGCATCCTGCTCTGCACCATCAACAGCTGCGGGCCAGGAACGGGGCGGGGGGAGGGGAACTGAGTACTGCGGGGGGGAGCAAGGTCTGGGGAGGAGAGGGGAAGAGATGGAGGGGGGAATGGAAGGGGGCTAGAGGGGACTGGGGGCAGTTTGCTGTCCGTTCTTGCTTTCCCCTGCCTGCCCCGGGGTGCTGCCCTGTCCCCTGCTGCCTGGCCATGTCCCGGCCGCCTGCTCCCCTCTATCAAGACGTCAGGGCGCGGGCGCTAATTGCCCTGACTGGCGGCACAAAGGAGGGGCCGGGAGCCACGCTGGGCCGGGGGCGTGTAACAGGATCAGCCATGCTATTTGACTTGGCATCTGGCGCCGGCTCTGGGGGCAGCCGCCTTGCAAAGGGGTGGGGGGGCATGGGGCCTGTCACAGCCCCACGGTGGGGAGGCGGTTGGCAAATCCTCGCAGCCCCATTGCTACAGCTCCCATCCCACCCTTGCCCTAGTCCCTCCTGCATTGGGTAGGGGTGGAGTCTGGCCGGTCCCGCGGGGGAGTCCTGGGCGCAGGGAGAGGGGCGTTTGCCAGGGACCCAGGGACTTGGGACAGAGGTTGCTGGGTGGCTGGGGAGTGTGGGAGGGCACCCTCCTGCGTTACTAGCCTGGGCGTGGCCAGAGGGCAGGTGCCACTGGGAAGGGGGCCCCGATCCTGCCCGGCCACATCACCACACATCAGTCCAGGGGCAGGTGTCCGGAGGGCAGTGGCCGGGTCCCTGATTCTCTGGGCGCTTGCTCCCGTTTTGGCAGGGGGCGGCCGGACATCCAGTGGACGAACCTGGACCCCGTGCAGCTGCTGGAGGAGCTGGGCCAGTTCACCTCGCTGGACGGCTTCCGGGAGCTGCTGGACAAGGCGCAGGTGGGGCAGGCCTACGTGGAGCGGCCCTGCCTCAACCCCCGCGAGCCCGCGTGCCCCACCAGCGCCCCCAACAGGCTGAGCCAGCAGGTGGGTGCCACCGGACGCAGGGGCGGAGGGGTCCTTGCTGCGTGTTTCCCTCCCTGTCTCGCTCAGTTCAGCTTGCAGGCTCTGGGAGCGGGACGCTGCATGGGGACACTGTCTGGGTGGACATGCGGGGCCAGCCGCTCCCTGGTGTCCTCCATGGCCAGCCGTGGAGGAGCCGTCCGTGTATTTTAGACAGGCCATCCCTGTAGCCCAGGCCCCAGCTCCGACCCTGCCAGGGAATTGGGGACGTCTCGAAGCTGCTCCCCTCTCCGTCTCCATCCCTGTCTCCGCACCGTGGCCACCAGCCCTTTCAGGGGCTGCCGGGGCTACGCTGACCCCTTTGCAATGGGCCCAGTGACCCCTGAGACTGCCAGGACGCAGGAACCGGAGAGCAAAGGGAACCACCCCCCCTCACACACACACACACTGCAGGGGGGCCCCTCTGCTGACAGCTAGTGCTTTGGCAGGGTTTAGTTCTCTGCCGCCCTCCCGGCAGACAGCGCTGGGCCCCTCCATCCCTGGATCCAGAACCGATCCAGAACCAATGGCTTTGCTCCCCTGGCAGAGTAAAGTGCAGAATCTGCAAGGTTGGTTCCTAATTTTAGCCACGCCTGATGGCTCGAGGCAGCTGGAGAGCTGTGCCAGCAGGGCAGCGGGCTGCCAGCGGGCCGACGCAGGCTGGCACGGGGCAAACACAGCCTGGTGGGCAGTTCTCATTGGAAGGCCTCCCGGAGCAGGGGGCAGTTTGGGAGCTGGGGCCGGGGGTGAGCGTGGGGTGGACAACAGGGCCACAGCGGGCGGGAGGGTCAGTTGTAACACCTCTCCCCCTGGCTTGAAGGGCCGTGCAGTCACCCCAAACAATTCCCCCCGCCTGGCTGCAGCAGCCAGAGGAAGACGCTGTGGGATTTGGAGGGGGCGCCCGGGCAGGGCAGCACACAGCCTGCGGAGGGCAGGTGCTGGTGGGTATCTCAGCCGTGGGCACTGCAGGGGCTCCACAGAGCCCCTCCGGGAACGAGAGCCGTGCCTGGGGGGGGTGGGGGCAGAAAGGGCTGCCTGGCAGGTGGTGAGTTTCTGCTTTACCCACTGGGCTGGTCCAAGCCCACTGGATCGTCCCTTTCCAGGCAGGGACAGAGAATAAGCCCCAGCGGGACCCCAAGCCAGGGGCCAGGGCGGTCTGACTGCACTGCCGGCTGCCCAAGGGTGACCGCCTGCCATGCTGGAGAGCATTGGGGGTTGCCAGCCAAAGCCTTGCCCAGGCAGAGCGGAGGTTGGAGGTGGAGGCCCCCGTGGGCAGAGCGCCGGGGTTCAGACAAGTGACAGCCTGGACGGTGTCGGGTCTTGTAAACAGCCTGGACCCTTCCCCAGCTCCTGCCAGCAGGGCACGGCTCCCGGCGGCTGGAGCCGGCAGCAGGGAGGCCTCGGGCCATGTCCTGCCAGGGTGACTCTGCTCCAGATTGGTGCCCGCGTGGCTGAGGGCACAGCTGGGCCCCTGGCACCGGCCCTCACAACATTTTGGGGCTGGGAGGTGCACGGCCTGGCTTCCCTGGCTCCTGTGCCTGCCCTCACCCACCCCACCCTCCTGCTCCCCCCAGGACCCCGACATCCCCTCCGAGCTGACGGGGGGCTGCCACGGCTTCTCCCGGAAATTCATGCACTGGCAAGAGGAGCTGATCCTGGGTGGCACCACAAAGGACCCGCAGGGCAGGCTGCTGAGGTAAGCGGGAGCACGGGGGGTGAGGCCTGGGCCTCAGGGTCCCCCGTGTGGGGCTGGTCACTTTCCCACGGACGAGCCCACGCGGCGGGGTGGGGAACTGGCATGGCTGGGAGGGCGAAGGCGCTTTGAGTTTTCTCCTGCCCAGGCTGGGTCAGGGACAAACCCACGAGCCCCCTGTTTCCACCTAGGCCAGCCCAGGGCTCTGCTGCCTGGTGCCTCCAGGGTTTGGGGGCTGGCCGCCCAGCTGCAGTGCTCTGGAGGGGGCACCGGGGGCAGGGCTGGCCGCCCAGCTGGGGCGCTTCGTTTAGCACTGGGGGTGCCATGGCTGGGCCCATAGGTGTGTCCTGTCCCGGCAGCGCTGAGGCCCTGCAAACCATGTTCCTGCTCATGAGCCCCCGGCAGCTCTACGAGCACTTCAAGGACGACTACGAGATCCAGGAGATCGGCTGGAGTGAGGAGAAGGCGGCTGCCATCCTGGAGGCCTGGCAGAGGGAGTTCGTGGAGGTAGGAGGGGCTGGGAGCAGGGGGCTGATCCCCACCCTGTGGGGGGATGGAGGGGATGGCCGCTCATCAGCAGTGCAACACGGGAGGACTTGCGGGGTGTCTACGTGCACACACCTGTGCTTGCGGCTGAGCGTGCCGAGGTGGGCGTGAGCGTGCTGGGGTGTGTGAGAGCGTGCTGGGGTGTGTGAGAGCGTGCTGGGGTGTGAGCGTGCTGGGGTGTGTGAGAGCATGCTGGGGGGTGTGAGCGTGCTGGGGGGTGTGAGAGCATGCTGGGGGGTGTGAGAGCGTGCTGGGGTGTGTGAGAGCATGCTGGGGGGTGTGAGCGTGCTGGGGTGTGTGAGAGCGTGCTGGGGGGTGAGCGTGCTGGGGGGTGTGAGCGTGCTGGGGGCCGTGAGCGTGCTGGGGTGTGTGAGAGCATGCTGGGGGGTGTGAGCGTGCCAGGGTGTGTGCGAGCGTGCCAGGGTGTGTGTGAGCTGCTGGGGGGTGTGAGCATACCGGGGAGTGTGTGAGCATGCTGGGGGGTGTGAGCGTGCCAGGGTGTGTGTGAGTGAGCCGGGGAGGGTGAGCATGCCAGGGGGGTGAGCGTGCTTGGTGAAGGGCAGCATGATGCTACGTTGGCCGTGGCCATGCTCTGGGGGCTGCCCCGGGGCTCTGGGGAAATGAGGGCTGGGGGGGGGGACCCCCAGTGCCCTCTCAGCGTCTGCGCTCAGCCCCCCATGGGAGTCGGAGCCCCACATTGGGCACAGCACGCCTGGCATCGAGGGCTGGCTGGGGCTGTGCCAGGGGCAGCTCTGGCTGGCTTGGCATGGGTTCAGGGCTCCCCCCTTCCCCCAGCTCTCAGTGCCAGGTTCCCACAGGGGCCCTTGGCTGCAGGGCCCAACAGGGTCTCAGCCAGATACGGCCCAGGGCCTGGGGGTTTGGCTGCGGCCTCCTCCTGCTTTGCCCCATGGGGAGGTCGCAGGCTGCCCACTGGGAGGGGTGTGGCGGGGGGCATGGGCTGCCCACCGGGAGGGGCGTAGCAGGGGCTCGGGTGCTGCTGGGAGGGGTGTGGGGTAGCCGGGGTGGGGTGCCCACTGCAAGGGGCGGAGGGTGGGGGGAGGGCTGCCCCCCGGGAGCAGTGTGGTGTGGCGTGGCCTGGGGCGGGCGGCCCACTGGGAGGGTGGCAGGGGGGCTGCCCACGGTGCTGCCCTGGGCGCGGTGCCCGCCGGCCGGGTCTCTGAGGCCCCGTCTCTCCCCAGCTGGCGCAGGAGTCCCTCCCGCACAACAGCTCCCAGGGTGTCCACGCCTTCTCCACCACCACGCTCAGCGACATCATGAAGTCCTTCTCGGACGTGAGCGCCATCCGCGTGGCCGGGGGCTACCTCCTGATGGTAGGTACCCACCCCCTCCGCCAGCCCGCCCCCCGCCCACGCTAAGCCCGCCTGCGCTCACCCGCCCCCGCTCTGCTTCCAGCTGGCGTACGCCTGCGTGACCATGCTGCGCTGGGACTGCTCCAAATCCCAGGGGGCCGTGGGCCTGGCCGGCGTCCTGCTGGTGGCCCTGTCCGTGGCGTCAGGACTCGGGCTCTGCTCGCTGCTGGGGATCTCCTTCAACGCAGCCACCACCCAGGTACCGCACGCCAGGGCCGGCAGGGCCATGGGGAGACCCTGCCGGCCCGCCGTGCCTTGCTGCCCTCCTGCGCGGGGGCTGCTGGGGCCAGAGCTGGCACCTCTGGGGCCGGGACCCACCTTCTCACCCGCTCTGCAGCGGTGTGGGAGACCTGCGGGGAATAACGCTGGCACTCTGCCCTCGCTGTCAGGGCTGGCCCCAATACCGCAGTGTGGCACTGGGGGGCGCTGTGCTGAGGAGCAGGGTGGGGGCTCAGTGGGGGTACTCTGACCTTGGTCCCAATACCGCAGTGTGGCACTGGGGGGCGCTGTGCTGCAGGGAGTGGGGTGGGGGCTCAGTGGGGTACTCTGACTTGGTCCCAATACCGCAGTGCGGCGCTAGGGGGTGCTGTGCTGAGGAGCAGGGTGGGGGCTCAGTGGGGGTACTCTGACCTTGGTCCCAATACCGCAGTGTGGCACTGGGGGGCACTGTGCTGCAGGGAGTGGGGTGGGGGCTCAGTGGGGGTACTCTGACTTGGTCCCAATACCGCAGTGCGGCGCTAGGGGGTGCTGTGCTGAGGAGCAGGGTGGGGGCTCAGTGGGGTACTCTGACCTTGGTCCCAATACCGCAGTGCGGCGCTAGGGGGCGCTGTGCTGAGGAGCAGGGTGGGGGCTCAGTGGGGTACTCTGACCTTGGTCCCAATACCGCAGTGCGGCGCTAGGGGGCGCTGTGCTGAGGAGCGGGGGGGGCTCAGTGGGGGTACTCTGACCTTGGTCCCTATACCGCAGTGTGGCACTGGGGGGCGCTGTGCTGCAGGGAGCGGCGTGAGGGCTCAGTAGGGGGCGCTCTCCCCAGCATCTCAGCCTGATGCAGAGCGCTATCTACTCTTGTGGGGGGGCAGACCGGGGGGGGCTGTGCCCCAGCCTGGGCCGGTTGCCCCTGTGGATCCCTTGCCCTGTTCCCATGGGATCCTGGGTTCTCCGGGTGGAGCTGTGGCCGGTGCTTGTCCCCCAGAGGTGGGCGCATTCTGGCATGGGGTGGTGGCAGCTGGACCGGCTGCAGACGCTCAGTATCGAGGCGGGTTCCTGTCCCCACAGGTGCTGCCGTTCCTGGCCCTGGGCATCGGGGTGGACGATATGTTCCTCCTCGCTCACGCCTTCACCGAGACCAGCCAGCACGTCCCCTTCAAGGTGAGGCCGCCCTGGCCTGGGTGACCTGCCTCGGGGGGCAGGGGCTGGCACGGGGCGCTGGGAGACCTGCCTCGGGGGGCAGGGGCAGGCGCGGGGCGCTGGGGGACCTGCCTCGGGGGGCAGGGGCAGGCGCGGGGCACTGGGTGACCTGTCCTGTTTGTTTCCCCCACAGGAGCGGACAGGTGAGTGCCTGAGACGTACGGGCACCAGCGTGGCCCTCACCTCGATCAGCAACATGATCGCCTTCTTCATGGCAGCCCTGGTGCCCATCCCCGCCCTGCGCGCCTTCTCCCTGCAGGTACGGCCCCCCCGACACCCCTCACCCCATCCCCGCCCTGCGCGCCTTCTCCCTGCAGGTACGGCCCCCCCGACACCCCTCACCCCACCCCCGCCCCGCCCACCTTCTCCCTGCAGATACTGCCCCCCTGACACCCCCTCACCCCACCCCCGCCCCGCCCGCCTTCTCCCTGCAGATACTGCCCCCCTGACACCCCCTCACCCCGCCCCCGCCCCGCGCCCCTTCTCCCTGCAGCTATGGCCCCCCCCACACCCCATTCACCCCGCCGCCCCCGCCGCCCCTTCTCCCTGCAGGTTCGGCCCCCCAACACCCCCTCACCCCTCCCCCATGCTGCACCCCTTCTCCCTGCAGGAACCCCCCCCCCGCTCTTCCCCTGTAACTGACCGAGGTGTGACATGGTCCCACACGCGTGTCGGACACGCAGACCCTGGCTCCCCGGCAGGGTGGTGAGCCGGGTTTAACCCCTCGAGCCCCGTGGCCTGAGCTCTGCGCCCCGTGTCCCCGCAGGCTGCCGTGGTCGTGGTGTTTAACTTCGCCATGGTGCTGCTCATCTTCCCGGCCATCCTGAGCCTGGACCTGCACCGGCGCCAGGACCAGCGGCTCGACGTCCTCTGCTGCTTCTACAGGTGCCGGCCCGCAGGGCAGAGCCAGGCCCGTGCCGTGCTCCGGGAGAGGGTCGGGGAGGGGGGGCCAGGGCAGAACCAGGCCCGTGCCATGCTCCGGGAGGGGGGCCGGGGTCGCCCAGGGCAGAGCCAGGCCCGTGCCATGCTCCGGGAGAGGGTCGGGGGGGGGGCCAGGGCAGAGGCATGCCCGTGCCATGCTCCGGGAGAGGGTCCGGCGGGGACCCAGGGCAGAGCCGGGCCCGTGCCGTGCTCCGGGAGGGGGGCCAGGGGAGGCCTAGGGCAGAGCCGGGCCCGTGCCATGCTCCGGGAGGGTCCAGGGGGGCCCAGGGCAGAACCGGGCCCGTGCCATGCTCCGGGAGAGGGTCCGGGGGGGCCCAGGGCAGAGCCAGGCCCGTGTCGTGCTCCGGGAGAGAGTCGGGGGGGGGGGCCCAGGGCAGAGCCAGGCCCATGCCGTGCTCCGGGAGAGGGTCTGGGGGGGGCCCAGGGCAGAGCCAGGCCCGTGCCGTGCTCCGGGAGAGGGTCTGGGGGGGGCCCAGGGCAGAGCCGGGCCCGTGCCGTGCTCCGGGAGAGGGTCCGGGGGGGGCCCAGGGCAGAGCTGGGCCCGTGCTGTGCTCTGGGATGGGGGCTGGGGACACCCAGGGCAGAGCCGGGCCCGTGCCATGCTCCGGGAGGGGGGCGATAGGCAGCAGAGCCCACGTGCCTGGCACAGCTGGGCCCAAGCCTGAGCCCGCAGTCAGCCCCTGTGCGGATCCTCCTGCCGCGCCAGAATCGGGGCCCAGCTGGCAGGGCTAAGCAGTGGCTCAGAGGTGCTTGGGGCCTTGCCCCCCGGCTTGAGCACAGCTGGGTGCCTTTCCTGGGGCGGCCAGGAGGGGTCGCTCCAGGGAGAATCCCACTCCCTGCTAAGCGGGGGCGGTGCTGTGCCCCAGCAGCGGGCGCATGCCAGCGTGGGTGCGGTGACCACCAGGGCAGCCGTGCGTGGGCAGAGGGGCGCCTATCACAGCTCTCTGAACGTCCCCCGGCTCCTCCTCCCCCAGCCCGTGCTCCTCCCGCGTCATCCAGATCCAGCCGCAGGAGTTCGCCGACGCCAACGAGAACCATGCCTCCCACCCCTCACCCTACGGGCACCCGGCCGTGGCCACCCGCACCCAGATCACCACCACGGTGCAGGCCTTCACCTGCTGCGACCCCTCGGGCCGGCACATTGTCACCATCCTGCCACCCACCGCCCAGGTCTGCACCGCGCCCGCCGTGCCGCTGTCCCCCGCCGACCCGCTGGGCTCCCAGCTCTTCGCCCCGGCCAGCTCCACCCGCGACCTGCTGGACGGGGCCAAGGGGGGCCGGGAGTGCGGGCCACTGCCCCTGTGCCGCTGGAATCTGGCCGACTTCGCCAGGGAGAAGTACGCCCCCCTCCTGCTGCAAACCAGACCAAGGTAGGGGGGGCTGGGCCTGCCGCCCCCGGCTCACGTCGGCCCTCATCCCCCTGGGGAGCGGTGCAAGGTGGGGGGGCTGGAGGCGGACGCTGGCCGTGCTGGGGAGCTGGGGACTGGGGCTAACTCCCAGGCTCGGCAGGGGAATGCTGGGGGGCTCCCTGCCGCTGGGGGTTTGGGGGGCACCCGGGCATGGGGGAGGTGCTGGGGTGACTCCCTGGCACTGTGGCACACTGGGAGGGCGCCCTGAGAGCTGGCATGAGACCCTGGCACTGGGGTTGGGAGGCTCCCTGGCACTCTGGGGGGAGCTGGGTGCCCACTGCTTGCTGTGGGCCTGTGCGGCAGGGCAGGGCCTGGTGCCCGGGCAGGGCGGGGGGTCTGTGCCGGGGTGGCTCTGCCCTGCCCAGGGGGTGCCCGGCACAGACTGACAGGCTCCCCGTCCCCAGGGCATCGTGGTGCTGCTGTTCCTGGCGCTGCTGGGGCTCACCCTGTACGGCACCACGCTGGTGCACGACGGGCTGTACCTGACGGACATCGTGCCGCGGGGCACCAAGGAGCATGCCTTCATCGCCACCCAGGCCAAGTACTTCTCCTTCTACCACGTCTTCATCGCCACCCAGGGCGGCTTCCACTACCCCAGCTCGCAGGAGGCGCTGTACGGCCTGCACCGGGCCCTGGGCGGCCTGCCACACGTGGTGCGCGACCGCGCCCGCCAGCCGCCCAAGATGTGGCTGCACTACTTCCAGGACTGGCTGCGAGGTGAGGGCCCGGCTGGCCCCCGCCTGCCCTGCCTGCCCCGATGCCAGCCTCCGCCTGCCTGGCTGGCCCCCGCCTGCCCTATGTGCCCCCTGCCGGCCTCCGCCTGCCCTGCCTGCCCCGATGCCAGTCTCCGCCGCCCGGCTGGCCCCGCCTGCCCTGCCTGACCCTATGGCCAGCCTCCGCCTGCCCTGCCTGCCCCGCCTGCCCTGTGTGCCTGCCCCCTGCCAGCCTCCGCCTGCCCTGCCTGCCCCACCTGCCCGGCTGGCCCCGCCTGCCCCCGCCTGCCCTGTGTGCCCCCTGCCGGCCTCCGCCTGCCCCCGCCTGCCCTGTGTGA